>NC_053024.1:293737340-294037340 GCF_003073215.2 Triticum urartu | reverse complement strand
ATGCTTTACTTTGTCATGTTCAGATCCTGTAGAATATTATTTTCTTGCTCCAAAGAGTGCTATCTAATCTGAAATTCCAGACAAGTGTTAATTTCACTAAGTCTGAGATCTGTTTGCCAAATGCATTTTTGCCATGCTTGTTTGAACCTGTTAATGGATGAATTGGCCGTAGCTCAGTGCTAGTATTTTGTTAAGCATCATGAATGGATCCCTGCCATGTATTTTTTTGTCATGTTTGGGTGCTGTAGCATGTTCATCTTGTTGCATTTAGATGGCTACTTGCTGTAAATCGCAGACCGGTGTCATATTTGTATTGCTTGCCATTTCCAAACCGTAACTCCGATTCCGGCGATCTTTATATCGTTTTCAAGCGATTTCATCTCACCTTTCCAGTGGCACACTTGGATTTCCAAGTTGAGGCCAGGTTCATTCATTCCTTGTCAAATCTTGCAGATGCATCACATATTGCATCCCGCATAGCATACCATCCTTGCATCATGTTGTTTGAGTTTGCACGTGGTTGATTGTGTCCTTGTTGCTTGTTTGTATTGTTTGGGTAGAGCCGGGAGACGAGTTCGCTAACGAGGAGCCCGTTGAGTTTGCTTTCGAGAATCCAGTCAACTCTGACAACTTTGTAGGCAAGATGATCATACCCTCGAAATCACTACTATCTTTGCTATGCTAGATGCTCACTCTTTTGCTATGCCTATGCTACGATGCCTACCACTTGATTATCATGCCTTCCAAATTGCCATGTCAAACCTCTAACCCACCATTGTCCTAGCAAACTGTTGATTGGCTATGTTACCGCTTTGCTCAGCCCCTCTTATAGCGTTGTTAGTTGCAGGTGAAGATTGGAGACCGTTCCTTGTTGGAACATTATTTACTTGTTGGGATATCATTATATTGCCTTGTTATCTTAATGCATCTATATACTTGGTAAAGGGTGGAAGGCTCGGCCTCTCGCCTAGTGTTTTGTTCCACTCTTGCCGCCCTAGTTTCCGTCATATCGGTGTTATGTTCCCGGATTTTGCGTTCCTTACGCGGTTGGGTTATAATGGGAACCCCTTGATAGTTCGTCTTGATTAAAGATTTTCCAGCAATGCCCAACCTTGGTTTTACCATTTGCCACCTAGCCTCTTTTTCCCTTGGGTTTCCGGAGCCCGAGGGTCATCTTATTTTAAGCCCCCCCTGGGCCAGTGCTCCTCTGAGTGTTGGTCCAAACTAGAGTCCTGTGCAGCGCCCCCTCAGGGAAACTCGAGGTTTGGTTTTAGTTGTATGGAGCGCTCATCTGAGTGTGCCCTGAGAACGAGATATGTGCAGCTCCTATCGGGATTTGTCGGCACATTCGGGCGGTGTTGCTGGATTTGTTTTAACTTGTCGAAGTGTCTTAAAGAACCGGAATACCGAGTCTGATGGATCGTCTCGGGAGGAGGTCTATTCCTTCGTTGACCGTGAGAGCTTTTCATGGGCTATGTTGGGACTCCCCTGCAGGGATTTGAACTTTCGAAAGTCATGCCCACGGTTATGGGCAGATGGGAATTTGTTAATGTCCGGTTATAGATAACTTGAACCTTAACTTAATTAAAATGAATCAACTGTGTGAGTTACCGTGATGGTCTCTTCTCGGCGGAATCCAGGAAGTGAACACGGTGTTGGAGTAATGCTTGCCGCAGGATGCCCTCTAGTTACTCGCTCGAGCTTTGCCTCCTCTTCTCGCTCTCTTTTGCGAACAGGATAGCCACCATATATGCTAGTCGCTTGCTGCAGCTCCACATATATTTTTCCTTGCCTTACCTATTAAGCTTAAATAGTCTTGATCGCGAGGGTGCGAGATTGCTGAGTCCCTGTGGCTCACAGATTACTTCCAAACCAGATGTAGGGCCTGATGATTCCGTTCCAGATGACGCGCTTGAGCTCAAGTAGGAGTTCGACGAGGACTCTCAACGATACTACGTGTCTTTCCCTGATGATCAGTAGTGGTGCCCAGTTAGGGTGATGGGGACCGTGTCGCATGTTGGGTTGTTCTTTTATTTTGGCACCATAGTCGGGCCATGAGTGTTTGAATGTTGTAATGCTATTTATGTACTTGATTGACGTGGCGAGTGTAAGCCAACTATGTATCTCCCCTTTTATTATTTATATTACATGGGATGTTGTGAAGATTGCCTAACTTGCGACATTGCTTTCAATGCGGTTATGTCTCTAAGTCATGCCTCGACACTTGGGAGCTATAGCCGCATCGAGGGCGTGACAACCATATGAGATGTTCCAGGAGTTGAAGTTAATATTTCAAGCAAATACCCGAGTTGAGAGATATGAAGTCTCCAACAAGTTCTATAGCTAAAAAGATGGAGGAGAATAGCTCAAGAAGTGAGCATGTACTCAGATTGTCTGGGTACTACAATCGCTTGAATCAAGTGGGAATTAATCTTCCAGATAAGATAGTGATTGAAAGAATTCTCTAGTCACCATCACCAAGTTAGTAGAACTTCGTGATGAACTATGATATGCAAGGGATAACGAAAACGATTCCCAAGCTCTTCGTAATGCTGAAATCAACGAAGGTAGAAATCAAGAAAAATATCAAGTGTTGATGGTAGACAAGACCACTAGTTTCAAGAAAAAGGCAAAGGGAAGAAGGGGAACTTCAAGAAGAACGACAAGCAAGTTACTTCTCAAGTGAAGAAGCCCAAGTCTGGTCCTAAGCCTGAGACTAAGTACTTCTACTTCAAAGGGACTGGTCACTGGAAGCGGAACTGCCCCAAGTATTTGGCGGATAAGAAGGATGGCAAAGTGAACAAAGGTATATTTGATATACAGATTATTGATGTGTATTTTACTAGTGTTCGTAGCAACCCCTTGGTATTTGATACTGGTTTAGTTGCTAAGAGTAGTAACTCGAAACGGGAGTTGCAGAATGAACAGAGACTAGTTAAGGGTGAAGTGACGATGTGTGTTGGAAGTGGTTCCAAGATTGATATGATCATCATCGCACACTCCCTATACTTTTGGGATTAGTGTTGAACCTAAATAAGTGTTATTTGGTGTTTGCGTTGAGCATGAATATGATTTGATCATGTTTATTGCAATACGGTTATTCATTTAAGTAAGAGAATAAATTGTTGTTCTGTTTACATGAATGAAACCTTATATGGTTACACACCCAATGAAAATGGTTCGTTGGATCTCGATCGTAGTGATACACATATTCTTAATATTGAAACCAAAAGATGCAAAATTAATAATGATAGTGCAACTTATTTGTGCCACTACCGCTTAGGTCATATTGGTGTAAAGCGCATGAAGAAACTCCATGCTGATGGACTTTTGGAATCACTTGATTATGAATCACTTGATGCTTGCGAACCATGCCTCATGGGCAAGATGACTAAGACTCCGTTCTCCGGAACAATGGAGCGAGCAACTGACTTATTGGAAATAATACATACTGATGTATGCGGTCCGATGAGTGTTAAGGATCACGGCAAGTATCGTTATTTTCTGACCTTCACAGATGATTTGAGCAGATATTGGTATATCTACTTAATCAAACACAAGTCTGAAACAGTTGAAAAGTTCAAAGAATTTCAGAGTGAAGTGGAGAATCATCGTAACAAAAATAAAAGTTTCTACGATATGATCGCAGAAATAAAATATTTGAGTTACGAGTTTGGCCTTCAGTTCAAAAATGTGAAATAGTTTCACTACTCACGCCACCTGGAACACCACAGTGTAATGGTGTTTCCAAACATCGTAACTGTACTTTATTAGATATGGTGCGATCTATGATGTATCTTACCAATTTACCACTATCGTTTTGGGGTTATGCATTAGAGACAGCTACATTCATGTTAAATAGGGCACCATCTAAATCCGTTGAGACGACACCGTATGAACTATGCTTTGGTAAGAAACCTAAGCTGTCATTTCTTAAAGTTTGAGGTTGCAATGCTTATGTGAAAAAGTTTCAACCTGATAAGCTCAAACCCAAATTGGCGAAGTGCTTCTTCATAGGATACCCAAAAGAAAATGTTGGGTCCACCTTCTATCACAGATCCGAAGGCAAGATATTCGTTGCTGAGAATGGATCCTTTCTAGAGAAGGAGTTTCTCTCGAAAGAAGTGAGTGGGAGGAAAGTAGAACTTGATGAGGTAACTGTACCTGCTCCCTTATTGTAAAGTAGTTTATCACAGAAATCTGTTCATGTGACTACTGCACCAATTAGTGAGGAAGCTAATGATGATGATCACAGATCAAGTTACTATCGAACCTCGTAGGTAAACCAGAGTGAGATCCGCACCAGAGTGGTGTGGTAATCCTACTATGGAGTTCATGTTACTTGACCATGACGAATCTACGAACTATGAGGAAGCGATGATGAGCCTATATTCCGCGAAATGGCTTGAGACCATGAAATCTGAGATGGGATCCATGTATGAGAACAAAGTGTGGACTTTGGTTGACTTGCCCATTGATCGGCAAGAAATTGAGATTAAATGGATCTTCAAGAGGAAGACGGACGCTGATAGTAGTGTTACTATCTACAAAGCTAGAATTGTCGCAAAAGGTTTTCCACAAGTTCAAGGTGTTGACTACGATGAGAGTTTCTCACTCGTATCTATGCTTAAGTCTATCCGAATCATGTTAGCAATTGCCACATTTTATGAAATCTGGCAAATGGATAAACAAAACTACATTCCTTAATGGATTTATTAAAGAAGAGTTGTATATGATGCAACAAGAAAGTTTTGTCAATCCTAAAGGTGCTAACAAAATATGCAAGCTCCAGCGATCCATCTATGGACTGGTGCAAGCATCTCGGAGTTGGAATATACGCTTTGATAAGTTGATCAAAGCATATAGTTTTATACAGACTTGTGGTGAAGCCTGTATTTACAAGAAAGTGAGTGGGAGCACTACAACATTTCTGATAAGTATATGTGAATGACATATTGTTGATCAGAGATAGTGTAGAATTATTCTGCAAAGCATAAAGGAGTGTTTGAAAGGAGTTTTTCAAAGAAAGACCTCGGTGAAGCTGCTTACATATTGAGCATCAAGATCTATAGAGATAGATCAAGACGCTTGATAAGTTTTTCAATGAGTACATACCTTCACAAGATTTTGAAGTAGTTCAAAATGGAACAGTCAAAGAAAGAGTTCTTGCCCTGTGTTACAAGGTGTGAAACTGAGTAAGACTCAAAGCCCGACCACGACAAAAGATAGAAAGAGAATGAAAGTCATTCCCTATGCCTTGGCCATAGGTTCTATAAAGTATGCCATGCTGTGTACCAGACCTATTGTATACCCTGCCCTGAGTTTGGCAAGGGAGTACAATAGTGATCTAGGAGTAGATCACTGGACATTGGTCAAAATTATCCTTAGTGGAATAAGGATATGTTTCTCGATTATGGAGGTGACAAAAAGGTTCGTCGTAAAGGGTTACGTCGATGCAAATTTTGACACTGATCCAGATGACTCTAAATCTCAATCTGGATACATATTGAAAGTGGGAGCAATTAGCTAGAGTAGCTCCATGCAGAGCATTGTTGACATAGAAATTTGCAAAATACTTACGGATCTGAATGTGGCAGACCCGTTGACTAAACTTCTCTCACAAGCAAAACATGATCACACCTTAGTACTCTTTGGGTGTTAATCACATAGCGATGTGAACTAGATTATTGACTCTAGTAAACCCTTTGGGTGTTGGTCACATGTCGATGTGAACTATGGGTGTTAATCACATGGTGATGTGAACTATTGGTATTAAATCACATGGTGATGTGAACTAGATTATTGACTCTAGTGCAAGTGGGAGACTGGAGGAAATATGCCCTAGAGGCAATAATAAAGTTATTATTTATTTCCTTATATCATGATAAATGTTTATTATTCATGCTAGAATTGTATTAACCAGAAACATAATACATGTGTGAATACATAGACAAACAGTATGTCACTAGTATGCCTCTACTTGACTAGCTCGTTGATCAAAGATGGTTATGTTTCCTAACCATAGACATGAGTTGTCATTTGATTAACGGGATCACATCATTAGGAGAATGATGTGATTGACTTGACCCATTCCGTTATCTTAGCACTTGATCGTTTAGTTTGTTGCTATTGTTTTCTTCATGACTTATACATGTTCCTATGACTATGAGATTATGCAACTCCCGTTTACCGGAGGAACACTTTGTGTGCTACCAAACGTCACAAGTTAACTGGGTGATTATAAAGGTGCTCTACAGGTGTCTCCGAAGGTACTTGTTGGGTTGACGTATTTCGAGATTAGGATTTGTCACTCCGATTGTCGGAGAGGTATCTCTGGGCCCTCTCGGTAATACACATCACTTAAGCCTTGCAACTAATGAGTTAGTTGCGGGATGATGTATTACAGAACGAGTAAAGAGACTTGCCGGTAATGAGATTGAACTAGGTATTGAGATACCGACGATCGAATCTCGGGCAAGTAACATACCGATGACAAAAGGAACAACGTATGTTGTTATGCGGTTTGACCAATAAAGATCTTTGTAGAATATGTAGAAGCCAATATGAGCATCTAGGTTCCGCTATTGGTTATTGACCGGAGACGTGTTTCGGTCATGTCTACATAGTTCTCGAACCCGTAGGGTCCGCACGCTTAAAGTTCGATGACGGTTATATTATGATTTTATGTGTTTTGATGTACTGAAGGAGTTCGGAGTCCCGGATGAGATCGGGGACATGATGAGGAGTCTCGAAATGGTCGAGACGTAAAGATCGATATATTGGACGACTATATTCGGACATCGGAAAGGTTTCGAGTGATTCGGGTATTTTCGGGAGTACCAGGGAGTTACGGGAATTCATATTGGGCCTTAATGGGCCATACAGGAAAGGAGAGAAAGGCCTCAAAGGGTGGTCGCACCCCTCCCCATGGGCTGGTCCGAATTGGACTAGGGAGGGGGGCGCCCCCTTCACTCCTTCTCGTTTTCCCTTCCCTTTCCTTCCCTCCTACTCCTACTACTTGGAAGGGCTCCTAGTTCTACTAGGAAAGGGGGAATCCTACTCCCGGTGGGAGTAGGACTCTCCTAGGGTGCGCCATAGAGAGGGTCGGCCCCTCCCCTCCGCCACTCCTTTATATACGTGGCCAGGGGGCATCCCATAGACACAACAATTGATCTCTTGATCTCTTAGTCCTATGCGGTGCCTCCCTCCACCATAATCCATCTCGATCATATCGTAGCGGTGCTTAGGCAAAGCCCTGCGTCGGTAGAACATCATCATCATCACTGCGCCATCGTGCTGACGAAACTCTCCCTCAACACTCGGCTAGATCGGAGTTCGAGGGACGTCATCGAGTTGAACGTGTGCAGAACTCAGAGGTGTCGTGCGTTCGGTACTTGGTCGGTCGGATCGTGAAGACGTACGACTACATCAACCGCGTTGTGCTATCGCTTCCGCTTTCGGTCTACGAGGGTACATGGACAACACTCTCCCCTCTCGTTGCTATGCATCACCATGATCTTGCGTGTGCGTAGGAAAATTTTGAAATTACTACGTTCCCCAACATATGAGGGTTTGCGGACAGCCCGGGCATGTAGGGATGATATGAAGGGTTTGGTTGAGTCACTTTCTCCCATCTCTCTCCTGTCTGGTCACTGATCAGACGCGTCCACGGATGTTTAAAGAGGATTTGAGGAGGTCGGCTGTAGATGCTCTTAGTAGGTTTACTCGTGTGGTCCCATCCCCTCTGCATGGGACTCCAAAGCCTTTGCATAAGGAGAAGGATGATACCTCTCACCCTGAGTGGCGTAGTGGGGCGCCTGGAAAAGAAGAACATCACGTCCAACATCCCAACGGCAAAAGTGCAGAGTATAGGTTATTGGAAGTTTTTGATGAGTTGCGAGAGGTGAGCAAAGTGGAGGTTGCTGAGCAAAACATGAAAGCCTACCTGGACATGTAGAAAAGATCGCTTTCGGCGCAAGTGATCGCGACATTGAGCACTTTGGCAAGCATTGCCGGGAAGTCAAAGCTAGACCTTGCAGGATATTTCTCACAAGATAATGTTAGCCCATGATGCTTCCATGCAGAGGCGGTGCCGAGGCTTGATATGGATGAGCTATGTTGAGCGCTTGGTGGTCAGTTCGGTTGCACTTGAGCCATGCCTAATGGTTTTGGGCCTCTTGTGTGTGGATCAGACGATGTCTCTTGATGTTGCGTTTAGGTCTACCCTCCCAAGCTCTAGTGTCTTTTTCTTGTTTTGTGTGTGCTTTTACTTGGTTTTCCCTAATTAATTGTGAAATGTTAGTTTCTTAGGTCCGGTTTCCCTTATAAATTAGACCATCTCTTTTCTCTTTAAGGAAATGCAGCCCCTTGCCTTCGCGATGAGGTTCTTCAAAAAATGAACCAGAGGTATGTTTTGGTACACCCCACATAATTTGAGATGACGCAACCCTAAGCTAACGTGTATACACCAAATCCTAGCATCCTCGAGATCATCCCTCAAGGCTTGCACCCTCCATACGAGCAATACAATACACAATGGCAAGAAGTATGGTATTATCTCTCTCTGATGGCCTGAACCAAGGTATAATTCCCGTCTCGTATGCATTCATCTAAATTCTCAATCAGTACACCACCATCTGTTTATTATTTCTTGATCTTTAAATCAAGAGTTGGTGTATTGGGTAGAGGTTGTGCACACAAAATTTTTCACGATCAGATCTATATGGTTTTCTTGTTTGAGTCCGACATCTTCGCTCCAGGCCAAGGCATCTGTTTTGGCTCCTTAGACTTCATCGCCGATTTGGCGGGCCATCTGACCCGTCGCCAGCTTCATTGAAGGACGATCTCTCTGCTATGTATCATCAGACCATTTTTATTCTTGCAAGCTCTCTAGTTTGAATATATTCATAAATAATGACACTTCAATTTTGTGAATTACAAATATGTTTTTTTACCTTATAGTGCCTTAATTTATAATTTTGTTGGCAACATGACGAGTTTGGTTCTATGCATGACCTAGTTCTATGGCTTCTGTTGTCAAGTCTCGACTTTATTTTGTCTATGAAACTAAATATTTGTATAGTACTCCCTATGTTCACAAAAAAAAGATATTTTAAATATTTTAATATGAATTACATACAAACTGAAATGTGTAAACAAACACACTAAAATGCATCCTTGTAAATCAGAATAAGAAAAAAAAATTAGAACATCTTACAATAGCGAACGGAGTGGAAATCCAATTTGGCTTCCGGGAGCACGTGATCCCGCGCGAGGAAAATGATTTTTGAAATGTCAAATAAATGCCAAAATATTCTTTTATGTTTTCATAGTCACATCCAAATTCCATCTGCGAAGTTTGAGACAAAAAGGTTAAGCATTTTGGCTTGTGCCAAAATAATAATTAAACACCAAATATTACCCAAAAATGTCACCCTAAATTTGGTTTTTTCACGACAAAACACTATTGCTTTGTTTCACATAAAAGTTGTCAAGTATGCTTACGACACTAACACGAACAACCATAAAAAATTTCAGAATTTTCTGAAGACATTTTGTGACATTTTTGAGGTATTGTTCATCTGGGAGCAAATGCTCCCGAGAGTCAAAACCGATTGATTATATACTAGCTCACTTTAAAGTTACATTGTATGACTGCTAGTGGTTGGAGAGCCGGCCCTGTTTAAGAGGAAGTTGTGTGCATGTTTTTATTTAAAAAATACATGGGTCTTCGCCTCCATCTAAAAAACATCTCAGAAAAAAAATCCTCACCTCTATCCAAAAAAGATATAATTTTTTTTACCACTGTAGCCTACCAACGAGCGCCATTTTTCATTACCCCCCATTAAAAAAATATGTAGGACCCTCACCTTCTTCTTAAAAAAACATTTAAAAAAATCATCACCTCCATATAAAAAACATATTCCAAAAGTTTTCTCACCGCGCCCAACCAGCTTGTGCCACATGGCATAGCTGGTTGGCCGCCCTTCTCCCTACGCTTAATAGGTTTAGTTATGCTTATATTTTTACTTCATTATTCATGCGACTGTCTTGTTAGAAAGTTTAGGACTCTTTTTTTAGGTTGTGTATCCAAACACTTGATTTGATTTCCAGATTAGACATTTAGATCAAGTTTGCCAGGCTTTACAAATTATTTCTGGCTATGCTATTATGTGTTCATTTGCAAACACCCTACAATGCTAGTATGACGAGGCTACTCCGACATGTGTCCCGTATATCATGCTCGACAACGGTGATACACGGACGGCGTGTTTAGGCCTTGTGTAATGCAAGACGCTTAGAAGGGTGCTTGGAGAAATAAATCAGTCTTTTTTAAGCACTAATACTTATTTGTAAAGGATAGACGTTTAATTAGACATTTCTTCTTTGTATTACATAAGCAATGATGTTTTTAAAAAACCCAATTTATTTTTCTAAACAACTTCGTAAGCATTTAGCATTGCAGGTGGATTGCAAACACCCTGCGGACTGGACTAGGTGGACGCAAAATGTTCAGTTGGTGCAACTTGATGGTTAACTGGCCTGGGTGTACGTAGCCAATCCACTTCAGGTTCCAGTGCCCAGCTACGTGAACTGACATGTGACGCCCACGATTCATCCTCACACACACAACCCAGCTCGGTGCATGCCTCTGACCAACCCTCTCGGGGTTATTTTACTGGCCGAAATCACTGTTCTGACATTGTCAGCATTTATAGTCACAAACTGAACTCGACGAGAAAGTATTTCGCGATTTGACCCTTTTAGAAACGCCAGGGTCCGCGGCATTTCCACCCAACATAGAAACGCCGAGCAAGCTAGCGTTTCTGCCCTGGCCCACTGCCAGGCCGAGGACGCGTTGGCTGCTGACATGGCAGGCTGGAAACGCCGACCCGGCTAGCGTTTCTGGAAACGCCATAATCAATGGCGTTTCTGGTGCAGATATTTTAGGTGGCCGTGGGGCTTTCACCCACCACTCACCACTCACTCTCTTCTCCCCCATTGGCCTATCTCGAGCTCTTGCCCTTTTCCCCCTTTGTGTCCCTCACTTAGTCCCTCACAAATCCTTGCAAATCGATTGGGTTGGTCCGTGGATCCGGTGTCATTTCCGTTCGTTGAGGTAACCTCCTTCATCTCACAAATTTGTATTGGTTGGATTTGTCCATTTGGATTGATTTGTTCTTGTTGTTCCTAACCCTAGTTTTGAGCATGGATCTATAATGTGATGTTTTGAGTATTGTTGTTCCAATAGTGTTGCATTTTGATGTTGTTGAGCATACCTTATGTGGGTTATGGCTAATGTTAAGATTTAGGGTTAGGGTTATGGCCAATGTTAAGATTTAGGGTTAGGGTTAGGTGTTCTATTAGCAATGTGGTATATTTAGCATTGTACATTTCTTATACTTATGTTACCATTTTTTTAGATGGACAAGATTGTGAATATTCATTATGTTGACAAAGAGGCATTCATGAATGTGGATATTGTTGACAAGTATGAGGAAGTGTTGATATTTCTTGAGACACCTAGTTATGAAGAGATTGTGGAAGAAACACGGATAAGATTAAAGTGGGTGGATGCAAGTGATCAAGTTGAATTAGTAGGAAGATATGATGTTGGGTCGGCACATAAGTGTCGAATGAAGACAATGCCTATCAAGTCCAATTTGCATTGGGCTGCATATAAGGAGGTTGTTGCATCCTCAGAAGTCAAGTCACTCGAAGTCTTTGCAAGTAAGGTGGTCAAGGCTCCTCTCTTTCATGTTGACTTGAACCAAACCTTAGTAGATGATGTGAACCCGGTTAGTAGTGTGCCGCCTATTGTTGAGTATAAAGTTGAAGCGGAAGCCAATGAGTATCCCCAATATGAGTTCGGAGGTAGTGCACCGATGAAAGATGATGGCGATGACTCCGGCGAAGAGTATGAGAGGCACCACAACATTGTTGGTGATGTAGAGGCTGAAGTAAGGCATCAGGACATGGATCCTGACATTATCTATCAGCGTGCTTGTGTGGATGACTCGGATGATGAAGGCCTGGTGAATGAGTTGGACGAGGATGGCTTGACTGCGAAAGAAGCAGAGTGGTACACAAAAATCACCGGTAGGGATCACAAAGTTCCCTTGTTTTGTGATGTTAGCCTTGCAGATAAGGCTATAGTCGACGGTGGCATGAGCAAGACAATTGAGGCTAGACAGTTCCCAAGTAGTACACCCGACGCAATTTCGATGCCATACGTGAGGAAAGGTTTGATGTTCGAGCACATGCTAGAATTCAGGATGTGGTTGTGTGAGTATGCTGTCAAACACCACAGGCCTTTCATAGTTGTTCACTCGGACTGCAACAAGCGATACACCGTGAAATGTGAGGTAGAAAGATGCAAACGGAAAGTCAATGGAAGACTCATGAAAGATGGTTGGTGGAAGATAACTAGTTGCAAAGCCACTCACCAATGCACACCGCCGACCGTAGAAGCATGGAAGACACACCGTCAACTAACATCAGAATTCATTGGTTATAAATACCAGAAACATATAGCCGAGGATCCAACCATTAAAGTGAAGTTGTTGATGAGTTGGATTGAAGATAAATTTGGATATAAGGTCAAGTACGGAAAGACATGGAAGGCAAAGCAAGTCGCTCTCAGAATGTTGTATGGTGGATGGGAAGAGGCTTACAACATGCTACCCAGGTTGCTGGGAGCGATGTCGTACAGAAACCCAGGAATGTACCACTATGTCCAAGATATTGAAGGAGTGTTCCGTCATGCCTTTTGGACGTTTGGCCCATGCATTGCAGCTTTTGAGCATTGTCGATCGGTTTTGTCTATAGATGGGACATTCTTGACAGGGAAATACAAGGGCACACTCATGATAGCAATGTCACATGATGCTAACGATCAGGTGTTGCCTGTGGCATTTGCTTTGGTCTCCATGGAGAACCAAGACAACTGGGAATGGTTCATGAGACTTGTTAGGAGCACGGTCATTCCTCCGAATAGGGAGGTATGCATCATATCCGATCGGCACCAAGGCATATTGAAGGTCGTGGATATTCATATTCCAGGTCATGAGAGTCTTCACCACCGATGGTGTATGAGGCACTTCGTTGCAAACTTTTACAGGGCTTGTAAGAACAAGGATCTTTGCAAGGATCTTAACTCTGCATGTGTAGCCTTCTCCATTAAGTCATTCACGACAAGCTTGAACAAAATCTATGAGAAGGCAAACGAAGGTGGGAAAGATTTCTTAGAAAGGAATATTGATGAGAGACACAAGTGGTCACAGGCATGTGACGAAGGAGGCATGAGATATGGTGACATGACAAGCAATCTAGTTGAGTGCTTCAACTTTGTCTTGAAGGGTGCACGTTAGTTGCCGGTGACGGCAATAGCGGAATATACCTTTTACAAGCTGAATGAGTATTTTTTGAAGCACTCCGACGAAATCGACAAGTTGATTGCTGATAGTGAGAAGCCTCCCAATGAAATTTATCCAAAGAAGGTTGCTGAGTGGCTAGAGTTTCAGAGAGACAAGTCAGCCATCCAGCGAGTCACTTGTTTCGATAATGTAGAAATGAAATACCAAGTGAATGAGCCAGGTGGGACAACTAGAGATGGACAATCATATGGTGGTCGCTCATTTACGGTGGCTCTTAGGACAAGACATTGCACTTGTGAGCGGCCTAGTAAGTACCACTGGCCATGCTCGCACATGATGTCGGCGGCCCGCATCAGGAATGTGGATATCTCCGATGGAGTAGTTGCAAGGTTGCATGAATTCAATTTGCAAACTCATAAGTTAACATGAGCGTCTAGATTCCACCCTTTTCTGGACGCATCGCAGTGGCCAGAGTATCACGGTCCTAATATTAGGCCCGATCCGGAGATGATGGTGCAACCCAAGGGTAGAAGGAGAACAAAGCGATACAGGAATGATATGGATGACCTCATGAGCACCAGAGAATTTGGTAGTGGACATTTCATGGAGCCACGTGATAGGAACCAATGCGGTGGTTGCAATGAAACGACACACAACAAAAGGACTTGCAAAACAAACAAAACTTCAAAAGGGCACAATGCTTCTTCAAGTGGTGGCCGAGGTTCCGGTGATGGCCTTGGTGGTGGCCGAGGTTCCGGTGATGGACTTGGTGGTGGCCGAGGTTCCGGTGGTGGCCTTAGTGGTGGCCGAGGTTCCGGTGGTGGCCTTGGTGGTGGCCGAGGTTCCGGTGATGGCCTTGGTGGTGGCCGAGGTTCCGGTGGCCGAGGTTCCGGTGGTGGCCGAGGATCCAGGGGTGGTCGTGGTCGAGGACAAATTACCGGTGATGGTGCTCGTGGTAGGGGTAGAGGTTCGCGTGGTGGTAGAGGAGGTTTCATGGGTAGAGGCCGTGGTAATGCTAGAGGAATGTTTGGATACCTAGATGGACCATTTCCGTACGTGGCTACATTTCATAATTATTTTCATGTCTCCCAATATTACTTTCATGTTGTTTTTGTCCTTACTAACTAATGTCTTGCAATTTTTCATAGGTATGGCGGCTTCTCAACCCAACAAGGCAACAATGAAGGGGCTTGAGGATGGCGAAGGTGAGATGGCGGGATGGTGGGAGAAGGCTGCGAAGAAGCTTAGAGAGGAGGATGCAGCCAAGCTAAAGAAGAAGAAGGAAGAGGAACTTGAGAAGAAGAGGAAAGAATTAGAGAGAGCGAGAAATGCGATGTATGCTAGGGAGCAAGCGTTGGTGAGGAAATATGAGGAGGCACAGAAAAAGCATCAAAAGGATTTTGTAGAAAAAACCTTGAAGCTTTGGGCAATTGCAGATGAAAAAAAAGAGAGGGAGAATCAGATATTCATGGAGAGGGTGGTCAAGGAGGCTCACCTCATAAGGAAAAGGGAGGAGGAAGAAGAAGAAGAGAGGAAGAAGAATAAGGGAAAGGGGCCTTGCTCTACACAATAGAGCAATGATGTGAACTGTGCCATGCTTTGGACCTTCGTGTGCATTTCATCTTGAACCTTCTTGTTTCCTAGACTCCTTTATGTGGTGAACTATGTGTACTCTAAATTGCTTTGGACTCCTCTATGTGTACTCCTTTATGTGTTGAACTATGTGATGTCACAATTGCTTTGGACTTCTCTATGTATACTCCTTTATGTGATGTCACAATTGCTTTGGACTCCTCTATGTTTACTCCACAAAAGGCTTTGGAGTTTGTTTTGACACCCTATTATGACAGCAACGCCAAACAAATGGGTGTTTCTATATACACCCGAAACGCCAACTACCCTGGCGTTTCCACCCTACAACGAAACGCTCTGCCTGGCTTGGCGTTTCTGGAAGACAGAGGCTGGCTGGGACATGTTCACTAAACGTTGCCGCTCACCCCAGAAACGCCAATGTCCATGGCGTTTCCACCCTACAACAAAACGCCCTCCGTGGGATGGCGTTTCTTTAAGACAGAGGCTGGTTGGGCCATGTTCACGAAACGTTGCCGCTCACACCTGAAACGCCAATGTCCATGGCGTTTCCACCCTACAACAAAACACCCTCCGTGGGTTGGCGTTTCTTTAAGACAGAGACTGGTTGGGCCATGTTCACGAAACGTTGCCGCTCACACCTGAAACGCCATTGTCCTTGGCGTTTCCGAGCCACAGTTAAACGTCGTTGTCCTTGGCGTTTCTTCCCTGTTATGCAGAACACAGCAAACCCGGCTGCCCATGTCCATTCCATCACAGATAGCAAAGGTACAACAACAGTTTTCACAATATAATGCCAAGTACAGCAATAGTATAGCAATGAGACATATTTTTAGGCAACGAACTTAACATGATCCAGCTTACATAATAATTACCAAGTCTTGCTAACATAGAACTAAGAAGTCCATCAGACATAAAACATAAGAAGTTCATCACATATAGAACTAACAAGTTTGCTCCATCTGAAACGCTCACTACATTTCTAGTTCACCACATATAGAACTAACAAGTTCGCATTAGTCATCACTTCACTTATTGCCTCTTTTTGCAGCCATCTTCCCCTGTTGACGTAGCTCTCTGGAGTGTTCTGCCATCTAGGAAGTCGGATGGTTCTTGAGCTAACTCGGCGTGCTTCTTCAGAAGGCTGAGAAGGTTGAGTTGGCGGTGGAGCATCTTCCATCTGCGAAGCTGCAAGCTCCACATAGTCCGGATCCGCATCGTAGTCTGTCTCCTCCTCTTCATCTTCCTGTTCATCAATCCGTGCTCGGCTCGAAGAAGCACCTGCTCGGTTGGAAGATGGACGAGCGGACGAAGCGCGTGCTTGGCTCGAAGATGGACGAGCGGAAGACAGCACATCCATTCTATACTGAGCACGTGCACGCACATCCGTGGATGAACCGCCATGGCAAGAAAGTAAAGCGGCTAGTGTTCGGCAACGATTCACAACCTTCTGCAGAGGCAAAGACATTGATATGTAAATATGCAAAAATAGTTCACATGACACATGTTCATATTAAGAGGGCCTCTAACCTGTAGAGTACTCCTAATGAGAATGTTGAAAGCACAAGCGCTCCCTAGGTGGTTTTGATAATTGATAACAACATATCTCTTGTTGGACTAACACTTCTATCTAGCATGTTTCAGATAAGTTCAACAATGGAGTGGCATGGACTAAAGATTGTGGGAACTCCTTCAAGATGCTAAGGACAAAGGATTGGCTAAAGCTTCAAGCTCAAGACTCTTCATTTTACATTTTAGTGATCCAAGATCACATTGAGTCCATAGGAAAAGCCAATACTATCAAGGAGGGATGAGGTGTTACTTAATGAGCCTCTTGCTTCATGTGCTTAATGGTATGCTCCAAAATCCTCAGCTACTTTCCCACTTCCACATATGACCTAAACCCTAAGCCAAACTCGGTCCTACCGATTCTTCCTACCCGGCGCCATCGAGTTTCACTTGTCATAAGCCACTGCCAAACCCTAATCAGTTCGGTCTCACCGATGGGATCTCGGTCTCACCGAGATGGGCTTGCAAACTCTCTGTTACCCATTGCAATATTCTCGGTCCCACCGAGATATGCAATCAGTCCCACCGAGTTTGCTTGACCAAATCTCAGTTTCACTTATTACCCAAATCGGTCCCACCGAGTTTGCTTGACCAAATCTCAGTTTCACTTATTACCCAAATCGGTCCCACCGAGTTTGAGTAATCGGTCAAACCGAGTTTTGGATTTACCCTAACCCTAGCACATCGGTCCCACCGAGTTGATCCAGTCGGTCCCACCGAAATCACTAACGGTCACTAGGTTTTCATTTTCGGTCCGACCGAGTTTATTGATTCGGCCCCACCGAGATTGGAAAACTGTGTAACGGTTGGATTTTGTGTGGAGGCTATATATATACCCCTCCACCTTCTTCTCATTCGATGAGAGAGCCATCAGAACACACACATCATTCCAACTCATATGTTCTGAGAAAGAACCACCTACTCATGTGTTGAGACCAAGACATTCCATTCCTACCATATGAATCTTGATCTCTAGCCTTCCCAAGTTGCTTTCCACTCAAATCCTCTTTCCACCAAATCCAAATCCTATGAGAGAGAGTTGAGTGTTGGGGAGACTATCATTTGAAGCACAAGAGCAAGGAGTTCATTACCTACACACCATTTGTTACTTCTTGGAGAGTGGTGTCTCCTAGATTGGCTAGGTGTCACTTGGGAGCCTCCGACAAGATTGTGGAGTTGAACCAAGGAGTTTGTAAGGGCAAGGAGATCGCCTACTTTGTGAAGATCTACCGCTAGTGAGGCAAGTCCTGTGTGGGCGATGGCCATGGTGGGATAGACAAGGTT
This sequence comes from Triticum urartu, assembly GCF_003073215.2. Lineage (NCBI taxonomy): Eukaryota > Viridiplantae > Streptophyta > Magnoliopsida > Poales > Poaceae > Triticum > Triticum urartu. The sequence continues at coordinate 294,019,521 of NC_053024.1, read as the reverse complement.
GCTTCTTCGTGGACCCTTTGTGGGTGGTTGCTTCTTCATGGACCCTTCGTGGGTGGAGCCCTGCGTGGACTCGCGCAACCGTTACCCTTGGGTGGAGCCCTATGTGGACTCGCGCAACCGTTACCCTTCGTGGGTTGAAGTCTCCATCAACGTGGATGTAGGATAGCACCACCTATCCAAACCACGGGAAAAACATTTGTGTCTCCAATTGCGTTTGATTTCTCCAAACCCTTCTCTTTATATTCTTGCAAGTTGCATGCTTTACATTCCGCTGCTCATATACTTTTTGCATGCTTGCTTGATATGTATTGTGTGTGTTGAAATTGTGCCTAAACTCCACTTAAACCGAAAAAGGCTTAAAAATTGCAACTTTAGCACTAAGTGTCTAATCACCCCCCCCCCCTCTAGACACATCTACTTCTAGATCCTACAAATGTCTGTTTCTCTACCAGGTGCGCGGCCAAGCACCACATTACTATCATTGATACATCTCCATAGCTCCGTGCCCTGAATAAAATTTAAGTGACACACCACTCATGAAGAAATGTCACATGTTCAAAAAAGAGACAAAAAGACATACCACTCGGTCATGCAGAGGGCCATAATCTAGGTGCGCTCCAATGGTCTCCCTAATAGAGTTGTTGAATGCACCATTAGCAGCCTCACTTGGCATTACTTCCAAGCAATCGACACGAGTCCAAGCACCCTTAAGGATAACTCTGTACTCTTTGTGAAGCCACTCCAAATGCCTTAAATATGCCCCCTCGTCATTGTCAGGTGTGTGATCATCTTCAACTCGGGCATTCCTCTGAGCATTCCACATGTCTACCCACATAAGATGGTGATCCTCCCAATTAATGACATTCTTGTTGTGTTGCCGGCTCGTCCTACAAAGTATGAGAAGTATCGGCATCATTTTCATTTTTCCGTGGTTACACATTGATCAACATATGGTACAAGAAACTCTCACCTATGTAGCACCACACTTGTCTTAACATACTCCGGCGGGGTGCGTTGTTGTACTCCAAATTGCTTCGAAACACGATGTGGAAGATGCCACTCCACCGCAAAAAAGCATATCATGGGGCAACGCACACGCCAAAGATGTTGGTCACGAAGGCACATATTGCTCAAAGGGAACTGCCTAAGTACCATGTACGGCCTCCAGTTAACCTACATCACAACATGTCACTAGCTCATGCACAACAAAAAAAACTGTAATGATGGCAAGGGATTTGATAATTACCTGGTTGTAAGTAAGCATGTCAAGCTTCCTTATGTATGCCTTATACCGCCCATGGCGGCGATACTCGACACTTGGACATTAGCCCAAGTGTATGCGATAGTGGGATATCGCTCCTCATCCCCATCAAAAGGCCACTCCCAAGGTTCTTCCGGAGCAATGGTGAAGTTACGGCCCACAGGGATACGCTCCCACATCCAAATCTGTAGGGCCCAAACAAAACCACCAAGACAAGATTTCGGCTTACTCCTCATACATGCTCCGTCCAACTGCACATTTGTACACACATTAAACAATCACAGGAAAAAAATTCTTTCATATAATGAGAATGCATCAAATTATCATTACCTGACGGTACAAGAAGGCTAGTGCCGCCGACCCCCAACTCCACTTGACATCCCAGTTACGAAGAGGGTCCGAGAACATCCACGAGGCTGTGTCTCCCGTGCCGTCAGGAAACGCCACTTGGGTTAAAAGATTCCATAAGCAAGCCCTGGCGTACCTCTCCACAACAGCCGGACTGGCATTCTCTGGGCACTCGTAAAAATGTTCTTGTAGCCACGAGAACAAAACACCAGATGGCCTAGGATCCTTCTTTGTTTCATGAATCCACGGGGGAGGTTCAACACCAACCAAACCTGCAACCCTTTGTCGCCACCCCTCAGACCTCACCTTCCCGGTAAGAGCCCTGCCCTCGATCGGAAGACCGGAGATCATCGCAATATCCTCCAAAGTAACGGTCATCTCACCAAGAGCAAGGTGAAAAGAGTGCATCTCCGGTCTCCAACGGTCCGTAAGGGTGGTAATGGCCGTCGAGTTCAGCCATGGTGGTGTGCCTTTAAAGTTGAGCACAAACTAGAGAAGATCCATTCTTCTAAAATAAGGCTCGTAGCGACGGTCATACCTCAAGGACTCACGTGGGTTGTGGCCTCTCAAACGAAGTACTGGAGGAACCTACAAATAACACACGCACAATTTATATACTTCTCTAAACTACTCACAATATGAGAATCAACAATGTAGATACATAATTACCTCCCCTCTTTCCACTAGCACAGCACGATGCTTCTCCTCGTAATAATCATCAAGGCCGGGATATTTATCCGGCTCAAACATCCTACAAAATAAGGTCAATGGATTTATTATAATATATGCTTAAAATTATGACCACATCATATACAAAATCGTGTGAGAACTACTACAAATTATCCCAAAGATACATTACCAACACCAATTCTTTTCAACCTATTTTATCCTAAAGAATCTATCACAACTAATTATTAACAAATAATAGGCTCAACCTAATCCAAAAAATGGTCTCTCTCTAAATCCAATAATAAACAAGTTAACTAAGAATACTTAAACACAAGGAGTATATGTCTTCTTTCTAAACATAATGTAACCAAAATATTCATCAAACAAATCATTAATAACTCATCTTAGGGTTCCACCATGTTTGAAAAAATACATCTACAATAGCCAATCTTGACTGAAAATAAATGGAGGATTGGGAGGAGAATACCTCAAGCAACTCGGGAATGCTCCGATCTCCTTGTTTTGATGATTAAAATAGCAGATCTGGGGAAGATTTGGTGAAGAAGAGGGAGGGGGCGGCCGCCAGTTCGTCATCGAGAAGGAACTGCTCGACCGGGGGAGTGGGCTGGGTTAGGCCCTCGCAGCCCGCGCGTGTTACTTAATCCTGGTCAGAAACGCCAAGGACCTTGGCGTTTTAAGCGTGCCACGTCAGCGAAAACAGCGGGTTCAGACTGACTGTGGGCCAGGTCAGAAACGCTAGCTGCCTCGGCGTTTGCATGTTGGCTTGAAACGCTAGCTTGTTTGGCGTTTCTATGTTAGGTGGAAATGCCGCGGATCCTGGCGTTTTTAAAATGGTCAAATCACAAAATATTTTCTCATCGAGTTCAGTTTGTGACTATAAATGCTGATAAGGTCAGAACAGTGATTTCGGCCTATTTTACTTGTTCACTCATCTCCTCGGACCCCTCACCCCTGCACGCTCTTGTCTCCTCCACCCTCCCCTCCCTCCCCTCTCCGCGAGAGCACCTGCGCGGCCGGCAATGGCCTCCGCCCGCCTCGTAGCCCTCGCGGCATTGGCAGTCGTGTGCCGCTCTCTGTTGGGCCTGGCCTCCGCGGCGGACGACGGAGAAGTGCGGGCGCTGCTGGAGCTCAAGGCGGCGCTGGACCCGACGGGGCGCCTGCTGCCGTCGTGGGCGCCCGGGCGGGACCCTTGCGCCCGGGGCGGGTTCGAGGGCGTCGCGTGCGACGGCAGCGGCGCCGTCGCCAACGTCTCGCTGCAGGGGAAGGGCCTGGCCGGGACGCTCTCCCCGGCCGTTGCCGGCCTCCGCGCGCTCACCGGCCTGTACCTCCACTACAACGCGCTCCGCGGCGGCGTGCCCCGGGAGCTCGCCAGGCTCACACGGCTCACCGATGTCTACCTCAACGTCAACAACTTGTCCGGGCCCATCCCGGCCGAGATCGGCGCCATGGCCTCGCTGCAAGGTGAGCCAAGTCAGAGCTCCGCGTCTTCCCTTTTCGATTCTTGCTTGCCTAGCTAGTTGCATGTGGCGCCGTGGGGCGTGGACTCTGCCATTGCCGCGGCTACATTATTGCTTGGATTGATTCGATTCGTTCCGTTGTATTCCAGTCCAGTCTCCTCTGCTGCCTAGCGTCCCATGATCCTAAAACGAGTTCTTGGATTTGATTGACGCTTCTTGGCTGATATCTAGTACTGCTATAGTGCTATATGATTTGGTCATCGATTGATTTACTGCACTTCTTGGTTTGTTTGCCCCCTCTAACTGCTGTTAATGTTGATGTGTCGAAAACAAAAAAAAAGTGCTGCAGCTGTGCTACAATCAGCTGACCGGGAGCATCCCCACGCAGCTGGGGCTACCGAACAGGCTCACCGTGTTGGCTCTGCAGTCCAACCACCTGAACGGCGCCATCCCTGCCAGCCTCGGCGACCTGCCGGAGCTGAGGCGGCTGGACTTGAGCTTCAACCACCTCTTCGGCTCCATCCCAGTGAGGCTGGCCAGGCTGCCTCAGCTCGCCGCTCTCGATGTTAGGAACAACTCGCTCACCGGCAGCGTGCCCTCCGGTAAGTAATCTACGAGTCCATTCTTTGAACAATTAATGCCTGCTCCGCTCAGTCTCAGTCAGTAAGGAGTCAGTTTGATTTGGTCGCTTCCCAGAACTGGCCAAGCTGGAGGGTGGATTCCAGTACGGGAACAACAGTGATCTGTGCGGCATCGGGCTCCCCGATCTCCGTCCGTGCACTCCGGCGGACCTCATCGACCCCGACAGGCCCCAGCCGTTCAGCGCTGGTATCGCGCCGCAGATCACGCCGGACGGGGCCCGCGGGCATTGCAGCGGCACCCACTGCCCCCCTTCCACCAAGGCGCTGGCGGCCGTCGTCGTTGTCGCGGTGATCCTTCTGGCGGCGACAGCGGCCGGTCTCTTGGCCTTGTCGTGGCACAGGTGGCGCAAGCAGAGGACGGCCGCAGGCGCACCTCCGATGACCACCGTGGGCGGCCGGTGCAGCACAGAGGGCGAGGAGAGCAAGGAATCGTTCCGCAAGAGCGCGTCGTCAACGCTGGTGAGTCTGGAGTACTCCAACGGCTGGGACCCGCTGGCCGACGGGCGGAGCGGCGTGGGGTTCTCGCAGGAGGTGTCCCCGAGCCTCCGGTTCAACATGGAGGAGGTGGAGTCGGCGACGCAGTACTTCTCGGAGCTGAATCTCCTGGGAAAGAAAAACTCCAAGTCCAAGGGTGGCGCCGGAAGCAGCTTCGCGGCCACGTACAGGGGCACGCTGCGCGACGGCACGCCCGTCGTGGTCACCCGGCTGGGCAAGACCTGCTGCAAGCAGGAGGAGGCGGAGTTCCTCAAGGGCCTCAAGCTGCTCGCCGAGCTCCAGCACGACAACATCGTGGGGCTGAGGGGGTTCTGCTGCTCCAGGGCCAGGGGAGAGTGCTTCCTGGTGCACGACTTCGTGCCCAACGGGAGCCTGTCGCACTTCTTGGACGTCGCAGGAGAAGACGGCGGCGGCGGTGCTCTCGGGCATGGCGGCCGCGTCCTTGAGTGGTCCACGAGGGTGTCCATCATCAAGGGCATTGCTAAAGGTATGTCCCTCTCTGTCACTGTCTAGCTATCAGTTATCAAACACTGCTAGAGTGCTAGGGCTAGCGTGCTAACGACCAAATATTTCTGCATTCGTACTGTACTGTCAAAAAACCCTGCCTGAGAAGCACAAGGCTGGCATGCATCATTTGGCAGAATGCATACATGCCCAATCAGTTTCTCAGTTCATCAATACTCTACTAGGACTGTCCTGGTTGTTCACATGTTTCCGGTAGTCACATTCGGAACTGTGTAGCTGTAGGTACTCATAGCCCTGCTTGCTTTTCTTTAGAAAGGAGGAAAACCCCTTCCCTCTCCATCATCATCATGGTGATGCACATAGCCATATTTATTACTCCCTCCGTCCCATAACGTAAGACTTTTTTTTTATGCTAAGAGTAGAACATAAGTACCATCATCTAGAACACTCAAAATCATCCTAAGTACTCCCTCTGTAAAGAAATATAACATCTTTTAGATCAGGTAAAGAAATATAAGACCTCCTAGATCACTATAAATTAGAAACATATGCCATCATCCAAACCGGTTGAATCTAACCCGTGCTACTCCCTCCGTTCCTAAATATAAGTCTTTTTAGAGATTTCAATATAAACTACATACGGATGTATATAGACGTAGTTTAGAGTGTAGATTCACTTATTTTGATGTAAACCAAGCCCCCGCGTCGCTCCTCCCGCGGGCGACAAGGGCGGCGCCGCCACCCCTTGCCGCTAGCCCTCCTCCTCCTTCCCTTCCCCGCCGCCGCCGGGGCAAAGCCCCCGCGGTGGCTGGCGGCGGGGGCCTTCTCCCCTCCTCGCGTCCGTGGCCTGCGGGAGCGGCCAGGCCGAGCGGAGGTGCCGGGGCGCTCGGATCCTGGCGGCGTGGCGGTGACGATCTTGACGGCGGCGGGCCCATGGCGCGGCTGCTGATGGGTCGACGCCGAGCTGTGTGGCGGCTGCGTGCAGGTCTCCTCGTGGCGGCGGGGCGGCACGTGCGCAGCATCCGGCGAGGGGTGGGGATGCGGCCACGGTGGCTTCTCGTGCGAGTACGTGGAGAAGAGGCTGCGGCGTGTGTCCTCGGGGAGGATGGCTATCCTCGCTCAGATCCGTCGGCGGCATGGCGGCGGAGGTCGCAGTGGCCGGTCGGCGGTGGCGGAACTTGGCCGGTGGCAGCGGTGAGGTTCTGTCTGGATCCTGGGGCGGCGGCCCTGGAGGGTGGCGGCTGGTGAAGCTAGGGCTTCCCGCGGCGGCATGGCGTGGTGCAGTCCATGTCCAAGGCGGATCTGTGACGGCGATTTGCTTTGGATTGGTTCGGATCAGAGACGGTGACGAACGCGCGGGATCCTTCTCGGCGGCTCTCGCGGCTTGGCGAGGCGGGGTGGGAGCCCTTCTCCTAGGCTCTAGTGGTGGCACACTCAGGAAGTGGCCGGTGTGCCAGGGATCCCATGGTGGCACTGTTGTTGCGGTTGGTCGCCGGATCTAGGCGGCTGGATCTGGGGCTTTGAAGGCGGTCGAGACGGTGCACAGGTTGTTTGGTGGATTTCTTGGGACGGATCCGGGTGAAAACCTGGTCTTCGGTTGATGGCCGGAGCCGGTGATGACGATGCCCTTATCATCGTTTCCTTCATGAAGGCATCATCAAGGTGAAGCTCCCAACTCCACTCATTACCTCCGGGGGAAACCCTAGATCAGCTGATCGGATTTTGGCGGCATTCATGTGTCGTAACCCCCTTTGGGGCGGCATTCTTGGAGGTGCAGTCGGCTTCGCGGGACCAGCGGACGACTTCTTTGGTGGAGCGGTGCTTCATCCTACACATTGATGGCGACGGATCTTGACAGCATGGTGCAGTGCAGATTCGGAGTTTGATGTGGGAGGATGGACTCGCGCAGGTGGACGGCGCTGTCTGGCGTCGTGGTGGTGTCGATGGCAGAGAGACCTGGCACGGTAGATGCAACAGTACAACTCTGAAGATGGACTTGTGGAAGGTGGCTGCGGCGGCCTCATACCCGGCAGGCGTCCTGGTTGAGGAGTGCGCTGGACTGGTAGGTGCCCCATACCAGGCAGGCGTCCTGGTTGGGACCTCATGTTTTAGATGTTTAGGTTTGGTTGTGATGTTTGTTTGGTATTAGGCCCAGACTATCAGCGCCCCTTCATCAATTGGATAGGTGTAGCGACAGTTGTTGCTTAGACGGTGGCTTTAGTCTTGCTGTTGTATGACTTTGTAAGGTCTTATGAGAATACTTAATAAAGTGGCCGCATGCATCGTTCAGATGTAGAGGCCGGGGGTCATCCTCCTTTTCTAAAAAAAAAGATTCACTTATTTTACTCCATATGTAGTTCATATTGGAATTTCTAAAAAGACTTGTATTTAAGAACGGAGTGAGTACCGTCTTTCATCGGTTGCATCCAAATGCAATAAACTCCTATGCTTCCACATGGTGAAGTAAGGACCACGTACAAGTTCATCATGTAGCTCTGAAAGTTTTTTTTTTGAAAATGAGGAAATTGTCTTCCAATTATTTTTGGTATCTTTGCATTTTTCTTAAAACACACTTATTACGGAAATTTAATAATGCCCAAAGTAAAGCACAAACTCACACTCGATATGCGACTTAAATTTTGAAGTAACCCCACCCAACCAGCTTCCAAAGAGGTTCGATATACTAGTAAGTGGGGGCAGGTTTAGTAGTTGAGTCGGCTGTGTCTCCAAACTGATGAATAACTTTTGATACTTGTAATTTGCAGTTGTTACTCAAATTGTTCTAGCTTTTGCAAAAGCAAGGTTACTTATCGATGTTTACTTTACAGGAATTGGATATCTGCACAGTACTAGAGCAAACAAGCCCCCTTTGGTTCACCAAAACATATCGGCGGACAAAGTTCTGGTGGATTACACCTACAAGCCCCTGATTTCTGGTTCCGGCCTGCACAAGCTCCTTGTGGACGACCTGGTCTTCTCGACCCTCAAGGCGAGCGCCGCCATGGGGTACCTTGCCCCTGAGTACACCACCGTCGGCCGGTTCTCGGAGAAGAGCGATGTTTACGCTTTCGGGGTAATTGTGTTTCAGATACTGACGGGTAAAAGTAAAACGATGCAGCTGCCCTTCGAGTCAGGAAACGTCCATGACCTCATCGATGGCAACATGAAAGGATGTTACTCGGCAACCGAAGCGGCTAAACTGGCAAAGATTGCATTGGTCTGCACGAGTGAAAACCCTGAGCAAAGACCCAACATGGAAGAGCTGCTTCAAGAATTGGACACCTTGTAATGGATGGGCATGCAATGTGATAACTTTTTTTGCCAGTCTCGCGCCTGGCCGTGCTGCCTTGGCTGGAATCTAGGAGTACTTATCTAGGGTCACTAATCGCTGATCTTAGAAACAAATGAGGTACTGATTAATTTATTTTTCTTTCGAAATGAGGTAGCAATGAAATACTTAGGATCAATGCTGAGATCTTGTATTATGCTAATGTTGTACTGTTACTGTTGCTGAGTAAAGGCTGCATAGGTAGATGCATCGGATGCGATATCCTCTGTTGCATGAATGCAGCCATTTGTTGCAACTCCTTTTGCTCGGCCCTTGTTTTCTTCAGACAGTTTATAGCATAGTTGCCATGTTTCTGGTACGGTGGGAACGAGGAACGGGAACGAGGGACGAGAGTCGGTGGCTGAAAAAATAGGATACAACGAGGGTATACATCTCTCGAATGACTTTTTTATAGCGGGGACGCGATCCAATCCGTTTGGGTACGATGAACCCGGTACGGTACCATGGATCGAGGAACACAGTTCCTGAAGAACGACGACTTCGTGACGGTCAACATTCCTTGCTGTTAATGGATCCCTTGCAATTAATGGACTGGAGGAAGAACGAGGAGTTCTTGAGAAAAGAAACGACGGCGTGAGTAAATTATGCCTTGCGTTTTTGCTGTTGGATCCTCGAACCTGAATCGAGGAGCCGACTGCGGAGACGCCGAATCTTCATCGAATCGTACTGAATCCGACCTCGTTCCCGAATCCGATTCCGGGTCGATGAATCAGGATCGAGGGACGGCCTACCATTCCCCGTTTCCGGCTACTATGGTTTATAGCTCTTGTGACTCTCAAGTGTACAATCAATCCTGTGTTCACGTGTACCAGTTTGGATCGATCTTCTGAGGCTGTGATTGCCTCTATCCAAGGAGGAAGAGCCAAGAGTCCTTGAGTGCATGTGAGCTATGGATTGCTGTCTTGTCTTGTTGGTTGCTTATGTTTTGTCCAGTACAGAACCCAGCCTCGTGATCACAGAGGCTAATGCAATCCCCACAGGCAGAAAAAAGGCACACGCTGATCCTGGGCTTTTGTATGCTGGCTGCTAAGGTGGTGAAAATGAACAAAACTGGCCATTTTCGATAGTTAAACACAAAATGGCCTCAATCTAAAAACATTTCACAAAATGGCCCTCTTTTGCATGACGTCCGGGGCTAGGGTGTCGTGCTAAAGAGCATGACGCCCCGGCCTAAGGCGTCATGGTTGTGACATGTAGCATGGCGCCCCGGGCTATGGTGTCATGCCAAATAGCATGACGCCCTAGTCCAGGGCGTCATGCTATCTAGCATAACGCCATAGGCCCGGGCGTCATGCAAAAGGGCCACTTTGTGAAATATTTTCAGAATGAGGCCATTTTATGTTGAACTTTCGAAAAAGGGCCAGTTTTGTTCATTTCCACGCTAAGGTGCGAGACAAAATAGACTCTACCACACAGTACAAGGGCAACTCCAAGGTGCCGACGCATTCTGTTCCGCGCGTTCGTTTGGGTTAAAACACATTACGTTCCGCGCGTCCGTTTGGGTTAAAACGAGTTAAAAGCACTGGGGGTCCTAAAACTTGCTTAGGATAGGATGTGATGATTTGGTCCTAAAACTTGCAAAATGATCCTAATCAGTCCTATAGCTTACACCCAATGTGTAACTTTGGTCCTGAACCAATCAGAGCTCGACAACTGGAGTGCTCGGGCCCAATCCGGTCAGCGCATGCTTTTTTGCAAATACCCCCTACACTTCGTTCTAATCAACCCGCAGGACAACCTCCTGTGTGCAGCAGAAGATATGGTTGTTGGGACTTGGAGAGCTTGGGTTGTCAGCTGACCTCCTGTACCATGGAGACAATAAACACTTTGTTAGAACCTTTAGGATTGACAAAATCTTCTGGTTGCATCATATACAACTCTTCTTTAAGAAATTCATTAAGAAATGCAATTTTGACGTCCATTTGCCAAATTTCATAATTATAAAATGTGGCATTTGCTAACATGATTCAGAATGACTTAAGCATCGCTACGGGTGAGAAGGTCTCATCGTAGCCAAACCCTTGAACTTATCGAAAACCTTTCGCGACAAGTCGAGCTTTGTAGACATTAACATACCATCAGCGTGAGTCTTCTTCTTGAAGATCCATTTATTCTCTATGGCTTGCCGATCATCGGGCAAGTCCACCAAAGTCCATACTTTGTTCTCATACATGGATCCTATCTCGGATTTGATGGCCTCAAGCCATCTGTCGGAATCTGGGCTCATCATAGCTTCTTCATAGTTCGTAGGTTCACCTTGGTCTAATAACATGACTTCCAGAACAGGATTACCGTACCACCCTGGTGCGGATCGTGCTCTGGTTAACCTACGAGGTTCAGTAGCAACTTGATCTGAAGTTTGATGATCATTATCATTTGCTTCCTCTCTAGTTGGTGTAGGCATCACGGGAACGGATTTCTCTGTTGTGCTACTTTTCAATTCGAGAGAAGGTACGATTACCTCATCAAGTAATACTTTCCTCCCACTCACTTTTTTCGAGAGAAACTCCTCTAGAAATGTTCCATTCTTGGCAACAAAGATCTTGCCTTCGGATCTGTGGTAGAAGGTGTACCCAATTGTTTCCTTAGGGTATCCTATGAAGACACACTTCTCCGCTTTGAGTTCGAGCTTATTAGGCTGAAACCTTTTGACATAAGCATTGCTTCCCCAAGCTTTTAAGAAATGACAGTTTAGGTTTCTTGCCAAACAATAGTTCATACAATGTCATCTCAACGGATTTAGACGGTGCCCTATGTGAATGCGGATGTCTCTAATGCATAACCCCAAAACGATAGTGGCAAATTGGTAAGAGACATCATAGAACACACCATATTTAATAAAGTATGGTTACAACGTTCGGACACACCATTACGCTGTGGTGTTCCAGGTGGCGTGAGTTGTGAAACTATTCGACATTGTTTTATATGAAGGCCAAACTCGTAACTCAAATATTTGCCTCCACGATCAGATCGTAGAAACTTTATTTTCTTGTTACGATGATTCTCTAATTCACTCTAAAATTCTTTGAACTTTTCAAACGTTTCAGACTTGTGTTTCATCAAGTAGATATATCCATACACACTCAAATCATCTGTGAAGGTGAGAAAATAATGATACTTGCTGCATGCTTCAACACTCATCGGACCGCATACATCGGTATGTATTATTTCCAATAAGTCATTAGCTCGCTCCATTGTTCCGAAGAATGGATTTTTAGTCATCTTGCCTATGATGCATGGTTCGCAAGTATCAAATGATTCATAATCAAGTGATTCAAAAAGTCCATCTGCATGGAGTTTCTTCATGCGCTTTACACCAATATGACCTAAACGGCAGTGCTACAAGTATATTGCACTATCATTATCAACTTTGCATCTTTTGGCATCAATATTATGAATATGTGTATCACTACAATCGAGATTCAATAAACCATTCACATTGGTTGTATGACCATAGAAGGTTTTATTCATGTAAACAGAACAACAATTATTCTCCGACTTAAATGAATAAACGTATTGCAATAAACACGATCTAATCATGTTCATGCTCAACGCTAACACCAAATAACATTTGTTTAGGTTCAACACTAATCCCGAAGGTAGAGGGAGTGTGCGATGGTGATCATATCAACCTTGGAATCATTTCCAACACAATGAGCTTATGAAATTATTTGCTAACTAGAGTGTTTCTTCTGATCCTAATGATGTGCCCTTGTCTACTTTGGTTGAGAATAATAATTAATCAATGGATGTGAATTTTGTTGGTAGGAACAATTTTGGTAACAACGTGTATAGAGGAAATTTCAATCCTAGGCCTTACCCTAGTAATACCTCTAATAATTATGGTAATTCCTACAACAATTCTTATGGAAATTATAATAATATGCCCTCTGATTTTGAATCTAATATTAAAGAATTTATTTCTTCGCAAAAGAATTTTAATGCTATGATCGAAGAAAAATTACTTAAGATTGATGATTTGGCTAGGAACGTTGATAGAATTGCTCTTGATGTTGATTCTTTGAAACTTAGATCTATTCCACCTAAGCATGATATCAATGAGTCTCTCAAATCCATGAGAATTTCCATTGACGAGTGCAAAGAAAGAACCGCTAGGATGCGTGCTAAGAAAGATGCCTTTATAAAAGCGTGTTCTTCTAGTTCCTATGAAAATAATGATGAAGATCTAAAAGTTATTGATGTGTCCCCTATTAAATCTTTGTTTTGCAATATGAATCTTGATAATGATGGGACCGAATATGATCCACCTTTACCTAGAAGGCGTTCTAAGAATTCGGAATTTGTTGATCTTGATGCTAAATTTGATAAAAGTGGGATTGAAGAAATTAAAACCCTAGATGTTGCTAAACCCACTATTATGTATTTCAAGGAATTTAACTATGAAAATTGCTCTTTGCTTGATTGTATTTCCTTGTTGCAATCCGTGCTAAATTCTCCTCACGCTTATAGTCAAAATAAAGCGTTTACTAAACATATCATTGATGCCTTGATGCAATCTTATGAAGAAAAACTTGAAATGGAAGTTTCTATCCCTAGAAAACTTTATGATGAGTGGGAACCAACTATTAAAATTAAAATTAAAAATTATGAGATTTATGCTTTGTGTGATTTGGGTGCTAGTGTCTCTACTATTCCCAAAACTTTGTGTGATTTACTAGATTTCCGTGATTTTGATGATTGCTCTCTGAACTTGCATCTTGCGGATTTCACTATTAAGAAACCTATGGGAAGAATTAATGATGTTCTGATTGTTGCTAATAGGAATTATGTGCCTGTAGATTTTATCGTTCTTGATATAGATTGCAATCCTTCTTGCCCTATTATTTTTGGTAGACCTTTCCTTAGAACGGTTGGTGCAATTATTGATATGAAGGAAGGGAATATTAGATTTCAATTTCCATTAAAAAGGGCATGGAACACTTCCCTAGAAAGAAAATAAAATTACCATATTAATCTATCATGAGAGCCACTTATGGATTGCCTACCAAAGATGGCAATACCTAGATCCATTCTTGCTTGTTATGCCTAGCTAGGGGCGTTAAATGATAGCGCTTGTTGGGAGGCAACCCAATTTTATTTTTATTCCTTGCTTTTTTCTCATGTTTAGTAATAAATAAATTATCTAGCCTCTGTTTTGGTTGTGTTTTTTGTGTTTAATTAGTGTTTGTGCCAACTAGAACCGTTCGGAAGACTTGGGGAAAGTCTTGTTGAACTTGCTGTAAAAAACAGAAACTTTAGCGCTCACGAGAACTGCTGTCATTTTTATTTGGAAAGTGCTATTTAGTTAATTATTTTTGCATATGATTAATAGATAAATTACTCACGTCCAGCAAGTTATTTTAGAATTTTTGGGGTTCCAGATCTTGCGCTAGCTACAGATTACTACAGACTTTTCTGGTTTTGACAGATTTTGTTTTTCGTGTGTTGTTTGCTTATTTTGATGAATCTATGGCTAGTAAAATAGTTTATAATCCATAGCGAAGTTGGAATACAGTAGGTTTAACACCAATATAAATAAATAATTAGTTCATTACAGTACCTTAAAGTGGTCTTTTGTTTTCTTTCGCTAACGGAGCTCACGAGTTTTCTACCTTAAGTTTTGTGTTGTGAAGTTTTCAAGTTTTGGGTGAAGATTTGATGGATTATGGAACAAGGAGTGGCAAGAGCCTAATCTTGGGTATGACCATGGCACCCCAAAGATAATCTAAGGACACCTAAAAGCCAAAGCTTGGGGATGCCCCGGAAGGCATCCCCTCTTTCCTCTACTTCTATCGGTAACTTTACTTGGAGCTATATTTTTATTCACCACATGATGTGTGTTTTGCTTGGAGCGTATTTTATGATTTGAGTCTTTACTTATTATTTTACCACAATCATCCTTGCTGTACACACCTTTTGAGAGAGCCATACATGATTTGGAATTTGATAGAATACTCTATGTACTTCACTTATATCTTTTGAGCTTTATAGTTTTGCTCTAGTGCTTCACTTATATCTTTTAGAGCACGGTGGTGGATTTTTTTTTATAGAAACTATTGATCTCTCATGCTTCACTTAGATTATTTTGAGAGTCTTAATAGCATGGTAATTTTCTTAAAATCCTAATATGCTTGGTATGCAAGATTAATAATAAAACTTTCGTATGAGTGTGTTGAATACTAAGAAGAAATTGATGCTTGATAATTGTTTTGAGATATGAGGATGGTGATATTAGAGTCATGCTAGTTGAGTAGTTGTGAATTTGAGAAATGCTTGTGTTAAAGTTTGTGATTCCCGTAGCATGCACATACGGTGATGTTGGAAATATGCCCTAGAGGCAATAATAAAAGCATTATTATTATATTTCCTTGTTCATGATAATTGTCTTTATTCATGCTATAATTGTGTTATCCGGAAATCATAATACATGTGTGAATAATAGACACCAACATGTCCCTAGTAAGCCTCTAGTTGACTAGCTCGTTGATCAACATATAGTCATGGTTTCCTGACTATGGACATTGGATGTCATTGATAACGAGATCACATCATTAGGAGAATGATGTGATGGACAAGACCCAATCCTAAACATAGCACAAGATCGTATAGTTCGTTTGCTAGAGTTTTCCAATGTCAAGTATCTTTTCCTTAGACCATGAGATCGTGTAACTCCCGGATACCGTAGGAGTGCTTTGGGTATACCAAACGTCACAACGTAACTGGGTGACTATAAAGGTATACTACGGGTATCTCCGAAAGTGTCTGTTGGGTTGACATGGATCAAGACTGGGATTTGTCACTCCGGATGACGGAGAGGTATCACTGGGCCCACTCGGTAATGCATCATCATAATGAGCTCAAAGTGACCAAGTGTCTGGTCACGGGATCATGCATTACAGTACGAGTAAAGTGACTTGCCGGTAACGAGATTGAACGAGGTATTGGGATACCGACGATCGAATCTCGGGCAAGTAACATACCGATTGACAAAGGGAATTGTATACGGGGTTGCTTGAATCCTCGACATCGTGGTTCATCCGATGAGATCATCGAGGAGCATGTGGGAGCCAACATGGGTATCCAGATCCCGCTGTTGGTTATTGACCAGAGAGTCGTCTCGGTCATGTCTACATGTCTCCCGAACCCGTAGGGTCTACACACTTAAGGTTCAGTGACGCTAGGGTTGTAGGGATATGTATATGCAGTAACCCAAATGTTGTTCGGAGTCCCGGATGAGATCCCGGACATCACGAGGAGTTCCGGAATGGTCCGGAGGTAAAGAATCATATATAGGAAGTGCTATTTCGGGCATCGGGACAAGTTTCGGGGTCACCGGTATTGTACCGGGACCACCGGAAGGGTCCCGGGGGTCCACCGGGTGGGGCCACCTGTCCCGGGGGGCCATATGGGCTGTAGGGGGTGCGCCTTGGCCTACATGGGCCAAGGGCACCAGCCCCAAGAGGCCCATGCGCCTAGGGTGGGGGAAACCCTAAAGGAAGAGTCCTAGGAGGGGAAGGCACCTCCTAGGTGCCATGGGGAGGAGGGATTCCTCCCCTTGGCCGCACCCCCTAGGAGATTAGATCTCCTAGGGCTGGCGCCCCCCCCTTGGCCCTCCTATATATAGTGGGGAGATGGAGGACTTCTGACCCTGGCCTTTGGTGCCTCCCTCTCCCTCTCCAACACATCCTCCTCCTCCTCCATAGTGCTTGGCGAAGCCCTGCCGGAGTACTGCAGCTCCATCAACACCACGCCGTCGTGCTGCTGTTGGAGCCATCTCCCTCAACCTCTCCTTTCCCCTTGCTGGATCAAGAAGAAGGAGACGTTACGCTGACCGTACGTGTGTTGAATGCGGAGGTGCCGTCCGTTCGGCGCTAGGATCTCCGGTGATTTGGATCACGTCGAGTACGCCTTCCTCATCCCCGTTCTTTGAACGCTTCCGCGCTTGATCTGCAAAGGTATGTAGATGCAATCCAATCATTCGTTGCTAGATGAACTCCTATATGGATCTTGGTGAAACCGTAGGAAAATTTTTGTTTTCTGCAACGTTCCCCTATAGTGGCATCATGAGCTAGGTCTATGCGTAGTTCTCTTGCACGAGTAGAACACAATTTGTTGTGGGCGTTGATGTTGTCAACTTTCTTGCCGCTACTAGTCTTATCTTGCTTCAACGGTATTGTGGGATGAAGCGGCCCGGACCAACCTTACACGTACGCTTACGTGAGACCGGTTCCACCGACAAACATGCACTAGTTGCATAAGGTGGCTGGCGGGTGTCTGTCTCTCCCACTTTAGTTGGAGCGGATTTGATGAAAAGGGTCCTTATTAAGGGTAAATAGAAGTTGACAAATCACGTTGTGGCTTTCACGTAGGTAAGAAAACGCTCTTGCTAGAACCCTACTTCAGCCACGTAAAACTTGCAACAACAATTAGAGGACGTCTAACTTGTTTTTGCAGCAAGTGCTTTGTGATATGATATGGCCAAAGTTGTGATGAATGATGAATGATATATATGTGATGTATGAGATGTTCATGCTATTGTAATAGGAATCACGACTTGCATGTCGATGAGTATGACAACCGGCAGGAGCCATAGGAGTTGTCTTTATTTTTTGTATGACCTGCGTGTCATTGAGAAACGCCATGTAAATTACTTTAATTTATTGCTAAACACGTTAGCCATAGTAGTAGAAGTAATAGTTGGCGAGGAACTTCATGGAGACACAATGATGGAGATCATGATGATGGAGATCATGGTGTCATGCCGGTGACAAGATGATCATGGAGCCCCAAGATGGAGATCAAAGGAGCTATGTGATATTGGCCATATCATGTCACTATTATTATTTGATTGCATGTGATGTTTATCATGTTTTTGCATCTTGTTTGCTTAGAACGACGATAGTAAATAAGATGATCCCTCATAATAATTTCAAGAAAGTGTTCCCCCTAACTGTGCACCGTTGCGACAGTTCGTTGTTTCGAAGCACCACGTGATGATCGGGTGTGATAGATTCGAACGTTCACATACAACGGGTGTAAGACAGATTTACACATGCAAAACACTTAGGTTGACTTGACGAGCCTAGCATGTACAGACATGGCCTCGGAACACAGAAGACCGAAAGGTCGAGCATGAGTCGTATAGAAGATACGATCAACATGAAGATGTTCACCGACGTTGACTAGTCCGTCTCACGTGATGATCGGACACGGCCTAGTTAACTTGGATCATGTTATACTTAGATGACTGGAGGGATGTCTATCTAAGTGGGTGTTCATTATAATTTGATTAGATGAACTTAATTATCATGAACTTAGTCTAAAATATTTACAATATGTCTTGTAGATCAAATGGCCAACGTAGTCCTCAACTTCAACGCGTTCCTAGAGAAAACCAAGCTGAAAGACGATGGCAGCAACTACACGGACTAGGTCCGGAACCTGAGGATCATCCTCATAGCTGCCAAGAAAGATTATGTCCTACAAGCACCGCTAGGTGACGCACTTGTTCTCCCTGCAGAACAAGACGTTATGAACGCTTGGCAGGCACGTACCGATGACTACTCCCTTGTTCAGTGCCGCATGATTTACAGCTTAGAGCCGGGGCTCCAAAAACGTTTTGAGAGACACGGAGCATATGAGATGTTCGAAGAGCTGAAAATGGTTTTCCAAGCTCATGCCCGGGTCGAGAGATATGAAGTCTCTGACAAATTCTTCAGCTGTAAGATGGAGGAAAACAGTTCTGTCAGTGAGCACATACTCACTATGTCTGGGTTACATAACCGCTTGACTCATCTGGGAGTTAATCTCCCGGATGACGCGGTCATTGACAGAATCCTCCAGTCGCTTCCACCGAGCTACAAGAGCTTTGTGATGAACTTCAATATGCAGGGGATGGGAAAGACCATTCCTGAAGTATTTGCAATGCTGAAATTAGCAGAGGTGGAAGTCAAAAAGGAACATCAAGTGTTGATGGTGAATAAAACCACTAAGTTCAAGAAAGGCAAGGGTAAGAAAACCTTCAAGAAAGACGGCAAGGGAGTTGTCGTGCCCGGCAAGCAAGCTCCCAGGAAGAAGCCAAAGAATGGACCCAAGCCCGAGACTGAGTGCTTTTATTGCAAGGAAAGTGGTCACTGGAAGCGGAACTGCCCCAAATACTTAGCGGACAAGAAGGCCGGCAAAACGAAAGGTATATGTGATATACATGTAATTGATGTGTACCTTACCAGTACTCGTAGTAGCTCCTGGGTATTTGATACCGGTGCAGTTGCTCACATTTGTAACTCAAAGCAGGAGCTGCGGAATAAGCGGAGACTGGCGAAGGACGAGGTGACGATGCGCGTCGGGAATGGTTCCAAGGTCGATGTGATCGCCGTCGGCACGCTACCTCTACATTTACCTATGGGATTAGTTTTGAACCTCAATAATTGTTATTTAGTGCCAAGTTTGAGCATGAACATTGTATCAGGATCTTGTTTAATACGAGATGGCTACTCATTTAAATCCGAGAATAATGGTTGTTCTATTTATATGAGAGATATGTTTTATGGTCATGCTCCGATGGTAAATGGTTTATTCTTAATGAATCTCGAGCGTAATGCTACACATATTCATAGTGTGAGTACCAAAAGATGTAAGATTGATAATGATAGTCCCACATACTTGTGGCACTGCCGCCTTGGTCACATAGGTGTCAAACGCATGAAGAAGATCCATGCTGATGGACTTTTAGAGTCTCTTGATTATGAATCATTTGACACGTGCGAACCATGCCTCATGGGTAAAATGACCAAGACTCCGTTCTCAGGAACAATGGAGCGAGCGACCAACTTATTGGAAATCATACATACTGATGTGTGCGGTCCAATGAGTGTTGAGGCTCGCGGTGGCTATCGTTATGTTCTCACCCTCACTGATGACTTGAGTAGATATGGGTATGTCTACTTAATGAAACACAAGTCTGAGACCTTTGAAAAGTTCAAGGAATTTCAGAGTGAGGTTGAGAATTAACATGACAGAAAAATCAAGTTCCTACGATCAGATCGTGGAGGAGAATACTTGAGTCACGAGTTTGGCACACACTTAAGAAAATGTGGAATAGTTTCACAGCTCACGCCGCCTAGAACACCTCAGCGTAATGGTGTGTCCGAACGTCGTAATCGCACTCTATTAGATATGGTGCGATCTATGATGTCTCTTGCTGATTTACCGCTATCTTTTTGGGGGTATGCTTTAGAGACTGCCGCATTCACTTTAAATAGGGCTCCGTCGAAATCCGTTGAGACGACACCGTTTGAATTATGGTTTGGGAAGAAACCTAAGCTGTCGTTTCTAAAAGTTTGGGGATGCGATGCTTATGTCAGGAAACTTCAACCTGAAAAGCTCGAACCCAAGTCGGAAAAATGCGTCTTCATAGGATACCCTAAAGAAACTATTGGGTATACCTTCTACCTCAGATCCGAAGGCAAGATCTTTGTTGCCAAGAATGGGTCCTTTCTAGAGAAAGAGTTTCTCTCGAAAGAAGTAAGTGGGAGGAAAGTGGAACTTGATGAAGTATTACCTCTTGAACCGGAAAATGGCGCAACTCAAGAAAATGTTCCTGAGGTGCCTGCATCGACTAGAGAGGAAGTTAATGATGATGATCAAGATACTTCTGATCAAGCTCCTACTGAAATTCGAAGGTCCACAAGGCCACGTTCCGCACCAGAGTGGTACGGCAACCCTGTCTTGGATATCATGTTGTTAGACAACGGTGAACCTTCGAACTATGAAGAAGTGATGGCGGGCCCAGATTCCGACAAATGGCTAGAAGCCATGAAATCCGAGATAGGATTCATGTATGAAAACGAAGTATGGACTTTGACTGACTTGCCCGTTGAGCGGCGAGCCATAGAAAATAAATGGATCTTTAAGAAGAAGACAGACACGGATGGTAATGTGACCATCTATAAAGCTCGGCTTGTCGCTAAGGGTTATCGACAAGTTCAAGGGGTTGACTACGATGAGACTTTCTCACCGGTAGCGAAGCTGAAGTCCGTCCGAATCATGTTAGCGATTGCCGCATTCTATGATTATGAAATATGGCAAATGGACATCAAAACGGCATTCCTTAATGGTTTCCTTAAGGAAGAATTGTATATGATGCAGCCGGAAGGTTTTGTCGATCCTAAGAATGCTGACAAGGTGTGCAAGCTCCAACACTCGATTTATGGGCTGGTGCAAGCATCTCGGAGTTGGAACATTCGCTTTGATGAGATGATCAAAGCGTTTGGGTTTACGCAGACTTATGGAGAAGCCTATGTTTACAAGAAAGTGAGTGGGAGCTCTGTAGCATTTCTCATATTATATGTAGATGACATACTTTTGATGGGAAATGATATAGAACTCTTGGACAACATTAAGGCCTACTTGAATAAGAGTTTTTCAATGAAGGACCTTGGAGAAGCTGCTTATATATTAGGCATCAAGATCTATAGAGACAGATCAAGACGCCTCATAGGTCTTTTGCAAAGCACATACCTTGATAAGATATTGAAGAAGTTCAATATGGATCAGTCTAAGAAGGGGTTCTTGCCTGTGTTGCAAGGTGTGAAATTGAGCTCGGCTCAATGTCCGACCACGGCAGAAGATATAGAAGAGATGAGTGTCATCCCCTATGCCTCAACCATAGGTTCTATTATGTATGCCATGCTGTGTACCAGACCTGATGTAAACCTTGCCGTAAGTTTGGTAGGAAGGTACCAAAGTAATCCCGGCAAGGAACACTGGACAGCGGTCAAGAATATCCTGAAGTACCTGAAAAGGACTAAGGAAATGTTTCTCGTTTATGGAGGTGACGAAGAGCTCGTCGTAAAGGGTTACGTCGACGCTAGCTTCGACACAGATCTGGATGACTCTAAGTCACAAACCAGATACGTGTATATTTTGAATGGTGGGGCAGTAAGCTGGTGCAGTTGCAAGCAGAGCATCGTGGCGGGATCTACATGTGAAGCAGAGTACATGGCAGCCTCGGAGGCAGCGCATGAAGCAATTTGGGTGAAGGAGTTCATCACCGACCTAGGAGTCATACCCAATGCGTCGGGGCCGATCAAGCTCTTCTGTGACAACACTGGAGCTATTGCTCTTGCCAAGGAGCCCAGGTTTCACAAGAAGACAAGGCACATCAGGCGTCGCTTCAACTCCATTCGTGAAAATGTTCAAAATGGAGACATAGATATTTGTAAAGTACATACGAACCTGAATGTAGCAGATCCGTTGACTAAACCTCTCCCTAGAGCAAAACATGATCAACACCAGAATTCCATGGGTGTTCGATTCATCACAATGTAACTAGATTATTGACTCTAGTGCAAGTGGGAGACTGTTGGAAATATGCCCTAGAGGCAATAATAAAAGCATTATTATTATATTTCCTTGTTCATGATAATTGTCTTTATTCATGCTATAATTGTGTTATCCGGAAATCGTAATACATGTGTGAATAATAGACACCAACATGTCCCTAGTAAGCCTCTAGTTGACTAGCTCGTTGATCAATAGATAGTCATGGTTTCCTGACTATGGACATTGGATGTCATTGATAATGAGATCACATCATTAGGAGAATGATGTGATGGACAAGACCCAATCCTAAACATAGCACAAGATCGTATAGTTCGTTTGCTAGAGTTTTCCAATGTCAAGTATCTTTTCCTTAGACCATGAGATCGTGTAACTCCCGGATACCGTAGGAGTGCTTTGGGTATACCAAACGTCACAACGTAACTGGGTGACTATAAAGGTATACTACGGGTATCTCCGAAAGTGTCTGTTGGGTTGACATGGATCAAGACTGGGATTTGTCACTCCGGATGACGGAGAGGTATCACTGGGCCCACTCGGTAATGCATATCATAATGAGCTCAAAGTGACCAAGTGTCTGGTCACGAGATCATGCATTACGGTACGAGTAAAGTGACTTGCCGGTAACGAGATTGAACGAGGTATTGGGATACCGACGATCGAATCTCGGGCAAGTAACATACCGATTGACAAAGGGAATTGTATACGGGGTTGCTTGAATCCTCGACATCGTGGTTCATCCGATGAGATCATCGAGGAGCATGTGGGAGCCAACATGGGTATCCAGATCCCGCTGTTGGTTATTGACCGGAGAGTCGTCTCGGTCATGTCTACATGTCTCCCGAACCCGTAGGGTCTACACACTTAAGGTTCAGTGACGCTAGGGTTGTAGGGATATGTATATGCAGTAACCCGAATGTTGTTCGGAGTCCCGGATGAGATCCCGGACGTCACGAGGAGTTCTGGAATGGTCCGGAGGTAAAGAATCATATATAGGAAGTGCTATTTCGGGCATCGGGACAAGTTTCGGGGTCACCGGTATTGTACCGGGACCACCGGAAGGGTCCCGGGGGTCCACCGGGTGGGGCCACCTGTCTCGGGGGGCCATATGGGCTGTAGGGGGTGCACCTTGGCCTACATGGGCCAAGGGCACCAGCCCCAAGAGGCCCATGCACCTAGGGTGGGGGAAACCCTAAAGGAAGAGTCCTAGGAGGGGAAGGCGCCTCCTAGGTGCCTTGGGGAGGAGGGATTCCTCCCCTTGGCCGCACCCCCCCTAGGAGATTAGATCTCCTAGGGCCGGCGCCCCCCCTTGGCCCTCCTATATATAGTGGGGAGATGGGGGACTTCTGACCCTGGCCTTTGGTGCCTCCCTCTCCCTCTCCAACACATCCTCCTCCTCCTCCATAGTGCTTGGCGAAGCCCTGCCGGAGTACTGCAGCTCCATCAACACCACGCCCGTCGTGCTGCTGCTGGAGCCATCTCCCTCAACCTCTCCTTTCCCCTTGCTGGATCAAGATGAAGGAGACGTTATGCTGACCGTACGTGTGTTGAACGCGGAGGTGCCGTCCGTTCGGCGCTAGGATCTCTGGTGATTTGGATCACGTCGAGTACGCCTTCCTCATCCCCGTTCTTTGAACGCTTCCGCGCTTGATCTGCAAAGGTATGTAGATGCAATCCAATCACTCATTGCTAGATGAACTCCTAGATGGATCTTGGTGAAACCGTAGGAAATTTTTTGTTTTCTGCAATGTTCCCCAAGAGGTGAACCGTTATGTGATGAAGTCGGAGCATGATTTATTTATTGATTGTCTTCCTTATGAGTGGCGGTCGGGGACGAGCGATGGTCTTTTCCTACCAATCTATCCTCTAGGAGCATGCGCGTAATACTTTGCTTTGCTAACTTCTAGATTTTTGCAATAAGTATATGAGTTCTTTATGACTAATGTTGAGTCCATGGATTATACACACTTTCCATCCTTCCACCATTGCTAGCCTCTCTAATACCGCACACTTTTCGCCGGTATCATACACCCACCAAATACCTTCCTCAAAACAGCCACATACCTACCTATCATGGCATTTCCATAGCCATTCCGAGATATATTGCCATGCAACTTTCCACCGTTCCGTTCATTATGACACGCTCCATCATTGTCATATTGCTAGCATGATCATGTAGTTGACATCGTATTTGTGGCAAAGCCACCGTTCATAATTCTTTCATACATGTCACTCTTGATTCATTGCACATCCCGGTACACCGCCGGAGGCATTGATATAGAGTCATATTTTGTTCTGAGAATCGAGTTGTAATTCATGAGTTGTAAGTAAATAAAAGTGTGATGATCATCATTATTAGAGCATTGTCCCAGTGAGGAAAGGATGATGGAGACTATGATTCCCCCACAAGTCGGGATGAGACTCCGGAAAAAAAAAAGAGGCCATAAAAAAGAGGGAGAAAGGCCCAAATAATAAAAAAATGAGAGAAAAAGAGAGAAGGGACAATGTTATTATCCTTTTACCACACTTGTGCTTCAAAGTAGCACCATGATCTTCATGATAGAGAGTCTCTCCTTATGTCACTTTCATATACTAGTGGGAATTTTTCATTATAGAACTTGGCTTGTATATTCCAATGATGGGCTTCCTCAAAATGCCCTAGGTCTTCGTTAGCAAGCGAGTTGGATGCACACCCACTTAGTTTCTTTTGAGCTTTCATATACTTATAGCTCTAGTGCATCCGTTGCATGGCAATCCCTACTCACTCACATTGATATCTATTGATGGGCATCTCTATAGCCCGTTGATATGCCTAGTTGATGTGAGACTATCTTCTTCCTTTTTGTCTTCTCCACAACCACCATTCTATTCCACCTATAGTGCTATATCCATGGCTCACACTCATGTATTGCGTGAAGATCGGAAAAGTTTTGAAAATGTCAAAAGTATGAAACAATTGCTTGGCTTGTCATCAGGGTTGTGCATGATTTAAATACTTTGTGTGGTGAAGATAGAGCATAGCCAGACTATATGATTTTGGAGGGATAGCTTTCTTTGGCCATGATATTTTGAGAAGACATAATTAAGAAGATTTACATTGAAATTATGCCAAGTAGCACTCCGCATCAAAAATTCTGTTTTTATCATTTACCTACTCGAGGACGAGCAGGAATTAAGCTTGGGGATGCTTGATACGTCTCCAACGTATCTTTAATTTTTTATTGCTCCATGCTATATTATCTACTGTTTTAGACATTATTGGGCCTTATTTTCCACTTTTATATTTTTTTGGGACTAACCTATTAATCGGAGGCCCAGCCCAGAATTGCTATTTTTTGCTAGTTTTAGGGTTTCGAAGAAAAGGAATATCAAACGGAGTCCAAACGGAATGAAACCTTCAGAAACGTGATTTTCTCATCAGATAAGATCTAGGAGACTTGGACCCTCCGTCAAGAAAGCCACGAGGTGCTCACGAGGGTAGGCCCCCCCAGGGCGCTCCCCCTGCCTCGTGGGCCCCTTGAAGCTCCACCGACGTACTTCTTCCTCCTATATATATCCACGTACCCCCAAACGATCGGGGACGGAGCCAAAAACCTAATTCCACCGCCGCAACTTTCTGTATCCACGAGATCCCATCTTGGGGCCTGTTCCGGAGCTCCACCGGAGGGGGCATCGATCACGGAGGGCTTCTACATCATCATCCAAGCCCCTCCGATGAAGTGTGAATAGTTTACTTCAGACCTACGGGTCCATAGCTAGTAGCTAGATGACTTCTTCTCTCTTTTTGGATCTCAATACAATGTTCTCCCCCTCTCTCGTGGAGATCTATTTGATGTAATCTTCTTTTTGCGGTGTGTTTGTTGAGACCGATGAATTGTGGGTTTATGATCAAGTCTATCTATGAATAATATTTGAATCTTCTCTGAATTCTTTTATGTATGATTGGTTATCTTTGCAAGTCTCTTTGAATTATCAGTTTGGTTTGGCCTACTAGATTGGTTTTTCTTGCCATGGGTGAAGTGCTAGGCTTTGGGTTCAATCTTGCGGTGTCCTTTCCCAGTGACAGAAGGGGCAGCAAGGCACGTATTGTATTGTTGCCATTGAGGATAACAAGATGGGGTTTTTATCATATTGCATGAAACTATCCCTCTACATCATGTTATCTTGCTTAAGGCGTTACTCTGTTTTTAACTTAATACTCTAGATGCATGCTGGATAGCGGTCGATGAGTGGAGTAATAGTAGTAGATGCAGAATCGTTTTGGTCTACTTGTCTCGGACATGATGCCTATATACATGATCATACCTAGATATTCTCATAACTATGCGCAATTCTGTCAATTGCTCAACAGTAATTTGTTCACCCACCGTAGAATACTTATGCTCTTGAGAGAAGCCAC
This sequence comes from Triticum urartu, assembly GCF_003073215.2. Classification (NCBI taxonomy): domain Eukaryota; kingdom Viridiplantae; phylum Streptophyta; class Magnoliopsida; order Poales; family Poaceae; genus Triticum; species Triticum urartu. The sequence continues at coordinate 293,993,075 of NC_053024.1, read as the reverse complement.
TAGTGAAACCTATGGCCCCCGGGTCTCTTTCTCATCATATCAATCTCCATCATTTTACTATTTCTTTGCTTTTACTTTATTTACTTTGCATCTCTATACCAAAAATACCAAAGAAATATTATTTATCATCTCTATCAGATCTCACTTTCGTAAGTGATCGTGAAGGGATTGACAACCCCTAAGCGCGTTGGTTGCGTTGAGCTATTGTTTTTGTGTAGGTACGAGGGACTCGAGCATAGCCTCCTACTGGATTGATACCTTGGTTCTCAAAAACTGAGGGAAATACTTACGCTACTTTGCTGCATCATCCCTTCCTCTTCGGGGAAATCCAACGCAGTGCTTAAGAGGTAGCACTGGTCCACCTATCATGCAGCCAAAGGCAGGTGTAGTTAAGGCACCGGAGCTCAGTCCGGGAGGGAGAGGGTGGTGTAGTAATCAAACTTCTCGGTCTTGTACGAGTTGACGCGACAAATCAAAGCACCGCACTCTATATATTTCAATAATTTGTGTTTACCGATGCATTATTTACAATGCATGCATGCATGCATGCGTGCATGCTGTGACTCTCCTTTTGATACTTGCATGTGTTGATTTAATGCACATTGCCAAATTTTGACTATAAATTTAACTAACCAAATGTTCATGCATGTCACAAAAAAATACATAATTGAAAACTATGTTCAAATACAAATCAAAAAATATAATTTTTCTTAACATGCACTAACATTTTGTCAGTTAAATCTTTGGTCAAAATTTAGCACCAATTACAAAGGGGCCCAATACATATTGTACTCTCACATTTTGTTTTGAGGATACTCCCACATAGAAAATATAAATAATAATGCATGTTGGGGCAACCTACGTGAGGGAGTCCTGGATTAGGGGGTGTCCGGATAGCCGGACTATACCTTCAGCCAGACTCCTAGACTATGAAGATACAAGATTGAAGACTTCATCTCGTGTCCGGAAGGGACTTTCCTTGGCGTGGAAGGCAAGCTTGGCGATACGGATATGTAGATCCCCTACCATTGTAACCGACTTTATGTAACCCTAACCCTCTCCGGTGTCTATATAAACCGGAGGGTTTTAGTCCATAGGACAACATACAGAACAACAATCATACCATAGGCTAGCTTCTAGGGTTTAGCCTCTCCGATCTCGTGGTAGATCTACTCTTGTACTAGCCATATCATCAATATTAATCAAGCAGGACGTAGGGTTTTACCTCCATCAAGAGGGCCTGAACCTGGGTAAAACTTCGTGTCCCTTGCCTCCTGTTACCATCCGGCCTAGACGCACAGTTCGGGACCCCCTACCCAAGATCCGCCGGTTTTGACACCGACATTGGTGCTTTCATTGAGAGTTCCTCTGTGTCGTCGCCGTTAGGCTTGATGGCTCCTACGATCATCAATAGCGATGCAGTCCAGGGTGAGACCTTCCTCCCTGGACAAATCTTCGTCTTCGGCGGCTTCGCATTGCGGGCCAATTCACTTGGCCATCTGGAGCAGATCGAAAGCTATGCCCCTGGCCGTCAGGTCAGATTTGGAAGTTTAAACTACACGGCTGACATCCGCGGGGACTTGATCCTCGACGGATTCGAGCCACTGCCGAGCGTGCCGCACTGTCACGACAAGCATGATCTAGCTATGTCGCCGAACAGTGCCCTGGAGGCCGGACCCGCATCGGCTTTGACCCTTAATTCGGAGCCAACTGCGCCGATCGAGGATGGGTGGTTGGACGCCGCCTCGGGGGCTGCGATCCCAACGGCGATCGAGCCGAACACCAGCCCCGCACTCCGCGAGGCTCGTGACTCCAAGGATCCGGACTCCTCTCCGGACTCCGAACCCTCCGCGCTCCTGCCGATCGAATCCGATGGGGCGCCGATCATGGAGTTTACTGCCGCGGACATCTTTCAGCACTCGCCTTTCGGTGATATTCTGAAGACACTAAAGTCTCTCTCTTTATCAGGAGAGCCCTGGCCGGACTACGGTCAGCAAGGTTGGGATACAGATGATGAAGAAATTCAAAGCCCACCCACCACCCACTTTGTAGCCACCGTCGACGATTTAACCGACATGCTCGACTTCGACTTCGAAGACATCAACGGTATGGATGCCGATGCAGGAGATGATGAAGAACCAGCGCCTATTGGGCCCTGGAAAGCCACCTCATCATATGACATATACATGGTGGACACCCCAAAAGAAGGAGATGGCGATGGAACAGCGGAGGATGACCCCTCCAAGAAACAGCCTAAGCGCCGGCGTCAGCGGCGCCGCTCAAAATCCCGCCAAAGCAAATACGGTGATTCCAGCACGGGAGATAATAATACTCCGGAGAGTGCCAAATAAAACCCCCTCCAGCAAGATTCAGCACAGGAGGATGGAGAAGCCAGCCCTCATGAGAGAGCGGCAGACAGAGAGGTCGAGGACGATAACTATACGCCTCCCTCCGAAGACGAGGCAAGCCTCGACGACGACGAATTCGTCATGCCAGAGGATCCCGTCGAGCAAGAGCGTTTTCAACGCAGGCTTATGGCCACGGCAGGAAGCCTTAAGAAAAAATAGCAACAGCTTAGAGCTGATTAAGATTTGCTAGTCGACAGATGGACTGAAGTCCTTGCGGCCGAAGAGCATAAACTCGAACGCCCCTCCAAGAGCTACCCAAAGCGCAGGTTGCTACCCCGATTAGAGAATGAAGCACTTAAACCTACATCACCAGCACTTGATACGGCCGACCGACCACCTCGTGGCCGCGACATAGAGGCCTCTCGGCCCTCCACTCAAGCCACACCCTGTACCAAGGCACGGGAAAATGCGCCAGACCTGCGAGATATGTTGGAGGACAAGGCAAGGCAAACAAGATCGATCTACGGATCGCGTGGGCGCCCCACGACTCGAGACGGTAACCGTCACGCCGGACACAAATCCGGTAGGGCCGAACACAGTAGACAAAGCTCATTAGAGCTACGTCGTGATATAGCCCAGTACAGAGGCGCCGCACACCCACTATGCTTCACAGAAGAAGTAATGGATCATCTAGGCACCCCAGGCTTTACACTTTATGCTTCCGGCTCGTATGTTGTGTGGAATTGTGAGCGGATAACAATTTCACACAGGAAACAGCTATGACCATGATTACGCCAAGCTATTTAGGTGAGACTATAGAATACTCAAGCTTAAAGGACCAGCTCGGCATTGGCTTAACAGCTTGCCAGCAGGATCAATTGGTTGTTGGGAGGACCTGGAAGCCGCATTCCTCGACAATTTCCAGGGCACTTATGTGCGACCACCAGACGCCGATGACCTAAGCCACGTAATTCAGCAACCAGAGGAATCGGCCAGGCAATTCTGGACACGGTTCCTAACAAAGAAAAATCAAATAGTCAACTGTCCGGACGCAGAGGCCCTAGCAGCCTTCAAGCACAATATCCGTGACTAGTGGCTTTCCCGGCACCTTGGACAGGAAAAGCCGAAATCTATGGCAGCATTCACGACACTCATGACCCGCTTTTGTGCGGGAGAAGATAGCTGGCTTGCTTGTAGCAACAACATGACCAAGAACCCTGGTAATTCGGATACCAGGGACAGTAGTGGCAGGTCGCGTCGCAACAAGCAGAAGCGCCACATTAATGGCGACAACGCTGAGGATACGGCAGTTAATGCCGGATTCAGAGGCTATAAATCCGGTCAGTGGAAAAAGCCATTCAAAAGAAATCCTAGGGGCCCGTCCAGTTTGGACCGAATACTCGACCGCTTGTGCCAGATACATGGCACCCCCGAAAAGCCGGCCAATCACACCAACAGGGATTGTTGGGTGTTCAAGCCGGCAGGCAAGTTAAACGCCAAAAATGCAGACAAGGGGCTGCATAGCAATGACGACGAAGAGCCCCGGCCGCTGAACAACAGTGGACAGAAGGGTTTCCCCCCACAAGTGCGGACGGTGAACATGATATACGCAACCCACATCCCCAAGAGGGAGCGGAAGCGCGCGTTAAGGGACGTATACGCGGTAGAGCCAGTCGCCCCAAAGTTCAACCCATGGTCCTCCTGCCCAATCACCTTTGATCGAAGGGACCATCCCACTAGCACCCGTCATGGCGGATTCGCCGCATTGATTCTAGACCTAATTATGACGGATTTCATCTCACTAGAGTCCTTATGGACGGCGGCAGCAGCCTGAACCTGCTTTACCAGGATACAGTGCGGAAAATGGGCATAGATCCCTCGAGGATTAAGCCCACCAAAACGACCTTTAAAGGCGTAATACCAGGTGTAGAGGCCAACTGTACAGGCTCAGTCACACTTGAAGTGGTCTTCGGATCCCCGGATAATTTCCGAAGCGAGGAGTTAATCTTCGACATAGTCCCATTCCGCAGTGGCTATCACACACTGCCCGGCCGAACCGCATTCGCCAAGTTCAATGCGGTACCACACTACGCATAACTTAAGCTCAAGATGCCAGGCCCTCGAGGAGTAATTACGGTCAATGGAAACACCGAATGCTCCCTCCGAACGGAGGAGCACACGGCGGCCCTTGCAGCGGAAGTACAAAGCAGCCTCTCCAGGCAGTTCTCCAGTCCGGCCATTAAACGTCCGGACACCGTCAAGCGCGCCCGGAGTATCCCACAACAAGACCGCCTGGCACGTTCCGAGCAGGCGTAGCAATGCGGCCCAACCCCAGCCCTCGCAAACATGCGACACCAGTGCTTCGCGTACATAACTACGCTCTAGAAATACCATGGGTACAGGGGGAGGAGCACCATCACGGCACGCCCGAAACACGGCTTAAACCGCACCAGGGGCTGCCGATTTTTCAATTTTCTCTTACTTTCAGGACTCCATTCTTCGAAAGGCCTGTTCGACAGTTCAATTGCCGCACAAACGATGCAAGAACCAGGGAAGCAGACAAGCCATGCCGCATTACGGAACTCCCAGGTGGTCTCTATCACGAGAAGTATACCTGTTTCGCATACCATTCCGCACCCTGCCCCTGGAACGGACATGTTAAATAGTCCAACCTTTTGCTTATCGCATTATTTGTATCGTTCTGCTTTGATCGCAGCCCCTTTTTAATAAATGATGCATAGCTTTTGTCTATTTTTGCATTACTCTTTTTTTTACAAATATATGTTCCTTAACGACATGTTGCACCCGTACACTTCGGTACGGCCAAAATACGCCAGGGGCTTTAGTACCCCTCAATATGGTGTGAGAAGTCCGAACTCTTTAACAAGTGCGGCACCCCGAACTTATAGCATTATATGCATCGGCTCCGAATCATGTCTTGGGTCAATAGTTGGGTTTGCCCGGATCCTATGTTTTGGTGCCTTACGTTCCGCTATATCGGCTAAGGTAGCACTAGGAGAACTACTGCGATTGTGCCCCAGTTGAGCTGGGTCGAGCACCTCAGTAGAGAAAGCTAAAACTGACTGTCATGATGAAGCGAGAGCTGGTCGCTGTTTGAGAGGTTTTTCGAGTCCCGAAAGACTTATGCCGCTTAGAGCGAGGAGTCGGCTCTGTCCGGCCAAGGCGTGGATAGCGCCCCGAACTCGGTCTTCCGAATACCAGGGGCTTTGCCGAAATTTAAAATTATAGAATTCTATGGCTAAGTGAGAGTGTTCACGCATTATAGTCCGATTGCCTTGTTCGCTGTGCTGAGCGCCTCCCTCGAAGGACCCAAACATGGGAAAAAGAGCGCTCAGGTTTATCCCCGAACACCCCAGCACTAGCGGCACGGGGGCAGAAGCCGATGACTCGCCATCTCTCAGAATTGATAAACAGCCGCACAGAAGGTAATATTTTAAATTCCAGCAGCATTGCTTAGCGCATATGAACAAGTTTTCAGCGCACAGGACAAAACGAGCGAGTTTTACTCAAAAATTACATCCCTGGAACATTCATCCGCCACAAGGCGGGCACCCTTCAAAACATCCGTATAATAATTCTTGGGCTTGCGATGCTCTTTCCCCGACGGTGGCCCGTCCTTCACAAGCTTCTTAGCATCCGGCTTGCCCTAGTGCACCTTAGCACGGGCAAGGGCCCTACGGGCACCTTCAATGCAGACGGAGCGCTTGATGACTTCGAGCCTTGGACAGGCCCCCACCAGCCGCCGCACCATCCCGAAATAGCTCCCAGGCAGAGCCTCTCCAGGCCACAGCCGAACTATGAGGCCCTTCATGGCCTGTTCGGCCGCCTTGTGGAGCTCGACCAGTTGCTTCAGCTGGTCGCTCAGGGGCACGGGGTGTCCGGCCTCAGCATATTGAGACCAGAACACCTTCTCTGTCGAGCTGCCCTCCTCGGCTTGATAGAATACGGCGGCATCGGACACGCTATGGGGAAGATCTGCGAACGCTCCTGGAGAGCTTCGGATTCGGGTAAGTAACAAGTAACTCACGTTTATGTGTTTGCTTTGCATAAAGAATGCCTTACCCGCCGCTATCTTTTTCACCTCATCCAACTCCTGGAGGGTCTTCTGGGATTCGGCCTTGGCAGACTTGGCATTTTCAATAGCCACCGCGAGCTCGGAGCTCGCGTCTTTGAGTCAAGCTCCAAACTCTCATGTTTTTCCATGAGAGCTGGAGCTCTTGCTGCACCTTGCCAACCTGGGCCTCATACTTCTCCCGCTCGGTGCGCTCTGTGGCCGCCCTCTTCTCGGCCTCGACCAGCGCTTGCTTAAGGGTCGCCACCTCAGACGTGGCCCCTACAATAGCCACGATAATCCTATCATTTTTTGCAATTACACATTTTTTTTATATATTTAAACAAGGTATTTCTTACCTCCCTTGTCCTCGAGCTGCTTTTTGGCACGTCCGAGCTCTTGCTCAGACTGCTTGAGGTTCTGCTTTAGCGTGTCCACTTCCGTAGTGAGTACGGGGGACGCTAGCAGAGAAGCTTGCATACGCATATTGACTCCTTTTTGTTAGACTCCTGTGAATTTTATTTGATCCTCTATTCGGCTTTTCTTCCCGAACGCCAAACAGAGCATCAGGGGCTACTGTCTATGCGGTAATATTATTTACACATTCTTTACTTACCCCAAAGCCTGTTAAAAGGCTAGCACAAAGGAGGAAGAAGGCGTAGGTGAAAAGGTGGATCCTTATCCCCTTATATGGGTGGACGCAACTACGTGTCCCCACCAGCCTGGTAAAACTCGCTTATCCCCAAGCGCCGTAATCAATGGCGCGGGTGGGTTACCCACACCCATATTGATGGGAATCCCGGAATAAGGGGACACGATCTCTGCTTTAACAAGATGTGCCAAGGAAACCGCCTCGCATGACACGCTGAGGTGGGACAATAAAACGATTCGAATAAAGGCTTGGCCGTGGTGCGATGTCACACTACGGAATACGTCAGCAGATTAGATTTGTGTAAATATTATTCTCTCTATGGCAATATGTGGAAACTTATTTTGCAGAGCCGGACACTATCTTTGTGTTCAAAATCTTCTATGAAGTACTTGGAGGAGGAACCCGCCTTGCAATGCCGAAGACAATCTGCGCGCCAGACTCGTCGTCATTGAAGCCTGGTTCAGGGGCTACTGAGGGAGTCCTGGATTAGGGGGTGTCCGGATAGCCGGACTATACCTTCAGTCGGACTCTTGGACTATGAAGATACAAGATTGAAGACTTCGTCCCGTGTCCGGAAGGGACTTTCCTTGGCGTGGAAGGCAAGCTTGGCGATATGGATATGTAGATCCCCTACCATTGTAACCAACTTTGTGTAACCCTAACCCTCTCCGGTGTCTATATAAACCGGAGGGTTTTAGTCCGTAGGACAACATACAGAACAACAATCATACCATAGGCTAGCTTCTAGGGTTTAGCCTCTCCGATCTCGTGGTAGATCTACTCTTGTACTAGCCATATCATCAATATTAATCAAGCAGGACGTAGGGTTTTACCTCCATCAAGAGGGCCCGAACCTAGGTAAAACTTCGTGTCCCTTGCCTCCTGTTACCATCCGGCCTAGACGCATAGTTCGGGACCCCCTACCCGAGATCCGCCGATTTTGACACCGACAGCACGTTTCTGATAATTTTAGCCGTGGGCTTGTTCACAAATTTTACGAGGGGTTGGTTGTTCATTTAATGGAGGGTCTTGTACCATACTTGAACAATACAAAGTGCGACCTGACACACCATAACACCACTTGGAATAAGTGGGTAGCTATCTCAAAAAACAACCAACAACTAAAAAAACGGCGACCTGGCACGTACACAATTTTAAACGATTGTTTTGATGGAGCGAAAAAGGAAAACTACCCCACTACGTATATATAGGCCGGAGCCTCCGTGCTTGCTTGCTAGGGTTGCTCTATTCACACACTCTCATCCTCTCCAGATCTAAACAAGACAGCGGTGGTAACACTGTCTTTCTCCCTTCAAAAAACATTGTCTTTCTATCCTCACCGCTGGTAATAGATCCGGACGTATCCCCCTCCACCGGTGGAGGGGAGGAGGGGCAGCGTTTAGGCCGTCGTCAACAGCGAGGGAGGAGACCCATTGCCGGCCGTACCGTTATCTCTAGCCGAGCGCTAGCACGGGAGGTGCTCCGAACCCTTCGTCGTTGCCCTAGTGTGGGTGGATCCGGCCTCCCGCCACCCACCTATCCACTTCCCGATGACCTTCAGGTATATCTTCCTTCGAAACCGCCCTAGCTCTACTTCCCCAGCGTGCTACGTCGCTGCATGTGCATCATTTTGTACCTCTCAGCCCCTCTCGATCGGATGGTCAAACGACACATACTCCCTCCATCCCAAAATTCTTGTCTTAGATTTGTCTAAATACGGATGTATCAAGTCATGTTTTAGCATTAGATACATCCGTATCTAGACGAATCTAACACAAGAATTTTGGGACGGAGGGAGTATTTTTTTCTTCTATTGTTAGAGGTAAAGCTACTTCATGGAGTCGAATCTTGTACTTGGTTCAAACAAGAAATAAAGTGGGGGTGGGGGAATTTAGTATGTACATCAGACTTGGTACAAACAAGAAGGATAGAGGGTGAAAGTAGTACAGACTGGTCATTCAACCGGTCTCTTGGTCAAAAAGGGAAATATAGGAGAAACGATGTACACACTGGTATGACCAGGACTAGATTTTCTATCCACACATAAGATGGCTGCATGCATCATTATCACCCATATTGGCACCATAACCTTCCTTTAGGTAAGAATGATATTTAATGCATGTGTTCATCTCTATTTTGCGACTGCCATGAGAAAATAATGCTATTGTTTTCTAGTACACTTGTACTCCCTCACTGACAAAACCAATTCTAAAATAGAAGGCCAATCGTGTACTTGGTTTCACCAACTGGTGAGGAGAAAGAGAAACAGAGCATGAAGAGGAGGAGGAAGAAGAAGAACAGTGCCAAGGTGATCTTGCTGAAGCCGAGGCCTCAGTCGAGGCCATTCAAGGTCTCCAACAACGTCTACCTTACATGTGAGACGATCCTCCAGGGAGCCCTTCCACTTCTGCGTATTGTCCATGATGAATTTGATGCTACTGTTAGAATAATATGCTAATGTCTTTCTATCCTTTCTCGCTAAGCTAATGAAGGTTTCATCTTGTTCCTACTTGTGCAAACAAGGATCATGTTGTGCCAATCATACATTTCAGTGGAACTACACAAGACAATACAATGAACTGTATCCCAGCCAGTGCTTTAACTCTGCTGGAAGTTCTTGATAATCTTTCGATATAATCTCAGCACTGGTAAACAAGAGTGATTTCAACCATACATTTGAAGTGCACAAAAATATATACTATTGAGTGATTCTAGTGAGTGCTTTATCATCTCTTCTGGGACTACATGAATAAGCTTTTTTTTTCTCAGGTTGATACCGGCCTAAGTCCTTCATTCATATTAGTTTGTTCTCATCTCTATTTGTATCATGCTACTGTCATAAAAACTCCTTTATCTTTGCACGTTAAAGTTTTGAAACCTATGATAGATGGCAATGCTTTGAGTGTTGAGCTAATTGGCACTGATTATATAAACTAATATCTCTCTTTAAGCAAGACTACTATGTTGCTAACTTTATCCATTAAGATAATGAGGGTGCCTCTATTTGTTAGTGTATGTTTCATCAACTAGTCCCACTATTACAGTAATCTCAGTCTCTCAATATATGTGCCAACAGGGATGCTCGATTTTGGTGGAACTGCACAAAAACTTTGGGTGCTTCATTGCCTCGACAGCTTCCTTCCTTTCCTGTCAGTCACTAATCTGGGCTTCCTTCCTTCCTTTGCTGTTAGTCGCTTGGCTTATATCGGCTTCCAGTCAAAGGAAATAGTAATTGATATGCTACCTCACACAGGTTGGTATTGGTCATTATCCTAATTATTATGCTTGTCATATGTATTGGTAATTTGGTATTGTGCTACTGTTTGCCGATTTCATAAATGAGTAACTTGGAGCCTAAACTCGCAGACAAATCATTACATTGGGTGATTTCAGTAGAACTGCACAAAAAGATCAGATGGACAGGTACTTATGCTGCTGCTATGTATCCAAAGTTCACTCAGACAAGCATCAAGGTTGACAAGAAGAAGTGCCTATATTCATTCGAATATCAACCGGCGCCAACCCGTTGTCAAACTCCAAGTATTAGGAGACTGAACACCAAAAATATTGCTTGGCGCATAGCCCAGAAAAACGCATTCCAGTCTTTGGTCCCAACCTGTGCCTTTTGGTTATCGGCACATATGGTAGCGAATTGTATGGCATGGAGTCTAAAGATTCCATACAAGTTGGTTGACGCGTATATTCATCTGGCACTTAATCAGTCTGCATGCCAGGGATGCTCCATTTCAGTTGAACTGCACAAAAAATTTGGGTGGTTCATTTTCTCAACCGCCTATTTTCTTGTCCACAATGTAGAATTTTGGCGAGCTACAGGACCAAGATGAGCCAATAAACTAGTTGGATGAAAGTAGTGGCCAAGTTGCTCAAACCTCCCTCGGCACGGGGCCACTATTTGAGGATAAACCTACAAGCAAAGTTCAGATTGTTTGTGCTGCCTCTTATGTACTTGAAAGTTTACTCGTACAAGCATTAATTTTAGCATGAAGTACCTGCACGCTAGGGATGCTCCATTTCAGTTGAACTGCACAAAAAATTTGGCTGGTTCATTTTCTTAACCGCCTCCTTTCTTGAATGCAATGTAGAATTTTGGCGAGCTACATGACCAAGATGCGCCAGTAAACTAGTTGGATGAAAGTAGTGGCCAAGTTGCTCAAACCTCCCTCGGCACGAGGCCACTATTTGAGGATAAACCTACAAGCAAAGTTCAGATTGTCTGTGCTGCCTCTTATGTACTCGAAAGTTTACTCATACAAGCATTAATTTTAGCAAGAAGTACCTCCGACTGAACACCATTTACCAGTCTGTACCCTAGGCAATTAAAGTTCGTCCATGGATGATATTGGCTGTGATATCAATCATTTGGTTGCATAAACATACCGAACATGTGTATATCTGAATCTTTTTGTGAATTATCTATGAATATTGTTGTGTGATCCGTCATTCATTTGGATGCATAGACATGCTGAACTTGTGTATATATGAATCTTTTGAGTTGTTGATTGTGAATGTTGACTATGAATATGAATGTGTCCTGTGAACCTGAGTTTGATACAAATGTTTACCTGTTCTGTTGTACTTGTGTGTGAACTTGTTACTATGTCTACTGTGGGATTTGTGATGTGTGGGTGTCAACGGCACACCTTCTTCCCGAGAAGAATTACACCTGCTTTGTTAGGGTAGCAACGGCGCATCAGCTCTTTTTAATATTTTTGCTCTGACTTCCCCCCTCCCCCGCTCAACCCCTGCCGTAATGTTTTCGGCCTCAAAACAAGCATAGTACTGCGTTGTTTTTGGGGCTCGATGAAAAATCGAGTGCTGGTTTCTGTAGGTTGGCCCGCCTAGCAAAAGGGCTGCTGGTCCACGACGGACTGGGAGGCTAAAAATACAAATTGTATGGTGCAGAGGCAAGTAAAAAAACGCCATCGAGAGCCATCTACTGAAGAAAAAAATCGCGTCTGATGTGCTTCTTCAGTCGCGCCGCCGCCCCCTCTTTAATCCAGTTCGCTCAGGGATCTAGCTGGTATCATTTTTTTCCAGAGGGCGAACAAGTATCAGCTAGGCCTAGGTATGCGTAGCCCATGACATACGGAGAAAGTGGTTTCAACTTATTTTTTGAGGTCCATACCGGCCTATGGGCCTCCCAGCGTAGGTTTTACTTTTTCTTAAAGATCGGCAACCCAATGTATTTTCTTAATAAAACATAGATCTCTATTCTATTTATCTATATATAAGATTACTAATGTTGTGTCCTATTTATGTTTTCCCTTCTAACCACATTATATATATTTATATAATTACTATTATGATATATTTTATAGAGACTTATATAATACATTATAAAAACATCCCACGTGTTATTAAATTATAAAAGTAAATGTTTAACAGAAGTTGGCAAGGAAAATCCTGGTTATTTTTGACTCATAGGTAGGAAAATCCTGGTGATTGCGTACAAAATCTTGCGAAGATTTTAAGGCCCTATGTAATAATAACGCGCTCATTTTTATTTTGAGCAATAACTTGCTAATTTTTTAATTTTATATATACAAAATGTGTCGCAACGCTTTATTTTTTATATTAATTGCTCCTTCTAACCTAACATTATACTTTATATAGAACGAGCCCAACTAATTCATGTATTTCAAGAAAGTGCAAATGGGCTAGGATGTCTTAGAAAATATTAAATGGGCCGCATTGACGCGAAATTATTTGTCACCCAACCCAGCAAATGGACTGTACATTCTAGAAAACATGGGTTAAATATATGCCACATTTTTGCAGGCTGACATGTGGGCCAATAGGTCGAAACCTACGCAGGGCATTGTCAACTTGGTCAACAAATGATTAGAACATCCACAGCCATTGGATTTATATCCAACGGCCGACATGCACCTTCAATCTCTCGTCTTCTTCCCCCAGCGTCGCCGGGACCGCCTGGTCCGGCCTCTGGCGGCTAGCGGATCTACTTAGCATGCATCGCTGCGAAGCGCTACCCCACCGCCGGCCAGGCCACACTTCCACACCTCTTGTTATTCTCCACCGACTACAGCCCCACGCCACACCAGAACCACTTATAACCCTTGTACTCCTCTCAATCTGCGACTGCACTGCCGCGTCTTCCCATCTCCGGGTCGTTCCTGTCCGGGGCCTCGCCGTCGTCCACCGCCTCGCTGCGCTCGACGTGGCGTGGTCAACAAACAAGGTCATCGGAAGAGGACTGTACGTGGAGAGCCTGATGGCTGGGACCCACGAGGTCCATGGTTGCACGCAAGGAAAGTTCCTCCTTATTAAGCTGAAAAAATGTTTCCTTCCCCTGACAGCTGGGACCCACCGGCTGTATCTTCGCACAGAAGGAAGTGCCTCCTTGTTATGCGAAAAAACTATTCCTCCCGTTGACAACTGGGACCTGTCAGATTTTGTGGCTGACTTTTGGGCCTACTAAGCGGACATGTACGTAGGGCTTTGTCAACTTAATCAACAAATGATTCTAGCAGCCGTATCATTGGATGTTAACCCAACAGTCGTGCTCCTTCTTCAACCTCTGTTCTTGCTCCTGTCTCTCGTGGGCGGCAGTGCTGCCGCGCACCCGTACCAGTCAAGTTTCCCACTCCTCTCCATCTACGACTCCACTGCCGCATCTTCCCCATCTCCGGGTCGTTCCAGTCTGGGGCCTCGCCGTCGTCCACTGGCCTTGGTGCGTTCGGCACGGTTTGGTCAACGTGGTCAACAAACGAGAGTCATCGGAAGATGACTGTACGTGAGAGGCTGACAGTGCGGACGCACCACGCCCGTGGACGCATGCATGCAACTACATCCTTTTTACCCTGAAAAATAATGTTTTCTCCCCATGACTGCTGGGACCCACCAGCTACATCTTCGCATGCAAGGAAGTGCGTCCATATTACGGGCAAAAAAATGATTCGCCCCCCTAACTGCCGGGACCCACCAGCTACATCTTCGCACGCAAGGAGGTGCCTGATAGTCGGGACCCACCCGGTCGAAGTGTACGTTGCGTTGTCATTCTGGTCGTGAATGTGTACGTACATACTGGTCGATCGGTCTGACTGCAGGCTGCAGCGACGAACCGTGGCCGTGTAAGGAAGGGAACGTGTGATAGTAGAGGCGCGCACATGTCGTAGTAGAGGCATGCATGTAGCATGTACACGTACGTATAACGGCTGGGGTGAAAGAAAGTAAATACCGCCACATACGTACATACGGGTGGGGTCTCAAACGCCTACTCACGCATACGTATGGCCAGGGCTTGTGTACATGGCTGTGGCTGGGTCGGAACGGAGAAACTGCAACGTCGTCATGTTCATGGGGAGGCAACAAAATGCACCGTGTTCATCGGGAGGCAATGGAACGCATGCTGTTCATTGGGAGCCAACCGGCTTGGATGGAACAACTAATGGAAACGAGGCCTGGCATACTGCAGAATGGAGGAAACAGCCTTGTGTTCGACCATCCATGGTGGAAATGGGATCTGTTCATCGGAGTGGGTCTGGCGTACTACAAAACGGAGGAAACGGACCTCCTACGGTCGAAACGGGGTCCTGTTGATCGGGAGGGGTGTGGCGTACCACAAAACGGAGGACACAGACTTGTGTTGGAGCGGTATGGTTGAAAAGGGGGTCCTGTTCATCGGGAGGGATTTGGCGTACCGCAAAACGGGACTCCACAGGATACTGTTCATCTCCACCGTCGATCTCCCCCAGCCTCCATGGGCTCATGTTCATCCACCGTTGACCTCCTCCATCCTCCACCTGCGACTGTTCATCCACGGGCTCCTGTTCATCCGGCCTCCACCGGCTACTGTTCAACCAGCCCTCTCCACGGGGTCCTGTTCAACCACCCCTCCACCGGCTACTGTTCAACCAGCCCTCCACGGGGTCCTATTCATCCAGCCCTCCACAGGGCCCTATTCATCCACCGGCTCGATCGATCGAGGTACTGTTCATCCAGCGGCAACGACCTCTACTACCATGGGGTCCTGTTCATCCAACCCCCAACAGGAACTGTTCATCCAAACCCCCCAACAATGCTCACTGTTCATCCAGAGGCAGCATCGATCGACTTCAGTTAGCAGCAGTAGCGAAGGAATCACTCGGATTCAGTTAACAGCAAGGGATCGATCGATCGCTCGGGTTCAGTAACGCGTAGCCTGTAGTGCAATCACTCGGGTTCAGTTAGAGTGCAACACCTCGCTCGGGTTCATTTAGAGCGCAATGCCTCGCACACCCGACCACCCACCGTAACCGGGAACTCCCCCGACATTTTCCTCGTCCTCGCTTCTACCACGATTTTCTCCATCATGGATGGCCCAAAGAATGTCATGCAACCGCGTCTTCGGCCCGCCCAGGACGAAAAGCCCATTTTCTGTCATGATTTTTTGTCATAGAAGTAGGAGCCCACGACATCTATGATGATACCTGGTTTTGTCACAATTGTCATCATAGAAGTGTCATAAGCATGACAGAAAAAAAATTCGTTCGGCCTAAAATGTCACGTATGTGTCTTTTTTTGTAGTGTATATAGAGTGCGTTGCAGCCCCATGTCCCCCATGCCGCCAGCGCAGTTAATGCCATTGAATGTGACAATTACTAGTGTAATGAGTCTCCATTAAAACAGTTACAGGTACCAACTAGCATCAACTACAAGGGGTAATCAACACTACTAGCAACCCACAGGTACCATTCTGAGGTTTTGGGACCAAGATTGAATACAAGAGATGAACTAGGGTTTGAGAGGAGATGGTGCTGGTGAAGATGTTGATGGAGATTGACCCCTCGATGAGAGGATCAATGGTGATGATGATGATGATGATGATGTCCTACTCCCGGAGGGATGTTTCCCTAATGGAACAGTTCCGCTAGAGCCCTAGATTGGTTCGGCCCAGGTTCCGCCTCAAGACAGTGGCGCTTCATCCTGGAAGCTTCGTTCTGACTTTTTCCAGGTCAAAACACACCATATAGCCAAAGATGGGCATCCAAGCCTTGCCAGGGGGCCCACAAGACCGGGGGGGGGGGGGGGCCCAAGGGGGTAGGGCGCGCCCTCCACCCTTGTGGCTGGCTGGTGGCCCCCCTCTGGTACTTTCTTCGCCCAATATTTTTTATATATTCCAAAACATGCTCCGTGAAGTTTCAGGACTTTTGGAGTTGTGCAGAATAGGTCTCTAATATTTGCTCCTATTCTAGTCCAGAATTCCAGCTGCCGGCATTCTCCCTCTTCATGTAAACCTTATAAAATAAGAGAGAAAAGGCATAAGTATTGTGATATAACGTGTAATAACAGCCCATAATGCAATAAATATCAATATAAAAGCATGATGCAAAATGGATGTATCAACTCCCCCAAGCTTAGACCTCGCATGTCGTCAAGCGAAAGTCGATGTCGATAAATATGTCCACATGTTCAGAGATAGAGGTGTCGATAAAATAAAATACGGACATGAGGACACCATGATCATCTTTAGAACAACAACATATAATGCCATATAATTTCTTATGCTCAAGTAACAATTCATTTAGAAGATAAAGTATGAATCAAAACTTCATTTAAAACTAACAAACTATGATCTCAGTCATTGAAGCAATTGCAATTTATCATAACATCGGAAAGAGTCAATATAAGAGCTTTTCAGCAAGTCCACATACTCAACTATCATTTAATGTTTCACAATTGCTAACACTCACGCGATACTTATGGGCTCAAAGTTTCAATCGAACACAGAGAAAGATAGGGGCTTATAGTTTCCCCTCCCAACATTTTACCTCAAGGGTAATGTCAACAATAATACTTTATGATAACCTACATCCGAGTGGATATATATATATATACACATTGAGCTTGCTAAAGGAAAAAGTATAAAAAAGAAAGGTGATGATCACCATGACTCTTGTATACGGGTAAAAGATAAAAGCAAAAGATAGGCCCTTCGAAGAGGGAAGTGGAGGTTGTCATGCGCTTTTATGGTTGGCTGCACAAAATCTTAATGCAAAAGAACGTCACTTTATATTGCCGCTTGTGATAATGACCTTTATTATGCAGCCCGTCGCTTTTATTTCTTCCATATCACAAGTTCGTATAAAGCTTATTTTCTTCACACTAATAGATCGTACATATTTAGAGAGCAATTTTTATTGCTTGCACCGATGACAACTTACTTGAAGGATCTTACTCAGGTATGGTGGACTCTCATGGCAAAACTGGGTTTAGGGATGTTTGGAAGCACAAGTAGTATCTCTACTTGGTGCAAATAATTTGACTAGCATGAG
Organism: Triticum urartu; assembly: GCF_003073215.2. NCBI lineage: Eukaryota > Viridiplantae > Streptophyta > Magnoliopsida > Poales > Poaceae > Triticum > Triticum urartu. The sequence continues at coordinate 293,975,708 of NC_053024.1, read as the reverse complement.
AGGGAAAGGCAAGATAAACATGTTGGATGATCCATGACAATATAACTTCTATTCGGATATAAGAAAACATAACCTATTATGTTGTCTTCCTTTTTCAACATCAACTTTTTAGCATGTCATATTTTAATGAGTGCTCACAATTACAAAAGATGTCCAAGATAGTATATTTATATGTGAAGCCTCTCTTTCTTTATTAATTCCTATTAATTTCAACAATGACCAAAACTATGTTTGTCAACTCTCAATAACTTTTATTCATCATATTCTTTGTATGTGAAGTCATTACTCTACATAAGATCAATATATGATCCCTTTATTTCTTTTTGTTCTTTCTTTTATTTAATTCCCTCAAGATCATAGCAAGAAAGCAAAGCCCTTAAATCAAAACTACTCTTTATTATATATAACTCATGGGCTCGATTACATAGAGGGAACATAAAGTAAAACTCAAAGCTAGATCATATCAAAACCTTTATTGTACTAGATCAGGATATAACCAAAAGGATCGAACTAAGAAAAACGATAAAGATAGAGGTGTGATGGTGATACGATACCAGGCACCTCCCCCAAGCTTGGTAGTTGCCAAGGGGAGTGCCCATACCCATGTTTTTAGATCTCTTCCTTCGAAGGTGGTGATGATGGGGTTGTTGATGAAGTAGTGTCATGCATCGAACATAGGAGATTCTCCAATTTTGTGAATAATGCCCTTGAGTGCGATGATGTATTCTTGCAACATAATATTTTCACGAGTGAGATACTTGGTTTGCACACGAACTATTTCAATGATCTTGAAAGCTTCAATTTTAGTAGGAGTAAGATAATCGTAGTGAGGTTGAAGGATGTCTTCTTCTTCGGTTGCCAGAGCTTGATCTTCCACGGCCTTCTCGATTTTATCATCCTCGTTGATTTTCTTGAGTTCTTCTTGCTTCATCTCTATCTTCATTAGCCACGCACCATCGCCCGCATTGTTGGAGGAGGGGGATGACATGATGCCTGGCCTTGAAAACTCTAGCAGAAAACGGCTCAAAACAAAAATAGGAGATATTTGCATGGTACGGTGGTCAAAACCTTCATGATATTATATAATGAATTTTTACTGACCATAAGAAGTATCGTGCAAGAAAACAGAGTCCGGAAGGCACACGAGGTGGCCACAAGGACGGGGGGTGCGCCCAGGGGAGTAGGGCGTGCCCTCCACCCTTGTGGCGGCCTCATGTCTCTCTCGGACTACTTTTAATTTTCCTAATTTTTTAAATATTCCAAAACGGAGAAAAATTGCCATTGGAAACGTTTTGGAGTCGGTTTACTTACCGTACAACATACCTATTCCTTTTCAGAGTCTGAAACGTTCTAGAACGTGTCCCTTATGTACGCCTCCTGTGTTATGGTATTAATAATATTGGTTTCAACATTTATGGGAGTACCTGAGATATAATGTTTAACTCTTTGACCGTTTACCACCTTCCGATTTGTGCCTTCGGCGTTGTTGATTTTTATGGCACAAGAATGATAGACCTCCTCGATGATGTAAGGGCCTTCCCATTTAGTGAGAAGCTTTCCTGCAAAAAATATTAAACAAGATTTGTCTAGCAAAACATGATCACCTACATTAAACTCACGCTTTTGTATCCTTTTGTCATGCCATCTTTTAATTTTTTCTTTAAACAACTTGGCATTCTCATAGGCTCGGGTTGTCCATTCGTCAAGTGAGCGAATGTCAAATAACTTCTTCTCACCGGCAAGTTTGAAATCATAATTGAGCTCTTTAATGGCCCAATATGCTTTATGTTATAGGTCAAGAGGAAAGTGACATGCTTTTCCATAAACCATTTTATATGGAGACATACCCATAGGGTTCTTATAAGCAGTTCTATAGGCGCACAAAGCATCATCAAGTTTCTTAGACCAACTCTTTCTAGATCTATTAACAGTCTTTTGCAAAATTAATTTAAGCTCTCTATTACTCATCATACTTGACCACTAGACTAAGGATGATAAGGAGATGCAATTCTATGGTTAACATCATATTTAGCAAGCATTTTACGGAAAGCACCATGAATAAAATGTGAACCACCATCAGTCATTAAATATCTAGGGACTCTGAACCTTGGAAAAATAACTTCTTTAAGCATCTTAATAGAAGTGTTATGATCAACACTACTAGTTGGAATAGCTTCTACCCATTTAGTAACATAATCAATAGCAACTAAAATATATGTATACCCATTAGAGGAAGGAAAAGGTCCCATATAATCAAAGCCCCAAACATCAAATGGTTCAATAACAAGTGAATAGTTCATAGGCATTTCCTGATGTCACTACATGAATCAAGCACTTTGCCGTCCGCCAAGGCGGACGAGAAATGCATACCTGGCCGACGGCAAAGGCCTTTGCCGTCCGTTAGCAGACGACAATAGGTCCGGCCGGATAGGCTACAATGAAGGCTTCTTTTCCGTCCGCTGGCGGACGGCAAAGATGTAATGGTCTTTGCCGTCAGCCAGCTGACGGCAAAGGTCCTGGACGGCACACGTGGTAGCTTATGACCGTTAGGGGGCTAACAGTGCGCTTTGCCATCCACTGGCAGATGGCAAAGACCATTGCACCTTTGCCGTCAGCCAGCAGACGACAAAGTAACCAAATAGGCCAGCCCCAGGTTGCACAGGTAGCTGCCACATGGCATCTTTGCCGTCTTCTGGCTTATGGAAAATCTATTTGTCGTCTGCCAGCGGACGACAAAGATCCTGTATAGCCCCTGTTTTTTCTTAAATTCATTCAATTTGAACACACAAGTTTCAACACACAAATTTCAGAGAAGACATATCCAATACACAAGTTTCATCATATATACATACATAACCAACACATAGTTCCATCCATACATATTACAAAGTTTCACATTGTTCATCCAACACCGTTATCCATCCATCCATATAACAAGTTCCATCCATGCAAGTTCATCGATACAAAATAAAAGCAGAAAGGGAAAAGAAGTACTCCATCCATGCAAGCTTCCGTGAATTAGATGAAATCTGCAAAATGGGAAATAAGAAAGTTAGAAGAAGACTAGAAGAAGAAGAATACTAGAAGAAGAAGTAAGCATACTTAGGTAAAATGGAGCTAACCTAGCTAATTATGCCATTTTGAATGAAGTAAGCATATTATGCCATTTTTTGATATAAAGCAACTAAGTATAGGTCTTTATTGAGCTAACCTAGGTAACTAAGCATATTAGAGCTAACTTAGAGCTAACTTAGGTCATTTGGAGAAGAAGAAGAAGAATACTAGAAAAAGAAGAAGGTTTTTACCATTTTCCTTCTCATTCTTCTTCTTTTATTCTTTCTTTTTCTATTCTTTATTTTCTCCTCTTCCTTGTTTTGTTTCTTCTTATTCCTTATGTGTGTCATTTTAGAGCCTACATAGGTAATTATGCCATTTTTAGCTAACTAAGCTTATTATGTCAATTTAGAGGAAAATAAGGTAAGTACAGGTCATTTTTGTGCTAACATAAGTAATTTTGGAGCTAACCTAGCTAAAATGGATCATATTGGATCTAACCTAGGTAAACTTGGTTATTTTGGAGCTAACCTAGGTAAAATGGATCATATTGGAGCTAACCTAGGTTAAATGGGTCATTTTGGAGCTAACTTAACTAATTATGCCATTTTTGAGTTAACTAAGCATAATTATGCCATTTTTTACACAAGTAAGCCAAGTGTATGTCATTATTGAGCAAACATAGGAAACTAAGCATATTAGAGATAACTTGGCATATTAGAGCTAACTTATGTCATTTCGGAGGAAACAAACTAAGTATAGATCATTTTGGAGATCTGACATGCCTAACATAGTTCACTCCTCCTTCTTCTTCTCCTTCTCCTTCCTCATCCTGATGCGCCAAGAGCGGCGAGGCGGTGGAGGTAGTGGGATGTAGTCTTCTACCACAATTGGCATGGTCATGTCGCCCGGTTGTGGGATCGTCGGCGCCACCACCATCGCGAGGTCATTGTCAGGCACCACCACCATCGTGAGGCCATCTTCAGGCAACACCATCGCTAGGTCATCCTCAGCCACCACCATCTCTTGGCCATCGTCAGCCACCACCATCGCTAGGTCATCCTCAGCCACCACCATCTCCTGGCCATCGTCAGCCACGACCATCGCTAGGTTATCATTAGCCACCACCATCTGGTCCCCATCATTAACCTGCACCTCCTCATCCCCACTCCGCTCCTCTTCTTCCCCACTCCATTCAGGATCATCCTCGCTACTGCTTTTGCTGCAGCTAGAGTCGCTGCTGCATTGGCTGTAGCCAGAGTCACCGCTGCTGCTCCCATTGCCTGACCAAATGCAACAATGACCATTAATAGTCGATGTGAGACAAAGCCAAATGTAGAGGAAGAAGAGGCATAACGTACTGGCATCATCATCGTACTGGTAGCGCATGCGACACATAGTCGTGTTGAACACCTTCACGGTGAGCGTGTCGTCATCGTACCTGAAGAGAAGGAAGTACCTGTGCCACAGGTCGTAGGCACGGTAGAACTGCTCCCAGCCACGACACAGGTACATGTGGCCGTACCTGATCACCAACTCCATGTCCCAATGCCCGCGAAGCCCGCTGCCGGCCTGTCGCAGCTTCACATTCTTTGGCCGATGGCCGTCCAGCATCTTCATAAAGTGTCAGGCAGCCTCTGCAGTTTGGGACAAGGAGTGATGTAGCAAACAACAGAGTTATCATAATGAGATGGGTGAAGGGGAGATCTCTCCTTCTATATACCTGCCTCCTAGAGGAAGTCCCAAGTATGATACTGAAGAACTCGAAAGCATCCAACTCGTACTCCGGTGTGGTAGAGCGGAGCCTGCGGTGGCGGCTTCGCCCCATCTCTGATAAGCAGCAGAAGAGACCAATTACTACCCTTACAACATTATAGAAGCAAAAGTTTTGAGCAGAAGATAATCAACTACACGAATTTATCATTTCACATTAAAAAAGAAATGCACTTGTGGAGATATGATGGTAACAGCTTGAACCAAATCATACCAAAACTGTTCTGGGCCGCCCAGAGAGGTGGATACTACCTCAAGGTTACACATTTATTTACACTAGTGCAAAACTAGTGAGTGAAACGTAAGAAATTTACAGCAATTTTGCGTTGAAGGAACTTTAGCGACCATCACTCGCTTGCTCCTGTTGCGCATTTAGACAACTACAAGTACTCCCTCTTTTCTGGTTTTTCATTAGGCATGTATAGTACTTTCTAGATCATCAATTGGACAATTGAAATATGACCTACATCTCCCAAAGTGCATATCAGTGGATCCTCTTTCGAATACGCATCCAGTTCAGTGGCATATTTTTGTGACATGTAATACATACTCAAATCAAATTGATCATCTAGAAATGTTCACTTGTCTTACAAACTGAGCTTGAAGATTAGGATGGCATAACCAGGTATGCCAATTCAATTATTATTTCCTTAATTAGAAGGAAACGAAACACAATGCAAAACAATATCTACTCCTGCCAAACAATTCTATCTAGAAGATTAGATGCATATGAATTAAGATAAGGGGTCTCTAACAAGGACTAGAGATGCTTGAAAGTCAGGTCTCAGCAGATTAAGAAACAGTTTTGTTTCTCTGCCTCCATGTGAACACCTAATGTAAAGGAGAACAAGAGCACTTGGAGGAATATTACCAGTGGAGGAGAGCGAGTACCTTGAGGCTTGAGCAGGGGCGGAGAGGGGATCGCTGGGATGGAGAGGGGGTCGCCGGGGCGGGGCGGCCGGGGACGGGGGGTGGGGCGGCAATGAGTCAAGGCGGCACGGGGGCGGGGCGGCATGGGGTCGCGCGAGATGGGGGCGGGGCGGGCAGGGACAGGGGTAGCGCGGGGCGGGCGGCGACTGGGGTGACGCGGGGCGGCGGTGGCTCGGGCACGGGGCAGAGAGAGGGGACAGAGAGAGATCGAGGGGTTGGGCGCGAGCGTGTTTGATTTTTAGTTAGGGCACGGTTCTTTGCTGTCTGCTAGCAGATGGCAAAGAGCCCAGCTAACGGACATTAGTTTGTGCACTTTCTTTGCCGTCAGCTAGCGGACGACAAAGAAAGTGGCCGTTAAGTGGCTGTCGCTAGTGGGCCACCCTCCCACTTTGCCGTTAGCAAGCGGATGACAATGCATCTATGCTGTCAGCTAGCGGACGGCAAAGAGCCGGCTGACGGCAAACCATATCTTTGTCGTCAGCTTAGTCTTTGCCGTCAGTTTCAATTTACCTTATGGCAACGACCTTCTTTGCCATCAGCCAACTGACGGCAAAGATCCTGATTCCAGTAGTGCGTCTACTAATATTACCAATTCTCTGGCATTCATCACAAGATAAGACAAACTTACGGGCATCCCTAAAGAGAGTGGGCTAGTAGAAACCGGATTGCAATACCTTATGTGCAGTTCTATCTCCAGCGTGGTGTCCTCCGTAAGACTCGGAGTGACACTTGCATAGAATCTGTTCCTGTTCATGCTCAGGTACACAACGTCTAATAACACCATCTACTCCTACTTTATAAAGGTATAGGTCATCCCAGAAGTAATGTCTTAAATCATAGGGGAACTTTTTATTTTGCTGGTATGTGAAACTAGTTGGTATAAATTTAGCAACAATATAATTCGCATAATCAGCATTCCCTGGAGTATTACGAGAAGCATTTATGACATTTAATTGTTCATCAGGAAAGCTGTCATCAATAGGTAGTGGGTCATCAAGAACATTTTCTAACCTAGACAAGTTGTGTGCAACGAGGTTCTCAGCCCCCTTTCTATCAATAATATGCAAATCAAATTCTTGTAGCAAGAGAACCCATCTAATAAGTCTAGGTTTAGCATCTTTCTTTTCCATTAGATATTTAATAGAAACATGATCAGTGTGAACAGTTTGTTTGGAATCAACAATATAAGGTCTGAACTTATCACATGCAAATACAACTGCTAAAAATTCCTTTTCAGTAGTAGCATAATTTCTTTGGGCACTATTTAGAGTTTTATTAGCATACTGGATAACATTTTATTTCTTATCAACTCTTAGTCCTAGAACAACACCAACAGCATAATCACTAGCATCACACATAATTTCAAAGGATGAATTCCAATCAGGTGGCTGAACAATAGGTGCAGAAATCAAGGCTTTCTTAAGTATTTCAAACGCTTCTACACAATCATCATCAAAAACAAAAGGAACATCTTTTTGCTAGAGATTAGTGATAGGCCTAGAAATTTTAGAGAAGTCTTTAATAAACCTCCAATAGAAACCAGCATGACCAAGGAAACTTCTTATACCTTTGATATCTTTAGGACACGACATTTTTTCAATAGCATCTACTTTAGCTTTATCAACTTCAATACCTCTTTCTAAAACTTTATGCCCCAAGACAATACCTTCATTAAGTGGCACTTCTCCCAATTCAAGACAAGATTAGTTTCTTCACATCTCTGCAAAACTCGGTCAAGGTTGCTTAAGCAATCATCAAAAGAAGATCCCTAGACGGAGAAATCATCCATGAAAACCTCAGCAATCTTTTCACAGAAGTCAGAGAATATAGCAGTCATACATCTTTGAAAGGTAGCAGGTGCATTGCATAAACCAAAAGGCATACGTCTATAAACAAAGGTACCAAAAGGGCAAGTAAAAGTAGTTTTCTCTTGATCCTCTTTTGACACAGGTATTTGAGAGAAACCAGAATAACCATCTAGAAAGCAAAAATGAGTATGTTTGGATAGTCTTTCTAGCATTTGATCAATAAAAGGTAGAGGGCAATGATCTTTTTAGTAGCTTTATTTAATTTGCGAAAATCAATTACCGTTATATAACCTGTAACAATTCTTTGAGGAATCAATTCATTCTTATCATTAGGCACAACAGTAATACCTCCCTTCTTAGGGACACAATGAACGGGACTTACCCATTGACTATCAACAATAGGATAAATTATACCTGCCTCCAGAAGCTTTAGTATTTCATTTCTTACCACTTGTTTCATCTTAGGATTTAACGGTCGTTGGTGATCAACAACGGGTTTAGCATCTTTCTCCAATTTAATTTTGTGCTGACATAGAGTGGGACTGATGCCCTTAAGATCATCAAGAGTATATCCAATAGCAGCACGGTGCTTCTTCAGGGTTTTCAATAATTTCTTTTCTTCACGCTCTGAAAGGTTAGCACTAATAATAACAGGATATATCTTCTTTTCATCAAGATAAACATATTTCAGAGTATCAGGTAATTTCTTAAGATCAAACACGGGATCACCCTTGGGTGGAGGAGGATCCCCAAGGATTTCAACAGGAAAATTGTGTTTCGAAATAGGTCCTTGATTAAAGAATACTTCATCTATTTCCCTTCTTTCATTCATAAACATATCATTTTCATGGTCTAGCAAATATTATGATAAAGGATCATTAGGAGGCATGTCAATAGAAGCAAGACCAATAATTTCATCCTTACTAGGCAATTCTTTATCATGGGGTTGTCTATGAAATTTAGAGAAATTAAAATCATGAGACATATCCCCTAAACCAACAATAACAATATCTTTCTCGCAGTCTATCTTAGCATTAACAGTATTCAAGAAGTGTTGGGGATATGACTACGAGATATGACCCACCAAGGAGGGGCCGGGTCAATCACAATGGTGGGTTACTTAAGTGAAGCTCGAAGAGTATACATGGTGATGGTTTACGATAAGGCTTATAATAGGCCCAAGCCCATAGGCGGCTTAAGGCCCGTAAGTATAAACCGCCATGTATGAATAAGACTTGTAAAGTAAGGCATGTAATAGTTGTCACCGAGCCGGACACGTTGTATGAGCCGGCTGGGACTCTATAGGCCACAAGGCGTCAACCCATGTATATAAGGGGACGACCCGGCAGCGGCTTAGGGCAAGAAACAACAGATCGAGAGCCAAGCTAGCGTAGTTCGCTCCTTGGTCATCGAAACCTAGCAATACCACATCAACTGGACTAGGCTTTACCTTCACCGCAAGGGGCCGAACCAGTATAAACCTCTTGTGTCCTTTGTCCCGATTAACCCCTTTAAGCTTCGTAGTTGCGATGGATCCACGACTAAGTCCTTTCACTAGGACATCTGCCGTGACAATTCCACGACAATTGGCACCCACCGTGGGGCCAGCGCATGGTGGATTTGAGTTCTTGAAGGGCAGCTTCGAAGGGCTCAAGGGATACGCTGTGGGCCGGATGACCAAGAGTCGTCGTGGCAAGCTCTACATCGACGGCGCAGGCTGGGGCCCCGACGCCGGCTCAATTGAGTACGGGTACCGGGTCCTCTTCGGCGGAATCAACGTCTTCATCGGCTGGGTCGGCGAGCCGGGCCCTAAGCCGGACATCTGTACCGACCTCATCAAGAAGGCTCAGCGTACGAGACCTGCCCGGACTCAGCCCGCCGTGAGGCGTGCCTTCGTGGGTTGCATCCATGGAGGGGAGTTTTCTGAAGGATCTATGGATGGCGGTGAGACGGCTGTCTACTCTGACGGTGAGTGAGACAGATTCATTGTATCAACTACAAGATGGCGGGCTTGGGGGTTGTTCCGATGGCAGCAATATTCCAGACTCCTTTGAGCCGCCGAACAGAGCAGGGATCTTCATGACTGGTACACAGCCCGCTCAAAACTCTATGGCTGCGGCAGTGATAACCATCGGGTCGGCAGCGGCTGGGTCAGGAGACCCCGCGCGCCCACCGGCTCAGGTGCTGATGGATCTCATGGATAGGATGACGGCCCTATTGACCGCCGTGGTCGAACCGACAGATAAGGCTTAGCATGATGCAGAGGTGGCACGGTTACATGGGGAGGTAGCACAAGCCAAGGAAAACTTGGCGGCGGAGGACGTCAGGATGGCTGCAGAGCGGGCAGCTTTGGACGCTCAGGCTCAGCAGCTCCAATCAGAGGCTTTTCGGCTCACGTTGGATCTGAACGCATCAAACGAGGTCATGAGGAGAAGGCACCAGAAGACTCAATCACGTCTGCCTCTGACTTACGATCCTAGGAACCTCTTCCACACACCCGAGGCCGGTCCTAGTAACCTGCCGAAGGCAAACCGTATTACAACACCCGGGGCTGGGGCGCCGGTTCAGCCGTGGGCTATGGAACCCCCTCGTGTGAATACTTCTCCTCCTCATTATACATCAACACCATCGGGTCATTTTTCTAACCCTTTGGAGAATCTGATCGCTGCATCGGCATGTTTGGCGGCTCTCCCGGTGGAAGGCGACTCCCCGACGGCGATCGAAATGCGAAGGGTCAGAGAACTTCTTCAGACGGCTCTGGCACAGCTGGAGTCATACTCTTATAGTCGAGATAGGATTCATTCAACCCCTCGCCCAAGCCGGAGCCCGAGCTATAGGAGGCATATGGATTCAGCGGCTGTGTCAAGCAATGCCCAGCGCCATAACCAGCCATGCAGGCATGACCCGGCGCGTGATGGAGCTCTTAACTTGGTTGACCAGGATAGGATCCGCCAAGAGGCTGAGTGGGCAGTTCAGCAGGCAGCTGAGCAGGCGGCTCACCAAGCTTTTTCGGTTTATCCGGCAACCTCTGTCGAAGCAGGTGTGGCCACAAGAACAGGAGGCGTCCCTTGCTTGGTGCCGGCTCTGTGTAATGAGCACTTGCCAAAGGATTTCAAGGGTCCTCGTTAGGTGCCTAATTACACAACCGACATACAGCCCAGGGCATGGATTGAGAGTTATGAGATGGCCATGGAATTGCTGTAGGTCAGTGATGCAGCAATGGCTAAATACTTCATTATGATGCTGTATGGAACGTCCCGCACTTGGCTAAAGGGACTGCCACCCAATTCCATTGGTTCCTGGGCCAAGTTAAAGGCACATTTTATTCAAAACTTTAAAGATACATGCAAGCAGCCCATGTCGATTGTGGACTTGACTAATTTCAAGCAAGAGGAAGGTGAGTCCACGACCCATTGGGTGCGCCGGGTAAAGGAAATAATACATTGATCTGATAAGATGGATGTCGGCTCTGCGGTCTTAATGTTGGAGAGAAATTGCCATTTTGAACCTCTGAAACAGAAGCTAGGGCGGCTCAAACGCGATTGTAATGACATGGGCCAACTGATGGCGGCTCTAGTCAAATATGCCGATTCAAATAGTACCAAAGATCCTGTGTCTGATGAAGAGAAGACAGGGAAGGGAAAGAAGAACGGCGACCCTAAGGGCCTTCAGCATAAACCAACGAATCAAGGAGGTAATAACAAACGTAAGGCTGACAGCAGCTCGGAGTTTGTAGCGAATACGCAAGGCAACAATCAACGGCGTAAGGGGAGGCCACCTCCTCGGTCAGGCGGGTAAGGCCCACCCTCGAGCAGTTGCTAAATGAACCATGTCCAAGACACGACACCCGGGAGAAGCCGTCCACCCATCTATGGAAAGACTGTACGATCATGAAGGCTTTCAAGAATTCTAACATGTTCGACGGTAATCATGGATATGGTAGCGACTCAGGCGGTGAAGGCTTTCATGGCTCGGGCGGCAATTCAGGCAGTGGCGGTTTTCATGGCCAGGGCCCCCAAGGTAAACAAAGTGGTTATAATCAGCAATCTGGCCAAGGAGGTCAGCAGCAGCAGCAATCCGGGTTTCAGAGTAACCCAAAGCAGCTAAGTAGTGGGCAGTATCATGTGTTCTCCACCAGTTTATGAAAAAGGGACCGGAAACTTCATAAGAGAGCGGTCAACGTTGTTGAGCCGGCGGTTCCTCATTATTTGAGATGGTCTGAGCAACCTATTCTGTGGAGTAGGGAGGATCACCCTCCCCGGGTTGACAATCCGGGTCATTTGGCTTTGGTGGTGGCGCCTCAGGTTGGTGGATATAAATTCATTAAAGTACTCATGGACGGAGGCAGTAGCATCAACATCCTCTATTATGAGACATTCCGTTGCATGGGGTTGACTGACAAAAGTCTTAAGACGTCCAACACTGTTTTTCATGGAGTGGTGCCTGGTAAGTCGGCATATCCAGTGGGTAATATTGAGCTGGAGGTAGCTTTTGGAGATGAGCATGATTCCAGGGCTGAGAAATTAACCTTTGAGGTGGTCAAAATCAAGAGCCCATATCACGTCCTGTTTGGATGACCGGCTTATGCAAAATTCATGGCGCAGCCATGTTATGTTTATCTGCAGCTCAAGATGCCGGGTTATAAAGGTACTATCACAGTACATGGAAGCCGGAAGATAGCATTAGAGTGTGAGGAAGGCGATGCTGCTTACGCAGAATCTGTTTGCGTGACGGGGGAGTTAAAATTCTACAAAGACAACGTTGACCCGGCAGACATAACATATTTGAAGAAGCCAACTACAGAGCATGAGCCGGCGTTGAAGTTTAAGTCCACTGACGATACCAAGATGTTTGATTTTGTGCCTGGCGACGCATCCAAATAATTTATTACCAGTGCTAATTTGGATCCCAAATAGGAAGGCGCACTCATCGAGTTCATCTGTGAGAACCGGGACATCTTTGCATGGAAGCCTTCTGACATGCCGGGTGTACCGAGAGAACTCGCTGAGCACACTCTCAATATTGATCCAAAGTTTAAGCCGGTCAGGCAGTTTCTTCGGCGGTTCAACAAGGAAAGGCGCAAGGCTATTGGAGAAGAGGTGGCCCGGCTTTTGGCAGCCGGGTTCATTATTGAAGTCTTTCATCCAGAGTGGTTGGCTAACCCGATGCTCGTGCTTAAAAAGAACGGCACCTGGCGTATGTGTGTGGATTAGATGGACTTAAACAAAGCTTGTCCGGCTGATCCTTTTGCTCTCCCTCGTATTGATCAAATCATTGATGCTACGACAGGTTGTGAGCGTTTGAACTTTTTGGATGCTTATTTTGGTTACCATCAGATCAAGATGGCGGTTAAGGACCAGGAGAAGACAACTTTCATTACTCCATTTGGAGCCTTTTGCTATGTGTCCATGCCCTTTGGACTTAAGAGTGCCCAGGCGACTTATCAGCGGTGTGTGCAGAACTGTCTTCATAATCAGATTGGGCATAATGTTCATGCTTATGTGGACGATATAGTGGTGAAATCCAAAGAGAAGGAAACCTTGGTAGATGATCTGAAGGAAACCTTTGATAACCTCCGGGTCTACAAGATGATGCTTAACCCGGCCAAGTGTGTTTTTGGAGTACCGGTGGGTAAGCTTTTGGGTTTTTTGGTGTCTAACAGAGGCATTGAAGCTAACCCGGAGAAAATAAAGGCGATTACGTCTTTGGCTAAGCCGGCGTGCATCAATGATGTTTAGCGGCTGGCGGGTCGTGTTGCAGCTTTAAGCCGTTTCATAAGCCGATTAGGTGAGAAGGCTATGCTGTTATATAAATTGATGAAGAAGACGGATGATTTTGTCCGGAGTGATGCTGCTAACTCTACCTTTGAAGATCTGTAAAGACAACTCGCCGAGCCGCCGGTTCTTGCTGCTCCCGTTGATAAGGAGCCACTGTTGTTATACGTGGCTGCTAACACACATGTTGTCAGTGTGGCCATTTTTGTAGAGCGCAAAGAGGCTGGCAAGGAATATCCGGTTCAAAGGCCGGTTTACTACATCAGTGAGGTGCTCATTAAGTCCAAACAGAGATATCCGCATTGGCAGAAACTTGTTTATGGGGTGTTCATGGCGAGCTGGAAGCTTAAGCAGTACTTTCAAGGTCATCCTATCACTGTGGTTAGCTCGGCTCCTTTAGGAGATATTATTCAAAATAGAGAAGCCACGGGACGAGTCGCCAAGTGGGCTGTTGAACTTGGGTCTCATAGTTTAAAGTATGTGCCACGTACTGCCATCAAATCTCAAGCATTGGTGGATTTCATTAACGATTGGATGGAGTTGCAGATACCTGAAGAGAAGCCAGACAACACATATTGGACGATTCATTTTGATGGGTCCAGACAATGGGAAGGCTCAGGGGCTGGAGTTGTTTTAACTTCTCCTCGAGGTGACAAACTTTGTTATGTGTTGCGGTTGATGTTTCCTTGTACTAACAACACAACTGAGTATGAGGCCTTACTCCATGGTCTTCGAATGGCTAAAGAAATGAGTTTAAGCCGGGTACGGTGCCTTGGCGACTCATATTTGGTGGCTCAGCAAGTATCAGGCAAGTGGGATTCTAAGGATCCTCTCATGGCGGCTTATCACCATGAGGTTGACCCTGTTGCTGGACACTTCAAGGGTCATCAAGTGGAGCACATTGACCACAGAAAGAACGAACAGGCCAATGCTTTAAGCCGGTTGGGATCTCAGCGTAAGCCAGTGCCGCCAAACACTTTTTTAGATGTTCTGCATAACCCTTCTGTCAAGTTGCCTATAGAGGACGACTTGGCTGTTCCAGACCCGGAAGCACAATTGGTGGTGGCTCTTCATGTCATTCCAAATTGGATAGTGCCGTATTTGTCTTATATGACCCGAGGCGAGTTGCCGGAGGATGAGACTTTGGCTAGACAGATAACCTGACGATCTAAGTCAATGACAATTTCCAATGGTGAGTTGTATCATCGTAGTGTCACCGGAGCGTTTCAACGTTGTGTCTCTCCTGAAGAAGGTCAAGAAATTCTTCGTGAGATCCATGAAGGAGATTGTGGCCATCATGCCGGTTCAAAGTCTCTTGTGGCAAGGCTTTCCCTCATGGTTTTTACTGGCTAACGGCTCACGCTGATGCGGAGGATCTGGTCAGTAGGTGCGATGGGTGTCAAAAATTTGCACGACGGGTGCATGTGCCAGCTCAGGAATTGCGGATAATTCCAATTACTTGGTCGTTTGCAATCTGGGGACTTGACATGGTTGGACCTTTCAAAAGATCCGAAGATAAAAAGACGCACATTTTGGTGGCAGTGGACAAGTTCACAAAGTGGGTTGAGGCAGAGCCTGTTAGTAAGTGTGATGCGGCCACAACGGTTCAATTCATGAAGAAAGTGATCTTTCATTTTGGTTTTCCACACAACATTATTACTAACAATGGCACCAACCTGTCCCAAGGAACTATGGAAGAATTCTGCCAATGGGAACATATCCGACTTGATGTTTCATCAGTAGCTCACCCCCAATCCAATGGTCAAGCTGAAAGAGCCAATCGGGAAATCCTGAAAGGTCTAAAACCCCGGCTTATGGTCCCTTTACAGCGAACGCCGGGTTGTTGGGTGGAAGAGTTACCCTCCGTGATATGGAGCATCAATACTACCCCTAACAGATCTACGGGTTATACGCCTTTCTTCATGGTTTATGGAGCAGAGGCAGTTCTGCCCAGTGACATCCGTCATGACTCGCCCCACGTGGCGGCTTACATTGAAGCTAATAAAGAACAAGCCTGTCAAGATGCGCTTGACTTATTGGATGAAGAGCGTGACTTAGCGCCAGCCCGGTCAACGATTTACCAACAGGACCTGCGCCATTCCCACAGTCGCCGGGTTAAGTCAAGAACCTTTCAAGAAGGTGACCTAGTGCTCCGTCTCATCCAGGATTAGTTTTATGCGCACAAGCTATCCCCACCTTGGGAAGGACCCTTTGTGGTCAGTAAGAACTTGAATAACGGGTCATACTACCTTATCAATGTTCGAGAGGATAAAGACTCACGTAAGTCGGAGGAGGAGACCCGCCGGCCATGGAATATTGCTCATCTTCGGTCTTACTACACTTGAGCCACCGACTCTCATAATGTACATACTTTGACGTTGTATATATTATGATAAGTAATAAAGCAGGACCTCTATCCTTTTTCCTTAATGATCACATGTCCTTGTTATCTAAGTATAAGACGACCAATTGGAGGTTGATCGTATTCGAATCTAGCTTAATCCTCTTGGTCCGGCTCATGATTGTATTCGAATCTAGTCGTTAAAACCTCATGGTCACTAGGGGGCTTCCTGTTCAAACATAGGTCGTATTCGAACCAAAGAGAACATAGCTGTCATAACCCTCTTGATCAGCGCAAAGCCAAAGTCACTAGGGGGCTTCTTGATCATATCCGAATCATAGCTTAACCCAGTTTGGGTCTGACTTGGATCGTATTCGAATCAGGGTCGCTAAAAACCTCTCAAGGTCATTTGGGGGCTTCTATTCAACATACGTCGTATTCGAACCAAAGAGAACATAGCTGTCGGTACCCTCTTGATCGGCGCAACGCCAAAGCCACCGGGGGCTACATGACCGTATTCAAATCCTAGATTAACCCCTTTGGTTCGTTTTACTGATCGTATTCGAATCAGAAGCCTCCAAATTTTTCTTGATGCTTGATTTACATTGTTTGAAAGATAATCTTTTGTTTTACTGGTTTTTGTTGTCTAGAATCTAACTGTAAGTATGGTTTTAATTTAAGCCGGCTTGGTTCTTTGACAATGAGTTGCCAAGGTATAACAGTCATCATACATATGGAATTATTGACTTCTAAAAATATTGGGTTGTCACCCTTACTGCCTGGGTCACATAAGCGGGCAGTCTAGAATCAAAGAGCACAGGTATGACATTGTCGTTCATAAACAGACTTATCTGTGTTTTTTCTTTAATCAAAGGCTTTCCAGCCTTATTTATCTTTACATCTAGCCCTGATTATTCCTCTATGGTAATTTCATAGTTATGTATTGGGTATTTTGACCCATGCAGTGACAAACCACCAGGACAGTTTCTCCTCTTTTACATACAGGAATAGGTTTAAACACTACAAATATGATAAAGGATATAAAGCATATATTAACATGACGGATAAAAAAAGTCGTATGCAATATGATATGCACGACGACATAGGCAGAACATGCAGTTTTAAGCTAGCCTATTACAAGGCGTTGGGAGCCCAAACGTTTAAAATTATTTTTTCTCCTAAGCAGATGTTAAGCTAAGGCCGGTTCATTAAGTCTTAGCCGGATTATTTGGATGGTTACGACTCCTCCCTCGTCGGTTCATCTTCCTCCACTAGTTGGAAACTGGGCTTGGACCAATCAAAGCCATGAAGAGCAACGAACTCAGCTTCATCATCAATTAGACCAGACGGGTCAATTTCTGGGGCAAAGGTGTGTTGGCGAACCAGCGGGATGAGATCTGTCACTTTATACGAAGGAGTCGCCATCTTTTTATTCTCAACGTCAAAACCCGACTGATACTTATCAATACTGGTCTCATCGCCAAGGATGGTAGCATGAGGACGAACTCCCCTCACACAAGCAACAAGATCATCTTGATCAAACGGAGTCCCATCTTCCTTAAGGCTGGGATACCCCTTGGGTACATCCACCGGGTATTGGAGCGGCTTTGGAGCGGCTTAGAGCAGTTAGGGCTCCGGCTCTTGCACAAGACCGCTTGACTTATTGGAATCTGGCAGGTAAGATACATAATTTCTTCAAGACATCCCTCAAGAGGTTTGGTCCTTGGTTGGCTGGGGAAATAATGGCAAGCGCCCGTTGAGCTCCAGTATACAGTTGCTCTACCAGGGTGTAAACCGCCTTAAGTTTCAAGCGGTTTTGGCTCAGATTGCTGCTCCGCGGACCTATGAGTATTTTAAAAGGTTAAGAAGGCGGCCTATATTTTTGGTAAAAATAGAGTTTAAGTAAATAATGCAATGACTCACTGAAGATTGTAGAGACCATCTGAGACACACGGTTCTTTAAACTGGTGAGTTCCGTGGTAACCTCCTGGAGAGCCGCCACGGCTGTCTTAGCATGCTGTATCAGCAAGGTTTTTTCATTGGCCCAGGATTTTTTCTCTACATCAAAACTAGTCTTCAGTTTCTCTGCTTCAGATAGGCTCAACTGGAGTTTGGAGTCAGCATTCTTTATCTCAGTCTCTTGAGCCGCCAACCGGGTTTTCGCACCAGTCAGTTGAGAATCCAATTCAGTTATGGCGGTGTACAGACATGCACAGGTGTGTCAAAAATTTATTACAATAAAGGTCATAATGATTAAAGTCCCAAGTGCTTTGCAACACAACACCACTCGACACTTGGGGGCTAATGTCTGCCAAAGCAATTTTTAACTGCAAAAATGACTCTTCTATGATTAAAGTCCCAAGTGTTTTACAAGTAACAACGCCTGGCACTTGGGGGCTAATGCATGATATTCAGAAAGTTTTTCATCTTGAGCCGGATAACAATATTAGTTTGGACTGATTCAAGACAGTTATGAAGTTAAGTACCGGCTCATTCATGATGAATTAAGACGGCCCTTGGGTAATACAGGTGAAATTATGTTAATCAGATAACTCCGGTTAAACATTCTAAACCGGACTTGGAAAAATCTAGGTCAGAATGTCAACATATATCACAAGTCTACAGATCATTCAAGTTTATCATAATCAGGAGACTTGGGGGGCTGGTAGAGCATATAAGTTAATGAAAGCTGGAGATCATACCTCATATTTCAATTGCAGGTGTTTGACCATCTCAATTTCGGAGTGACGGCTAGAATGCACGTGACTAAGATAGCCAGGTAGCACATCACTAATGCTCAGGTGAGCATAGTGAGAGATGTCAAAGCGAAATTTCTGCTTTTCCAAAGCCGTTGTCTGGCCAGTACCGTTGGGTTGCCCGGTTCAACAAATCTACTACCAGTGATTAAAACGTCACTGTCGTAAGTCCCGGCGGGTTAGCTGAGCTTGACGGTTCAACAGTAGATGGGTTGAGAACAGTTTCGTTAACAGACGGCCCAGGAGGATCTATTCGAACGTTGACAGCAGGGTCTTCTGGTGCTTTAGGTTGTCCCAGGGCAGGAGTTGGCAGTGCCGGTTCAGCGGTGTCCGGGTTTTCAGTCGACTTCATCACCCTGTCTTTCTTGGGTTTTGCATGACCGCTAATAGGAATTTGATGAGTCAGTATAATGATATAGACATAAAGATACAGAAGAAGGATAATTATCTTTCCCCAGGGGCAGTCTTGAAAGCCGGAAGTTGGGTTTGTGGGGAATCACCATAAGAACGAGAGACCTCCTACAAAAGAGAAATCACAATTTAAAAGAACAAGGAAGTAGATTGTTGACAAAAGCAAAAGTCAAAAGTGAAAGAAACCTCATTCTGGCGTTTCCAAGGAGTTTTCGGTAAGCCGAAGGGCAGTTCATTGTCGTCACTGGTCTGGGCCTGACGGCGTCTCCCATGTTGCTATATTTTCAAAATAAAATGGGGATCCAAATAAGCCAAAGGGTGTGAAAACCTTACTTTCCGGGTTACCAGTCGAGGTTTCTGTCTTGGCAAAGGTTCTGAGTTGGAGGAAATAGTTACCTCTTCTTCTACTGCCTGGCTGGGCCCCGTGTCATCCTGGCAATAGTCAATGTCAATAAGGTTGTTAAAAAGCAGGCCAAGAGAGTCAAGGGCAACCTCTGACTCAGAAACATCATCCATCTTGAACATATCAGAAGCAGTTCTTTTCTTCTTGGATTTTCGGGTTGTCTTCTTGGCGGCTATGGCGGCGGCTCTAGCCTTCTTGGCAGCTTCATGATCATATTTGTGTTGGGGAACGTAGTAATTTCAAAAAATTTCCTACGCACACGCAAGATCATGGTGATGCATAGCAACGAGGGGAGAGTATGATCTACGTACCCTTTGTAGATCGCAACGGAAGCGTTGACACAACGTAGAGGAAGTAGTCGTACGTCTTCTTCCCGATCCGACCGATCCAAGCACCGTTACTCCGGCACCTCCGAGTTCTTAGCACACGTACAGCTCGATGACGATCCCCGGGCTCCGATCCAGCAAAGCGTCGGGGAAGAGTTCCGTCAGCACGACGGCGTGGTGACGATCTTGATGTTCTACCGACGCAGGGCTTCGCCTAAG
Source organism: Triticum urartu (assembly GCF_003073215.2). Lineage (NCBI taxonomy): Eukaryota > Viridiplantae > Streptophyta > Magnoliopsida > Poales > Poaceae > Triticum > Triticum urartu. The sequence continues at coordinate 293,955,913 of NC_053024.1, read as the reverse complement.
CACTACAACGATATGATCGAGGTGGAATATGGTGGCAGGGGGCACCGCACACGGCTAAGGAACGATCAAAGATCAACTTGTGTGCTAGGGTGCCCCCTGCTCCTCCGTATATAAAGGAGCCAAGGGGGTGCGCCACCCTATGAGCGCAGGAAGTCCTACTCCTACACGAGTAGGAACTCCCCCCCCCCCAATCCTATTCCAAATAGACTCCCAAATGGAAAGAGAGTAGTGGCGCACCTCTCCTAGTCCTAATAGACTAGGGGAGGGAGGCGCACCGCAGCCCTCACTATGCAGCCCTTTCACCTCCACTAAAGGCCCATAACCCATATGACTCCGGGGGTTCCGGTAACCTCCCGGTACCGGTAAAATCCTTTTCACCCGGAACACTTCCGATATTCCAAACTATAGGCTTCCAATATATCAATCTTCATGTCTCGACCATTTCGAGACTCCTCGTCATGTCCGTGATCACATCCGGGACTCCGAACAACCTTCGGTACATCAAAAATCATAAACTCATAATATAATCATCGAAATTAAGCGTGCGGACCCTACGGGTTCGAGAACTATGTAGACATGACCGAGACACGTCTCCGGTCAATAACCAATAGCGGAACCTGGATGCTCATATTGGCTCCTACATATTCTACGAAGATCTTTATCGGTCAAAACGCATAACAACATACGTTCCCTTTGTCATCGGTATGTTACTTGCCCGAGATTCGATCGTCGGTATCAATACCTAGTTCAATCTCGTTACCGGCAAGTCTCTTTACTCGTTCCGTAATACATCATCTCAACTAACTATTAGTTTAATGCTTGCAAGGCTTATGTGATGTGTATTACCGAGAGGGCCCAGAGATACCTCTCCGACAATCGGAGTGACAAAACCTAATCTCAAAATACGCCAACCCAACATGTACCATTGGAGACACCTGTAGTACTCCTTTATAATCACCCAGTTACGTTGTGATGTTTGGTAGTACCCAAAGTGTTCCTCTAGTAAACGGGAGTTGCATAATCTCATAGTTATAGGAACATGTATAAGTCATGAAGAAAGCAATAGCAACATACTAAACGATCATGTGCTAAGCTAATGGAATGGGTCATGTCAATCAGATCATTCAACTAATGATGTGACCTCGTTAATCAAATAACAACTCATTGTTCATGGTTAGGAAACATAACCATCTTTGATTAACGAGCTAGTCAAGTAGAGGCATACTAGTGACACTCTGTTTGTCTATGTATTCACACATGTATTATGTTTCTGGTTAATACAATTCTAGCATGAATAATAAACATTTATCATGATATAAGGAAATAAATAATAACTTTATTATTGCCTCTAGGGCATATTTCCTTCAGTCTACCACTTGCACTAGAGTCAATAATCTAGATTACACAGTAATGATTCTAACACCCATGGAGCCTTGGTGCTGATCATGTTTTGCTCGTGGAAGAGGCTTAGTCAACGGGTCTGCAACATTCAGATCTGTATGTATCTTGCAAATCTCTATGTCTCCCACCTGGACTAGATCCCGGATGGAATTGAAGCGTCTCTTGATGTGTTTGGTCCTCTTGTGAAATCTGGATTCCTTTGCCAAGGCAATTGCACCAGTATTGTCACAAAAGATTTTCATCGGACCCGATGCACTAGGTATGACACCTAGATCGGATATGAACTCCTTCATCCAGACTCCTTCGTTCGCTGCTTCCGAAGCAGCTATGTACTCCGCTTCACATGTAGATCCTGCTACGACGCTTTGTTTAGAACTGCACCAACTGATAGCTCCACCGTTCAATGTAAACACGTATCCGGTTTGCGATTTACAATCGTCCGGATCAGTGTCAAAGCTTGCATCAATGTAACCTTTTACGGTGAGCTCTTTGTCACCTCCATATACGAGAAACATATCCTTAGTCCTTTTCAGGTATTTCAGGATGTTCTTGACCGCTGTCCAGTGATCCACTCCTGGATTACTTTGGTACCTCCCTGCTAAACTTATAGCAAGGCACACATCAGGTCTGGTACACAGCATTGCATACATGATAGAGCCTATGGCTGAAGCATAGGGAACATCTTTCATTTTCTCTCTATCTTCTGCAGTGGTCGGGCATTGAGTCTTACTCAACTTCACACCTTGTAACACAGGCAAGAACCCTTTCTTTGCTTGATCCATTTTGAACTTCTTCAAAATCTTGTCAAGGTATGTGCTTTGTGAAAGTCCAATTAAGCGTCTTGATCTATCTCTATAGATCTTTATGCCTAATATGTAAGCAGCTTCATCGAGGTCTTTCATTGAAAAACTCTTATTCAAGTATCCCTTTATGCTATCCAGAAATTCTATATCATTTCCAATCAATAATATGTCATCCACATATAATATCAGAAATGCTACAGAGCTCCCACTCACTTTCTTGTAAATACAGGCTTCTCCAAAAGTCTGTATAAAACCAAATGCTTTGATCACACTATCAAAGAGTTTATTCCAACTCCGAGAGGCTTGCACCAGTCCATAAATGGATCGCTGGAGCTTGCACACTTTATTAGCTCCCTTTGGATCGACAAAACCTTCCGGTTGCATCATATACAACTCTTCTTCCAGAAATCCATTCAGGAATGCAGTTTTGACATCCATCTGCCAAATTTCATAATCATAAAATGCGGCAATCGCTAACATGATTCGGACAGACTTAAGCATCGCTACAGGTGAGAAAGTCTCATCGTAGTCAACCCCTTGAACTTGTCGAAAACCTTTCGCGACAAGTCAAGCTTTGTAGACAGTAACATTACCGTCAGCGTCAGTCTTCTTCTTGAAGATCCATTTATTCTCAATTGCTTGCCGATCATCGGGCAAGTCAACCAAAGTCCATACTTTGTTCTCATACATGGATCCCATCTCAGATTTCATGGCTTCAAGCCACTTTGCGGAATCTGGGCTCACCATCGCTTCTTCATAGTTCGTAGGTTCATCATGATCTAGTAGCATGACTTCCAGAACAGGATTACCGTACCACTCTGGTGCGGATCTTACTCTGGTTGATCTACGAGGTTCAGTAGTATCTTGATCTGAAGTTTCATGATCACTATCATTAGCTTCCTCACTAACTGGTGTAGGTGTCACTGAAACAGTTTTCTATGATGTACTACTTTCCAGTAAGGGAGTAGGTACAGTTACCTCGTCAAGTTCTACTTTCCTCCCACTCACTTCTTTCGAGAGAAACTCCTTCTCTAGAAAGGATCCATTCTTAGCAACGAATGTCTTGCCTTCGGATCTGTGATAGAAGGTGTACCCAACAGTCTCCTTTGGGTATCCTATGAAGACACATTTCTCCGATTTGGGTTCGAGCTTATCAGGTTGAAGCTTTTTCACATAAGCATCGCAGCCCCAAACTTTAAGAAATGACAACTTTGGTTTCTTGCCAAACCATAGTTCATACGGCGTCGTCTCAACGGATTTTGACGGTGCCCTATTTAACGTGAATGCGGCCGTCTCTGAAGCATAACCCCAAAACGATAGCGGTAAATCTGTAAGAGACATCATAGATCGCACCATATCTAGTAAAGTACGATTACGACGTTCGGACACACCATTACGCTGTGGTGTTTCGGGTGGCGTGAGTTGCGAAACTATTCCACAGTTTTTCAAATGTACACCAAACTCGTAACTCAAATATTCTCCTCCACGATCAGATCGTAGAAACTTTATTTTCTTGTTACGATGATTTTCAACTTCACTCTGAAATTCTTTGAACTTTTCAAATGTTTCAGATTTATGTTTCATTAAGTAGATATACCCATATCTGCTTAAATCATCTGTGAAGGTGAGAAAATAACGATATCCGCCACGAGCCTCAATATTCATTGGACCACATACATCGGTATGTATGATTTCCAACAAATCTGTTGCTCTCTCCATAGTACCGGAGAACGGTGTTTTTTAGTCATCTTGCCCATGAGGCATGGTTCACAAGTACCAAGTGATTCATAATCAAGTGGTTCCAAAAGTCCATCAGTATGGAGTTTCTTCATGCGCTTTACACCGATATGACCTAAACGATAGTGCCACAAATAAGTTGCACTTTCATTATCAACTCTACATCTTTTGGTTTCAACATTATGAATATGTGTATTACTACTATCGAGATTCAATAAGAATAGACCACTCTTCAAGGGTGCATGACCATAAAAGATATTACTCATATAAATAGAACAACCATTATTCTCTGATTTAAATGAATAACCGTCTCGCATTAAACAAGATCCAGATATAATGTTCATGCTCAACGCTGGCACCAAATAACAATTATTTAGGTCTAATATTAATCCCGAAGGTAGATTTAGAGGTAGCGTGCCGACCACGATCACATCGACTTGGGAACCGTTTCCCACGCGCATCGTCACCTCGTCCTTTGCCAGTGCCCGCTTATTCCGTAGTCCCTGTTTCGAGTTGCAAATATTAGCAATAGAACCAGTATCAAATACCCAGGTGCTACTGCGAGCTCTAGTAAGGTACACATCAATAACATGTATATCACATATACCTTTGTTCACCTTGCCATCCTTCTTATCCGCCAAATACTTGGGGCAGTTCCGCTTCCAATGACCAGTCTGCTTGCAGTAGAAGCACTCAGTTTCAGGCTTAGGTCCAGACTTGGGTTTCTTCTCCTGAGCAGCAACTTGCTTGCTGTTCTTCTTGAAGTTCCCCTTTTTCTTCCCTTTGCCCTTTTTCTTGAAACTAGTGGTCTTGTTAACCATCAACACTTGATGCTCCTTCTTGATTTCTACCTCCGCAGCTTTCAGCATTGTGAAGAGCTCGGGAATAGTCTTGTTCATCCCTTGCATATTATAGTTCATCACGAAGCTCTTGTAGCTTGGTGGCAGTGATTGGAGAATTCTGTCAATGACGCAATCATCTGGAAGATTAACTCCCAATTGAATCAAGTGATTATTATACCCAGACATTTTGAGTATATGCTCACTGACAGAACTGTTCTCCTCCACCTTGCAGCTATAGAACTTATTGGAGACTTCATATCTCTCAATCCGGGCATTTGCTTGAAATATTAACTTCAACTCCTGGAACATCTCATATGCTCCATGACGTTCAAAACGTCGTTGAAGTCCCGATTCTAAGCCGTAAAGCATGGCACACTGAACTATCGAGTAGTCATCAGCTTTGCTCTGCCAGACATTCATAACATCTGGTGTTGCTCCAGCAGCAGGCCTGGCACCCAGCGGTGCTTCCAGGACGTAATTCTTCTGAGCAACAATGAGGATAATCCTCAAGTTACGGACCCAGTCCGTATAATTGCTACCATCATCTTTCAACTTTGCTTTCTCAAGAAACACATTAAAATTCAACGGAACAACAGCACGAGCCATCTATCTACAATCAACATAAACAAGCAAGATACTATCAGGTACTAAGTTCATGATAAGTTTAAGTTCAATTAATCATATTACTTAAGAACTCCCACTTAGATAGACATCCCTCTAATCCTCTAAGTGATCACGTGATCCAAATCAACTAAACCATAACCAATCATCATGTGAGATGGAATAGTTTTCAATGGTGAACATCGTTATGTTGATCATATCTACTATATGATTCACGCTCGACCTTTCGGTCTCCATGTTCCGAGGCCATATCTGTATATGCTAGGCTCGTCAAGTTTAACCTGAGTATTCTGCGTGTGCAAAACTGGCTTGCACCCGTTGTAGATGGACGTAGAGCTTATCACCCGATCATCACGTGGTGTCTGGGCACGACAAACTTTGGCAACGGTGCATACTCAGGGAGAACACTTCTTGATAATTTAGTGAGAGATCATCTTATAATGCTATCGTCAATCAAAGCAAGATAAGATGCATAAAAAGATAAACATCACATGCAATCAATATAAGTGATATGATATGGCCATCATCATCTTGTGCTTGTGATCTCCATCTCCGAAGCACCGTTATGATCACCATCGTCACCGGCGCGACACCTTGATCTCCATCGTAGCATCGTTGTCGTCTCGCCAATCTTATGCTTCCACGACTATCGCTACCGTTTAGTAATAAAGTAAAGCATTACATCGCGATTGCATTGCATACAATAAAGCGACAACCATATGGCTCCTGCCAGTTGCCGATAACTCGGTTACAAAACATGATCATCTCATACAATAAAATTCAGCATCATGCCTTGACCATATCACATCACAACATGCCCTGCAAAAACAAGTTAGACGTCCTCTACTTTGTTGTTGCATGTTTTACTTGGCTGCTATGGGCTTAAGCAAGAACCAATCTCACCTACGCATCAAAACCACAACGATAGTTTGTCAAATAGACTCCGTTTTAACCTTCACAAGGACCGGGCGTAGCCACACTCGGTTCAACTAAAGTTGGAGAGACAGTCGCCCGCAAGCCATCTATGTGTAAAGCACGTCGAGGGAACCGGTCTCGCGTAAGCGTACGCGTAAGGTTGGTCTGGGTCGTCTCGTCCAACAATACCGCCGAACCAAAGTATGACATGCTGGTAGGCAGTATGACTTGTATCGTCCACAACTCACTTGTGTTCTACTCGTGCAAATAACATCAAACCATAAAACCTAGGCTCGGATGCCACTGTTGGGGAACGTAGTAATTTCAAAAAATTTCCTACGCACACGCAAGATCATGGTGATGCATAGCAACGAGGGGAGAGTATGATCTACGTACCCTTTGTAGATCGCAACGGAAGCATTGACACAACGTAGAGGAAGTAGTCGTACGTCTTCTTCCCGATCCGACCGATCCAAGCACCGTTACTCCGGCACCTCTGAGTTCTTAGCACACGTATAGCTCGATGACGATCCCCGGGCTCCGATCCAGCAAAGTGTCGGGGAAGAGTTCCGTCAGCACGACGGCGTGGTGACGATCTTGATGTTCTACCGACGCAGGGCTTCGCCTAAGCACTACAACGATATGATCGAGGTGGAATATGGTGGCAGGGGGCACTGCACACGGCTAAGGAACGATCTCAATGATCAACTTGTGTGTCTAGAGGTGCCCCCTGCCTCCGTATATAAAGGAGCCAAGGGGGAGGGGTGCGGCCAGCCCTATGGAGGCGCAGGAGGAGTCCTACTCCTACCGGGAGTAGGACTCCCCCCTAATCCTATTCCAAATAGGACTCCCAAAGGGGAAAGAGAGAGAGAGGTGGCCGGCCACCTCTCCTAGTCCTAATAGGACTAGGGGAGGGGGGGAGGCGTGCAGCCCACTATGGGCAGCCCCTTTCGCCTTTCCACTAAAGCCCAATAAGGCCCATATGACTCCCGGGGGGTTCCGGTAACCTCCCGGTAATCCAGTAAAATCCTGATTTTAGCCGGAACACTTCTGATGTCCAAACATAGGCTTCCAATATATCAATCTTTATGTCTCGACCATTTCGAGACTCCTCGTAATGTCCGTGATCACATCCGGGACTCCGAACAACCTTCGGTACATCAAAATGCATAAACTCATAATAACTGTCATCGTAACGTTAAGCGTGCGGACCCTACGGTTCGAGAACAATGCAGACATGACCGAGACATGTCTCCGGTCAATAACCAATAGCGGGACCTGGATGCCCATATTGGCTCCTACATATTCTACGAAGATCTTTATCGGTCAGACCGCATAACAACATACGTTGTTCCCTTTGTCATCGGTATGTTACTTGCCCGAGATTCGATCGTCGGTATCCAATACCTAGTTCAATCTCGTTACCGGCAAGTCTCTTTACTCGTTCTGTAATACATCATTTCACAACTAACATATTAGTTGTAATGCTTGCAAGGCTTATGTGATGTGTATTACCGAGAGGGCCCAGAGATACCTCTCCGACAATCGGAGTGTCAAATCCTAATCTCGAAATACGCCAACCCAACATGTACCTTTGGAGACACCTGTAGAGCTCCTTTATAATCATCCAGTTACGTTGTGACGTTTGGTAGCACACAAAGTGTTCCTCCGACAAACGAGAGTTGCATAATCTCATAGTCATAGGAACATGTATAAGTCATGAAGAAAGCAATAGCAACATACTAAACGATCGGGTGCTAAGCTAATGGAATGGGTCATGTCAATCAGATCATTCAACTAATGATGTGACCTCGTTAATCAAATAACAACTCTTTGTTCATGGTTAGGAAACATAACCATCTTTGATTAACGAGCTAGTCAAGTAGAGGCATACTAGTGACACTCTGTTTGTCTATGTATTCACACATGTATTATGTCTCCGGTTAATACAATTCTAGCATGAATAATAAACATTTATCATGATATAAGGAAATAAATAATAACTTTATTATTGCCTCTAGGGCATATTCCTTCAATTTGGCCTTCCAAAAGTCATATTTGGCCTGTAGGCAAATAATAGGTTTAAAGTCATTCAAGTACTTAACTACTGAAGTAAAAAGGGGGTCAAGGGGAATTACCTCTAGTGCCGGATTAAGTTTGCAGAAAGGATCCAATCCAACTTTACTGCAGTCCTCGTATTTACTGTTTACGAGGGTGGTTGACATTTCAACAATGGCCTCTTCAGTCAGTTGTACAGAACTATGATGCAGAGGGTCATCTGGTCCTCTGGCATAGTTATACATCAAGTCAGAGGGGCGGCTCAGAGGGATGACCCGCCATGCGATCCAACAACGGATAAAGTCAACTCCAGTTAAGTTGTTTCCCAACAAGGCTTGAATCCTTTTGATGCTTGGGATGAGCTTCTTACATTCAGCGGCAGTAAGCTTGTTAGGGAGTAAAAACTTAGAGTCAAGATGCTCCATGCGATAACCCGGCATTGGTTTTTCATCAGCTGGCGACATGTCTTTTCAATAAAACCAAGTTTGGTTCCAATCCTTGGGATGACTTGGTAAGACTACTAAGGGAAAGACAGCACCCTGTCGGCGCTGAATCGAAATTCCACCAAGTTCTAGGCTCGGGCTGTTGGTGTATTCATTCTGGCGGTTCAAATAGAAATACTCTCTGAAGAGTTCAACAGTAGGTTCTTCTTGAAGATAAACCTCACAGAGAACTTAAAAATTGCAGATGTTTGATATGGAATTGGGTCCAAGGTCTTGTGGATGAAGCTTTAAGAAGTGCAGTACATCTCTGAAGAATTTTGAGCAGGGTGGTGAAAAACCCCGGTTCATATGATCAGTAAAAATGATGACTTCGCCATCCTTGGGCTGTTGTCTTTCTTCGACCAGGTCAGGAGCGCGGTAAGACATAATGTTCTTCTCCGGTAAAAATCCAATGGTAACGAAATCCTTCAGAGTGGCGTCAGTGACTGTGGAAGGGACCCAATTGCAAACTGTCATCGTCTTTTGGCGGCATGGTGAGAAGACGAGCTAAAAAGGAAGTAATTTGCCGGCTTAAATTAAATGGTGGAACCACTGGTTAATGTTTACAATACAGATGCGTAATGGCGGCTTAAATAAGGGCTAACGATATATGAAGGAAAAATGAGCCGGTATGATAAGCCGCCATGACTAAAGATATTCAAAAGAGGCCAACGACAAAAAATTGGCTAAGTACTGAGATAAACAAGTTTCACAGGCTGATCCTACTATTTTGGATCAAGATTGTTCAAAAAAGGAGAATAAATCTAGACCTAAAAAACTAGTGCAGAGGAGTTCATCAGTTCTAAGGAGGCCTTTGTGCAAGAAAAGGGGATCTACTAGCATCTAAAATGGACGCAAAACAGCTACCGCATGAGTTCCATACTTCTTTTAGATCAAAAGGGGATGCGGTAGAGAAACTACGAAGAAACCGTGATGAACAGCGAAGAACACAGAAGAACTTGCAAACCCTAATGCGGATCTAAGGTGCGGAAAGGCAAAAACTTACGGACGCAGTTCTAGTATGGAGGGTTGCCGCCGTTCTCGGGACAAGCTCAGGTTGATGTAGCGGCCAAGGTTGAGGACGATGATGAGCACTGCGGCGGCGGTGGAGCTCGAGCGACAGAGGGGTTGCAAGAGAAGGAAGAAGAAGAATGAGGAAGACCAGCCATGCCTATTTATAAGGAGATAGGTGAACAGGCAGGCGCGAAAAACGAGGAAGGCTAAAATGATGATTATCCATCTAATTATACGCCTCAATTTTCGGAAGGCATTTAAGATAAAGATCCGTTAAGATGACGTCGTGGCGGGTTTCCAAATTTTCTGAAGGTGACGTCATGGCGGTTTATAAAGCTTTTACAAGCAGTGGAAGATGATTTTCTTCTAAGTGTTGAAGATTGACATGAGCAAAGTTCAAATCAACCTGGGGCCTAATGTTGGGGCTATGACTACCAGATATGACCCGCCCAGGAGGGGCCGGGTCAACCACAATGGTGGGTTACTTAAGTGAACCCGAAGAGTATACAAGGTGATGGTTTACGATAAGGCTTATAATAGGCCCAAGCCTAGAGGCGGCTTAAGTCCCATAAGTATAAACTGCCATGTATGAATAAGACTTGTAAAGTAAGGCATGTAAGAGTTGTCACCGAGCCGGACACGTTGTATGAGCTGGCCGGGACTCTATAGGTCGAAGGGCGTCAACCTGTGTATATAAGGGGACGACCCGACGGCGGCTTAGGGCAAGAAACAACAGATCGAGAGCCAAGCTAGCGTATTTCTCTCCTTGGTCATCGAAACCTAGCAATACCACATCATCTGGAGTAGGCTTTACCTTCACCGCAAGGGGCCGAACCACTATAAAGCTCTCGTGTCCTTTGTCCTGATTAACCCCTTTAAGCTTCCTAGTTGCGATGGCTCCACAACTAACTCCTTTCACTAGGACATCTGCCGTGACAATTCCACGACAAGAAGGGTCTACCAAATATAATGGTACACAAATTATCTTGTGGGGAAGCAAGAACAAGAAAATCAGTAGGATATTTTATCTTCCCACACAAGACTTCAACATCTCTAACAATCCCAATTGGTGATATAGTATCCCTATTAGCAAGCTTAATAGTAACATCAATATCTTCTATCTCAACAGGTGCAGTATCATTCATAATTTATTTATATAAGGTATAAGGAATTGCACTCACACCAGCACCCAGATCACATAAGCTATGATAACAATGATCTCCTATTTTAATAGAAACAACATGCATGCCAACAACAGGTCTATGTTTATCTTTAATATCATGTTTAGCAATCCTAGCAGCTTCATCACAGAAATAAATAACATGCCCATCAATATTATCAACCAAGAGATCTTTAACCATAGCAATACTAGGTTCGACTTTAATTTGCTCAGAGGGTTTGGGTGTTCTAAAATTACTTTTGTTGACCACAGTTGAAGCTTTATCATGATCCTTTATTCTAACAGGGAATGGTGGTTTCTCAATATAAGCAGCAGGAACAATAGGATCAACATTATAAGTAATAGTTTCTTCTTCAACTTTAATGGTTTCAACTAGTTTAATGTCAATGGGAGGATGATATTTGAACCACTTCTCCTTGGGGAGATCAACATGAGTAGCAAATGATTCACAGAAAGAAGCTACTATCTCAGAGTCAAGTCCATATTTAGTGCTAAAATCATGAAAAGCATCAGTATCCATAAAAGATTTAACACAATCAAACTTAAGGTTTATACCTGACTCTTTACCGTTGTTGAGTTCCCAATCTTCAGAGTTGCGTTTATTCTTTCCAATAAATCCCATTTGAATTCAATATCATTCTTCATATAGGAACCAGTACAAGAAGTATCAAGCATGGATCGATCATTAGGAGAAAGCCGAGCATAAAATTTTTGAATAATAATTTCTCTTGAGAGATCATGATTGGGGCATGAATATAATATTGACTTAAGCCTCCCCCAAGCTTGAGCGATACTTTCTCCTTCACGAGGCAAAAAATTATATATATAATTCCGATCACGATGAACCAAATGCATAGGATAAAACTTTTGATGAAATTCCTATTTCAATCGGTTGTAGTTCCATGATGCAATATCATCCAATAGCATATACCATGTCAATGCCTTTACCTTCAAAGATAAAGGGAAGACCTTATTCTTGACAACATCCTCGGGCATACCTGGAAGCTTAAATAATCCACAAACTTCATCCACATAGATTAGGTGCATATCAGGATGTAATGTTCCATCTCCTGCATAAGGATTAGCTAGCAGTTTCTCTATCATACCCGAAGGAATTTCATAATAAATATTTTCAGTAGGTGAAGTAGGTTGAGGAGAAACTCTTTGCTCTTTCAGTCGAGGTGAAGATACCCGGACCAAGCCCCTCAAAGGATTATTCTCCATAGTAACAAGTGACAGTAAATATCAGCACACTATATAAATGTTTCCTTACCAAATTCCACTTACCAAAGGCGCTTCACTCCCCGGCAACGACGCCAGAAAAGAGTCGTGATGACCCACAAGTATAGGGGATCTATCGTAGTCCTTTCGATAAGTAAGAGTGTCGAACCCAATGAGGAGCAGAAGGAAATGATAAGTGGTTTTCAGCAAGGTATTCTCTGCAAGCACTGAAATTATTGGTAACAGATAGTTTTATGATAAGGCAAATCATATCGGGTAACAAGTAAATAAAGTAACTAAGGGGCTGATGCCTTCCCACCCACCCAGGTTCAAGGCATGGTACTTGCAATTTGGATTTGTTACACCAATTATACTGTAGGGGGTTCCCTTACAGTCTTTCTGTCAAAAAAAGAACATGGGAGTATTAATTATCATTAAGGATCTGAAAATATAATCTTCCACCGGATAAACAAACCAGCATCAACTACAAGGGGTAATCAACACTACTAGCAACACATAGGTACCAATATGAGGTTTTGGGACCAAGATCGAATACAAGAGATGAACTAGGGTTTGAGAGGAGATGGTGCTGGTGAAGTGGTTGATGGAGATCGACCCCCTCTCGATGACAGGATCAATGGTGATGATGATAGCGATGATTTCCCCCTCCCGAAGGGATGTTTCCCTAGCAGAACAGCTCCGCCAGAGCCCTAGATTTGTTCTGCCTAGTTTCCGCCTCGAGACAACGACGCTTCATCCCGAAAGCTTCCTTCTGTTTTTTCCAGGTCAAAACACACCATATAGCCAAAGATGGGCACCGGAGGCCTACTAGGGGGCCTACAAGGTCGGGGGCGAGCCCAGGGGGTAGGGCGCACCCTCCACCCTTGTGGCTAGCTGGTGGCCCCCCTCTGGTACTTTCTTTGCCCAATATTTTTTATATATTCCAAAAACATGCTCCTTGAAGTTTCAGGACTTTTGGAGTTGTGCAGAATAGGTCTCTAATATTTGCTCCTTTTCTAGTATAAAATTCCAGCTGCCGGCATTCTCCCTCTTCATGTAAACCTTATAAAATAAGAGAGAAAAGGCATAAGTATTGTGATATAGCATGTAATAACAGCCCATAATGCAATAAATATCAATATAAAAGCATGATGTAAAATGGATGTATCATATGCATCTGAATACTGGCACTGTCCAGGGACCTACCTATAATTGTGATGGGCCCCATGTGGGTCCCAAATGATGGGTCCTTGATCGTACCTCACTACAAAAAAAAGATACATCCATGACATTTTGGGCCGAACGAATTTTTTTCTGTCATGCTTATGACACTTCTATGACGATAATTGTGACAAAACTCAGTATCATCATAGATATGGTGGGCTCCTACTTCTATGACAAAAAATCATGACATAAAATGGGCTTTTCATCCTGGGTGGGATAGAGATGCAGCTGCATGACATTCGTTGGACCGTCCATGACGAAAAAACCGTGGTAGAAGCGAGGGCGAGGAAAATATCGGGGAGTTCCCGGTTACGGTGGGTGGTCGGGGGTCGAGCGATGCACGTTTCTCTCGTACACGTACGTGCGTGGGTGCGAGGCGTTGGACTCTAACTAAACCCGAGCGAGGCGTTCGCCTACCGAACCTGAGTGATTGCACTGCAGGCTAAGCGTTATTGAACCCGAGCGATCGATCGATTGCTGTTAACTAAACCCGATCGAGCGATTCCTTCGCTACCACTTCTAACTGAAGTCGATCGATGCTGCCTCTGGATGAACAATGAGCATTGTTGGGGGGGGGGGGGATGAACAGTTCCTGGTGGGGGTTGGATGAATAGGACCCCGTGGTAGTAGAGGTCGTTGCCGCTGGATGAACCCCGATCGAGCCGGTTGGGGGTGGGTGAACAGGACGCCGTCGAGGGCTGGATGAACAGGACCCCGTGTTGGGCTGGTTGAACAGTAGCCGGCGGAGGGCTGGATGAACAGTAGCCCGTGGACGGGTGGTTGAACAGGACCCCGTGGAGAGGGCTGGTTGAATAGTAGCCGGTGGAGGAGCGGTGGAGGCTGGATGAATAGGAGCCCGTGGAGGCTGGAGGAGGTCGACGGTGGATGAAAAGTAGCCCGTTGAGGCTGGAGTAGGTCGATGGTAGAGATGAACAATATCTCATGGAGTCCCGTTTTGCGGTGCGCCACACCCCTCCCGATGAACAGGACCCCTGTTTCGACCATAGCGCTCCAACACAAGTCCGTTTCCTCCGTTTTGTGGTACGCCACACCCCTCCTGACCAACAGGACCCCGTTTCGACCGTAGGAGGTCCAAGAGAAGTCCGTTTCCTCCATTTTGCGATACACCAGACCCCTCCCGATGAACATGATCCCGTTTCGACCATGGCCGGTCGAACACAAGGTCATTTCCTCCGTTCTGCAATACGCCATGCCTCGTTTTGATTGGCTGTTCTGTCCAAGCCGGTTGGCTCCCATTGAACACGACGTATTACGTTGCCTCCCGATGAACACGACGCATTCTGTTGCCTCCCCATGAACACGACGACGTCGCAGTTTCTTCCTTCCGACCTAGCCATGTACACGAGCCTTGGCCATACATATGCGCGAGTAGGCGTTCGAGACCCCACCCGTATGTACGTACATGGCTGTATTTACTGTCTTGCACCCTAGCCGTTGTACGTATGTGTACATGCTACATGCACGCCTCTACTACGACACGTGCGCGCCTATACTACAACATGTGCCCTTCCTTACACGGCAACGGTTCATGGCTGCAGCCTGCACACAGACCGATTGACCAGTATGTACGTACATGTTCGCGACCAGAATGATAACGCAACATACACTTTGACCAGGTGGGTCCTGACTGTGAGGCACTTCCTTCTGTGCGAAGATGTAGCTGGTGGGTCCCAACAGCCAAGGGGGGAAACATTTTTTTCGCGAATACGGTGGCCCGTCCAGTGGGTCCCTACTGTCAGGTGGAGGAATAATTATTTTGTGCGTAATAAGGATGCACTTCCTTGCTGCTACCGTGGACCCAACTGTCAGCCTCTCCACGTACAGTACTCTTCCGATGGAAGTCGTTCCTTGACCATGTTGACCATGCCACGCCGAGAGCACTAGGGCAGTGGACGACGGTGAGGCCTAGGAAGGGGACGGCACGGAACTGGGGAAGACATGGCAGTGGATTCCCACACGGAGGGGGGTACGTGGGTTGACTGCTTCGGCTACGGTGTGACGCTGCCGTCGCCGGAGAATAACATGAGGTGTGGATGAGTATAGAGGGATGGCATGGCCAGCAGTGGCAGCAGAACCAGACACAAGAGGCAGGAGTAGGCGGCATGGCCGACGCTGGTTTGGGCGGCTGGAGCAAGAAGACCAGAGGTTGAAGAAGCATGACGGCCGTTGGATGGACATCGTACGGTCACTGCATCTAGAATCGTTTATATTGACTAAGTTGACAAAGCCCTTGGTACGCGTCAACTTTGTAGGCCCACAGGTCAGCCTCCGAAATGGTGCACCCCAGATGTCAGGGGGAGGAATCATTTTTTGGGCGGCTGAAGCTAGAATATCCGAGATTGAAGAAGAAGCACGACATCCATTGGATGGACATCCAACGGCCACTGCTGCTAGAACCCTGTGTTGACTATAAGTTGAGAAAGCCTTGCATAGGCGTCAACTTACTTTTTTTTGGGGACGCGTCAACTTATTAGGACCACAAGTGAGTGGCAGAGAACTTATAGCCCATTTGCAATTTGTAAGAATGTACAACCCATTTTGAATTCTAATGGAATTTACTACAACCCATTTACAGTTTGTTAAAAGTTGTGACGCCCCGAGACCGCTGCGCCAGGTGTCTTCTAGTTATTCGCCATCATTTCCATATCATTCGCTTGTGTGTTGCATCTTGTCATGTCATCATGTGCATTGCATCATCATGTTTTCAAAACTTGCATCCGTCCGGGTTCCCCCAGTTCCGTCCGTTGTCCGTTCTGAGCCCAGACACACTTGCACGCGCCCGCGGCACGTCCAAAATAGTATTTTATAAGTGGCCGGAAAATATTCTAGGAATGGGTTGAAAGTTGGCGTGCGGTGTTGTTTTGTTGTCAGTAGGCCGCCTGCCAAGTTTCATCGCATTCGGAGTTCGTTTGATGTCCCAACGGATAACTATAGCGACAATATAGTCGGTCAAATCGTCGGACGTGTTCGGTCTCCGAAAACAGTCGCCGGGTCTCTCTCTGTTCTCTTCTCTCAGCCCAACCCGCTCTCCACAGCCCACTTCCACTCACCTGCAGCCGACCTACTCCATCCTCGCGACCGGAGCCATCAGATCGCGATCGGAGGGTCCGAAACCCCCCCTAAATCCCCTAACCCTAGCTCTTTTGGCTATATATGGACACCCAATACCCTCAGCCGCCACCTCCCACCTCGTTTTCAGCGCCGGCCGCCCCTTCTCCGCCACTTGTCGCCGCCATAGCTGGTCGCGCCGCTACCAGACCGCGCTCCCCTCCAATCATGCACCTCCAAGTCGCCCCTGGCCTCCCCGCGCTGCCGTAGCCCACGCGAGGCCCGCGAAACCCAGATCGGGGCCCGCCTAGGCCGGATCTGGGCCCGAGTGCCCTGCACGCACCATCCGCTCGCCCCGCTCCTCCCGAGTTTCCCCCACTCGACCCCGCCGCAGCAGCTCCGAGGAGCTCCTCCGTCGACCAGTCGCCGCCGGTGAGCGTAGCCACCGGAGCCCCAGGCCAGATCCGCCCCGCGACCTCTCCTCCTCCAGTTTTCCCTCTCCGTGTCTCTCATGGTGGCTCCTCTCTCCCTACTTAGGAATGCTAGGTTTGCCTGAAGCTTTGCGCCCGCGCCGCTGGAGCTCCACCGCGCCGGAGTCGCCTCCCACCGTCGGGAATGGATCCGCCCCGCTCGGATCTGTTCGGATCCGGCCAACCTCGCTGCCTCCCGCCGCCCATCTTCCGCGCCTCTCGCGCTGGCGCCGCCATGGCCTCCCTGTTCATGCGGGCAAACGAGGAGGATGAACGGATCCGCATTCGTTCTGGTGGGCCCTGCGTCGGTCGGCCCATCTGCAGCTTGTTGCGGCCCAGAACCACCCCTGTTTTGGTCCAGCCGGCCTGAAGGCCCAAAGTGAGTAGCTCCCTCCAGCCACTCTCTTGAACTCTGTTGGCCCAGTCAGTTTCGGCCCATTATGTTTTTTTTCAGTTCTGGGGTTTTTTCCTATTTATCCAGAGATGTCACTTTTATAGAAAAGACCCTCATGTTCATACATTTAATATCTCACAAATGATGCATCACATGTAAAAACTTTATATACGAAATATGACTAGAATTTCATCTAGTTTAATAATATCCAACTTTCAATCATGTTTGACATGTTGAAAATGATGTTTGCTTTAATTTGCTTAAATAACATGCTAAAATGATTTAATTCATAACTAATTAACCGTAGCTCAGATTTAAATAATCTTTATATGTAAATGGGGTTGAAAATTGCCTAGTTTAACATGGTGGCATTGCTTTGCATGTTTAACAACTCCAAAATATGCTTTAGGGCATAACAGTACCAAATCTAATATATGCTCATGAGGATTTCTCTGGACTTGTTGTTTGTTGTTCCGGCCTCATTTAAACTTGCCTAGATAGGTAGTTTTCATTTGCTTCACCTCTTTCCATGTTAATCAACATTTAATATTGTTGGGTACTTAAATGAGAGAGAACTAAATATTTGATGTGGTGTTTCGTCAATATGCAACTCGTTGCATATTGAGCTCCACTTAATTTGTAGAATTGCTTGTGCACTTTGCCATGCCATGCCTCATTAAACCGGACATGCATCATACTTGTTTGTGCATCATGCCATGATTATGTGATGGTTGATTACCATGTTGTTTCCTTCTTTCCGGTGTGCTTCTTCGGGTTGGTTCCGTTAACGTCGCGCTTGTGAGGATTTGTTCGACTTCGTCCGTTTGTCTTCTTCATGGACTCGTTCTTCTTCCTCGGGGGATCTCAGGCAAGATGACCATACCCTCGAAATCACTTCTATCTTTGCTTGCTAGTTGCTCGCTCTTTTGCTATGCCGCGTGTAACACCCACGATGCGGCTATATCTCCCACGTGTCAGAGCACGACTTAGCGGCATAACCGCATTGTAGGCATGTCACAAGAGGGGGTAATCTTTACACATCCCATGTACTAAATAAGAAAGAGGTACGGAGTTGGCTTACAAACGCCACTTCACACAATACATAAATATAGCATTACATCATCCAGATACAATCAAGGTCCGACTACGGAACCAAATAAAGACAACCCCAAATGCGAAAGATCCCCTATCGCCCCAACTGGGCTCCACTACTGATCGTCTGGAAAAGAAACGTAGTAACGTCCTGAGTCCTCATCGAACTCCCACTTGAGTTCAGTCGCATCCCCTGGAACGGTATCATCAGCACCTGCATCTGGTTTTGGAAGTAAACTGTGAGTCACAGGGACTCAACAATCTCACACCCTCGCGGTCAAGACTATTTAAGCTTATGGGTAGGCAAAGCTAGTGAGGTGGAGCTGCAGCAAGCACTAGCATATATGGTGGCTAACATACGCAAATGAGAGCGAGAAGAAAAGGCAAAGCACGGTCGAGAATCTATGATCAAGAAGTGATCCTAGAACTACTTACGTTCAAGCATAACACGAGACCATGTTCTCTTCCCGAACTCCGCAGAAAAGAGACCATCACGGCTACACACGCTGTTGATTCATTTTAAAATAAGTTAAGTTTCAAGTTTTCTACAACCGGACATTAACAAATTCCCATATGCCCATAACTGCGGGCACGACTTTCAAAAGTTCAAAACCCTGCAGGGGTGTCCCAACATAGCCCATCCCAAGATCTCACGGTCAACGAAGGATATTCCTTCTCCCAGGATGGCCCGATCAGACTCGGAATCCCGGTTACAAGACATCTCGACAATGGTAAAACAAGACCAGCAAAGCCACCCGAATGTGCCAACAAATCCCGATAGGAGCTGCACATATCTCGTTCTCAGGGCACACCGCATTGTCCAAGATTTCGGTAGGCCAACCCAGAGTTGCCCCAGGGGGCCACCGGTTGCTGACAGGTTGGACCAACACTCAGAGGAGCACTGGCCCGGGGTTTTAAGAAAAGATGACCCTTGAGTCCGCGGAACCCAAGGGAAAAAGGCTTAGGTGGCAAATGGTAAAACCAATGTTGGGCCTTGCTAGAGGAGCTTTATTCAAGGCGAACTGTCATGGGGTTCCCATTATAACCCAACCGCGTAAGGAACGCACAATCAAGGAACATAACACCGGTATGATGGAAACTAGGGCGGAAAGAGTGGAACAAAACACCAGGCATAAGGCCGAGCCTTCCACCCTTTACGAAGTATATAGGTGCATTAAAGTAGAGAAGATTTAATAGTATATCCTAGCAATAAACATGTTCCAACAAGGAACAAACTCCAATCTTCAACTGCAACTAGCAACGCTATAAGAGGGGCTGAGCAAAGCGATAACATAGCCAAACAATAGTTTGCTAGGACAATGTGGGTTAGAGGTTTGACATGGCAATATGGGAGGCATGATAAAGCATGTGGTAGGTATCGCGGCATAGGCATAGCAAAAGAGCGAGCAACTAGCAAGCAAAGATAGAAGTGATTTCGAGGGTATGGTCATCTTGCGTGCAAAGTTCTTCGAGTTGACGTAAGCTTGATCCTCGTAGGCGTACTCAACGGGTTCCTCGATCACGTACTCATCTCCCGGCTCTACCCAAGGCAAGAACACAAGCAAGGGAACCACAATCAACCACGGTGCAATGCGCAAGAAACATGATGCAAAACATGGCATGATATGCGGGATGTGATATGCAATGCATATGCATGCTCCGGAAGGAAAATATTGAACCAGGCCTCAACTTGGCAAACTAAGTGCGCCGCTGGAAAGATGAGTTGATTTCGGTCAAAATCGATATAAAGATCACCGGAATCGGATGCACAGTTTGCAAATGGCAAGCAAAACAATAATGGCACTATTCTGCGATTAACAGCACGATGCCATCTAAAATGCAACAAGAAACTAAGCTACCGCACTCTAACATAGCAACAAAGCACATGAAAGTGATCTACTCAAGATGCTTGACAAAATATGACCACTGAGCTATGGCTAAAACACACAATAGCAGGTTCAAACAAGCATGGCAAAGTGCAAAATATATCAGGTTCACAGACTTAGTCTAAATAACAACATGCTAGGAATTAACATCAAGAAGGAATGTTCAGAGCAAGTTATCAACATGCTACAGGATCATATGATGGCAAAGCAAGGTATGGCATGAAACTACTCAAATCATATAACAAAAGTCCCTTATTGACCATAAGCCAAAAGGGATCAGAAAATATGATGGCACCCATGTGAACATAGCAAGTTTCGTTAACAGATCCAGACTTAGCAGAAAACTGGACATGGCAAAAATAGTGTTATGTAGGCATGTTTGCGAGCTCGATGCACTCACCACAAGGCATTACATGAAAAACTAAGCATACACCCAGCAAGAAGAGATTTTCAAGAAGCTAACCATGGCAAGAACAATCTCATAGAATGCATGGATCAACTACAAAAACCTCGGCAAAATTGATTAAAACGTAAACAATCTGCCAGGAACATTTTATAGCAAAAGTATAGCAAGATTGAGTCATGCTAGGGTACTCCATAATTGCAAACATAGACATGGATGGATAGAACATAACAATATCTCAAAATCATCCTTACTGAACAAGCTTAAAAGAGGCATGGATCACTCTGTAGCGACATGAATACATAGCATAAAAATAACATCAGGGAAATGACTTAGAAGAATTCTAAGTCCCTGAAATCAGCAACATCACGAGAGCTACTTTGCATGCTTGTGCTAGTCACCACATTGATCACAAAAATACATGGCATACACCCTGTAAAGATGGCATGGCATAGCCCAAAACACCTGTAGGGGTCAAGTTCATAGGAGGCACACGATAATCATGGAAAAAAGACAAATGCTCATAATCTGATAAGAATCAGGATCTAACATTTTATAGAACTCTTGCAACAGCATTTTAGGCATCAAGATGGACTCAAACAAGCATGGTGCAATGGAATGAAAAGAAGAGGACAACCAGATGAACATTTTGATATATGGCACGCACAAAACGGAGCTACGGATGCGGAGTTATGATGCCATGAACAGGGCTCTAGAATGTGTGAATTTAAGGACTTAGACGAAAAATATCACCTCCAATCTTCACCTGCAACTAGCAACGCTATAGGAGGGGCTAAGCAAAGCGGTAACATAGCCAAACAACGGTTTGCTAGGACAAGGTGGGTTGGAGGTTTGACATGGCAATATGGGAGGCATGATAAAGCATGTGGTAGGTATCGCATCATAGGCATAGCAATAGAGCGAGCAACTAGCAAGCAAAGATAGAAGTGATTTCGAGGGTATGGTCATCTTGCCTGCAAAGTTCTCCGAGTTGACGTAAGTTTGATCCTCGTAAGCGTACTCAACGGGTTCCTCGATCACGTACTTGTCTCCCGTCTCTACCCAAAGAAATAACACAAGCAAGGGAAACACAATCAACCGCGGTGCAATGCGCAAGCAACATGATGCAAAACATGGCATGCTATGCGGGATATGATATGCAATGCATATGCATGCTCCGAAGGAAAAGATTGAACCAGGCCTCAACTTGGCAAACCAAGAGCGCCACTGGAAGATGAGTTGATTTCGGTTGAAATCGATATAAAGATCGCCGGAATCAGATGCACGGTTTGCAATTGGCAAGCAAAACAATAATGGCACTATTCTGTGATTAACAGCACGATGGCATCTAAAATGCAACAAGAAACTAAGGTACTGCACTCTAACATAACAACAAAGCACATGGCAGTGATCCACTCAAGATGCTTGACAAAAGATGAACACTAAGCTACGGCTAAATCACAAAATAGCAGGTTCAAACAAGCATGGCAAAAGTGCAAAAGATATCAGGTTCACAGACTTAGTGAAAATAACAACATGTCAGGATTTAACATCAGGAAGCAATGTTTAGAGCAAGATAACAACATGCTGCAGGATCAGATCATAGCAACACAAGGCATGGCATGAAACTACTCAAAGCATATAACATAAGTCCCTTACTGACCCTAAGCCAAAAGGGATCAGAAGATATGATGGCACCCATGTAAACATAGAAAGTTTCGTTAACAGATTCAGACTTAGCAGAAAACTGGACATGGCAAAAACAGAGTTCGTAGGTATGTTGGTGAGCTTGATGCACTCACCACAAGGCATTGCATGACAAAATAAGCATACTCCCAACAAGAAGACATGATCAAGCATCTAAACATGGCAAGAACAATCTCATAGCATGCATGGATCAACTACAATAACCTTGGCAAAATTGATTAACACATAAACAATCTGCCAGGAACATTTTATAGCAAAACTAGAGCAAGATTGAGTCATTCTATGGTACTCCATAATTGCAAAAAAGACATGGATGGATAGAACATAACAACATATCAAAATCATCCTTTCTGAACATGCTCAAAAGAGGCATGGATCACTCTGTAGCAACATGAATACATGGCATAAAAATAACATCAGGGAAATGACTTAGAAGAATTCTAAGTCCCTGAAATCAGCAACATCACAAGAGCTACTTTGCATGCTTGTGCTAGTTATCACATTGATCACAAAAATATATGGCATACACCCCTGTAAAGACGGCATGGCATAGCCCAAAACACATGTAGGGCCCAAGTTCATAGGAGGCACACAATAATCATGGCAAAAATGACAAATGTCCATAATCTGTTAAGAAACAGAAACTAACATTATGAAGCACTCTTGCAACAACAGTTTAGGCATCAAGATGGACTCAAACAAGCATGGTGCAATGGAACAAAGTGAAGAGCACATCCAGACGAACAATTTTGATATATCATACACATGAAACGGAGCTACGGTCATGGAGATAAGGCATGATGAACAGAGCAACATAATACAAAAGTTTCGGGACTTAGAGAAATTCAACCTCTGGGAAAAAGTCAACGGGGCACGAGAACCAAGGCTTGCCGGCGCGGGGCTTGCCGGAGATGGCGGGGAAGGATGCGGGGCTCGCCGGAGATGGCGGATCCGGGCCGGATCTTGCCGGATCCGGCCGGATCCCAGCGCGGGGAGGCGGAGGAGGTCGCCGGCGGGCGCGGGGCGAGGCTGGGTGCTCGGGGCGGAGGGCGGCGGCGGCCGGTGGCGATGAGGACGGGCGGCGCGCGGGCTCGCCGGGGCGCGGAGCGGCGGGCGGCGGGGCAGCGGGCCGCGGTTGGGCCCGGCAGGCTTCGGTGATGTGGGCATGGAGGCGCCACGTGGCGGCCCCTGGTAGGCCGCGGGTGGCGGCGCGTTTCGTCCAGCGTTGCCCGGACTTGTCTGGCGGCGCGGAGGGGAAAATTTTAGGGTTAGGGTTGGAGTTGCCTCAGATTTGGACGGGGAAGACTAATTTATAGGTTGAGGGAGCTAGGAGACTCCAAATGGAGTGCGGTTTTCGGCCACGCGATCGTGATCGAATGGCCGAGAGAATGGAGGGGGTTTGGATGGGTTTTGGGCCACTTTGGAGGGGTGTTGGGCTGCAACACACCCGAGGCCTTTACGGTTCCTTGGTTAACCGTTGGAGTATCAAACGAACTCCAAATGGTACGAAACTTGACAGGTGGTCTACCGGTAGCATACCAAGGCCGGTTGGCAAATCTCAGTCCAATCCGAGAACGTTTAACACCCGCACACGAAAAGAAGCAAAAGGGGACGCCGGAGGACGTAGGAGTGCTAGAATGCAAAACGGACAACGGGGAAAATGCTCGGATGCATGAGACGAACACGTATGCAAATGCGATGCACATGATGACATGATATGAGATGCATGCCATGGACAAAAAGCAAAACGGAGACAAAACCCAACCACGAGGGAAAATCATAACTTAGTGCCAAAAATGGCAAGAGTTGGAATACAAATATGGCAAGTTACATACGGGGCGTTACACCACGATACCTACCACTTGCTATGTCATGCCTCCCATATTGCCATGTCAAGCCTCTAACCCTCCTTTCCTACCAAACCATTGTTTGGCTATGGTACCGCTTTGCTCAGCCCCTCTTATAGCATTTCTTGTTGCAGGTGAAGCTGAAGTTTGTTCCATGTTTGGAACATGGTTATGTTGGGATATCACAATATCTCTTATTTTTAATTAATGCATCTATATACTTGGTCAAGCGTGGAAGCCTTGGCCTTATGCCTGGTGTTTTGTTCCACTCTTGCCGCCCTATTTTCTGTTATACCAGTGTTATGTTCCTTGATTTTGCATTCCTTACACGGTTGGGTGTTATGGGGACCCCTAGACAGCTCACTTTGAATAAAACTCCTCCAGCAAGGCCCAACCTTGGTTTTACCATTTGCCTCACCACCACCTACTTTTCCCTTGGGAGTCGCGCTCTCGAGGGTCATCTTTATTTTAAACCCCCGGGCCAGTGCTTCTCTAAGTGTTGGTCCGAACTAGAGTCCTTTGCACCGCCACCTCAGGGAAACTTGAGGGCTGGTTTTAGTTGTATGGAGCGCTCATCCGGTGTTGCCCTGAGAACGAGATATGTGCAGCTCCTATCGGGATGTCGGCACATCGGGCGGTCTTGCTGGTCTTGTTTTACCATTGTCTTAATGTCTTGTAACCGAGATTCCGAGTCTGATCGGGTCTTCCTGGGAGAAGGAATATCCTTCGTTGACCGTGAGAGCTTGTGATGGGCTAAGTTGGGGCACCCCTGCAGGGTTTGAACTTTCGAAAGCCGTGCTCGCAGTTATGGGCAGATGAGAATTTGTTAATATCCAGTTGTAGAGAACTTGACACTTAACTTAATTAAAATGCATCAACCGCGTTTATAGCCGTGATGGTCTCTTCCGGCGGAGTCCGAGAAGTGAACACGGTTTTGGTGTTATGCTTGAACGTAAGTAGTTTCAGGATCACTTCTTGATCACTTCTAGTTCACGACCGTGCTTTGCTTCTGTTCTCGCTCTTATTTGCGTATGTTAGCCACCATATATGTTTAGTGCTTGCTGCAGCTCCACCTCACTACCTTCTCCTACGCATAAGCTTAAATAGTCTTGATCTCGCGCGTGTGAGATTGTTGAGTCCTCATGGCTCACAGATACTTCCAAACAGTTGCAGGTGCCGATGATACAAGTGCAAGTGACGCACCTGAGCTCAAGTGGGAGCTCGATGAAGATCTTGTTCATTGTGTTGTTTCGTTTCCTGTTGATCAGTAGTGGAGCCCATTTGGGACGATCGGGGATCTAGCATTTTGGGGTTGTCTTTCTTTATTTGGTCCCGTAGTCGGACCTTGATTTTATTGTGGATGATGTAATGCTATATTTATGTATTGTGTGAAGTGGCGATTGTAAGCCAACTCTTTATCCCTTTCTTATTCAGTACATGGGATGTGTAAAGATTACCCCTCTTGCGACATGCCTACTATGTGGTTATGCCTCTAAGTCGTGCTCTGACATGTGGGAGATATAGCCGCATCATGGGTGTTACAAGTTGGTAATCAGAGCCTTCCCCGACTTAGGAGCCCCCTGCTTGATCAAATCGCTGACGTTGTTGAGTCTAGAAGAAAATGTTTTGAGTCTTAGGATTATATATATCAAAGAGTAGGATTCTTTTTACTCCTCAGTCCCTTCGTCACTCTGGTGAGGCCTCCTGACGTAGAAGTTTTGACTCTTCTCTCCTCAAATTTCACTAAAAAAAATTTAGGATCACGCGGGTATCTTGGAATCGTTTCGATGGTTTTGTGACGCGAACATTGTTCTTGGTGCCTCCTGACATTTAGGGGTTGTGGCAGTGTCCCGAGGAGTTGAGCTCCGAGGTGTTGTCGTCACAATTTTATCGTTGCAGTTCTGGAATACCTGAGTTCGCCGACATAAAAAATCTCTTTTATGCAGTTGTTGGTGAGATAACCTCGACGCCACCCAGTACTGGGGTGGGAGTTCGGGAGTATTGCCATAACTCGTATAACGGATGCTTTTCGAAG
Organism: Triticum urartu; assembly: GCF_003073215.2. Classification (NCBI taxonomy): domain Eukaryota; kingdom Viridiplantae; phylum Streptophyta; class Magnoliopsida; order Poales; family Poaceae; genus Triticum; species Triticum urartu. Next base: position 293,929,512 of record NC_053024.1, on the reverse strand, counting down.
GTTGAGGTAAACGATTTCCGAAGGTTTCTTGGTTATGTGTTGAAGGATGGATACAACTGGAAGTAGGATTTGTTAGTTTTGGGTGAGATATTATGCTTCCCCTGTATCCCCAACACCTGATTGTATAGCCAGAAAGTTTCGGGAGTTTATAAGTGGGAATTCAAGTAGCTCCTAGAATATCTTTCCAACAAACACATGATACGATATGGGATCTGTCATATGTTTGTTCTGGCTTATTTTGCAAGCCAATCCTTTGTTTTCGTTTTGATTGTGGTATTCGAGTTGCTTCAAGGTCATGTGTTGATTCCATACCTTTCCTAAGTGGTGTTCTTATACTCCTATGTGATTACCAATCCTTCATGATAATCGAGATTGTCATGTCAATCCTTTTCAACCGGCGTGTTTCTCTTCAAGTGGATCCGATCATTTTCAACATCCGCGAGATCTATTCTAAGTTCTCTCAACGGTGTTTGTTTCATCCTTCCCAAGTTGCCTTTTGTTTTACCCCCCCCCCCCCCCCTTTTTTTTATCAAGTATCCATCTTATGGATGTGAAGACTCTTCATTCTTGTCTTTCAATGTTTTACCCAGCGGTTCTCATGAAGATGCTCTACAAGTTCAACATTCTTCGTTCTTTTTTATTCTTCGGTGGATTCAATTCAAGCTTTGTAGATCATATCCTTTCCTCGTTTAAATGTTTTCTCATGCCGGTGCACTTCTTAATCGCTCACCTCTCGCTATTCAATTGTTCTGGAGTACAGAAGATATCTTAGAAGATTCACAGTTACATTCTCGATCCGTTCAAGTTCTTTTGAGATTGTTATCTCTTTCAAGCCATTTAATTCAACCGGCACAATCTATCTTTTAAATCATCTACGATGTTTCTCTTGAGTGGGCCCTAACCCACATGTCTTTTCCCAGGATCTTACCTGACTCTTCTAATCTTCCCGGAGTTACTCTCAAATTCTTCTCCAAGTTTGACGTAAGGATGAATTGTCATCAGTCAAATGTCTTCCTCCAAGATCTTTCAAATTCTTTTCATCGTTGGTTCGTCCTTTCTAATTTTCATTCCGGAGTGCCTCAACAATTCATGGTGGTGTTTCCCATCGTCATTCTCTGCTTTTGAAGACCAAAGAAGAGTTTCTCTTAAATCTTGCTCCATTCTCTTCAAGATTGATGGTTCTAGCATTATGACATCCTCTCATAATTGTTTTTGATTGTGAAAATTATTTTCAACCATCTGGAGAAATTCAGGAGTCTTGTCAGTTTGATTCTCCGGAGCCCATCATCTCAGAATTAGTCATTCTCGGCGTGTAGCTATTGTTCTCCAAATCTTACTGGTGCATCATTCAAATATTCTCTAATCAGTTCATGATCTATTCGTTCTCATGTATCAAATTCCCTCAAGTATCTTCGTTCGTTTTCTAATTCTTACCGGTGATTCATCCCTTTACTTCGTTCTTTTCCAATTCTTACAGTGGTTCGTTCAAGATATCTCTTCCGTTGTTATTGTATCATTCCATTCTTTCGTTCTTTCCAATCCTACCGGCGGATCATTGAAGACCTTTCTCAAGTTTGCGCTATATCTATCTTAATCCTTTCTACGAGAATAAGTAGTATGCCAAATCCGTTGCTTGTCATCAATTTAAATTGGTGAAGGATAAGCATAATGTAATTCTTATTCTTGTTTCATTGAGTAAATTCAATTCCTTATTCCGGAGGCTCATCAAATTCTCGGTTTCAATTGTTTCATCTTTTCTTTTCCTGGAGTTCCAAGCTCTCTCAATTATATCATTGCGAAGCTCCATCCAATCATTGCAAGGCTTCACCTTGTGTTTTCAACTTCTCTTTTCTTTTGTTTGATCATTCTTTTGTTACCAGAGTTCTTCATGAAGGCTCTACATGGTGGCTCATCACAGATTCCTTTCATTCTTCAATTGTTCTTCAAGTTTTCTCTCGAAGCTAAGATCCGCCAAGCTATGCTCTAAAATGAACATGGTGTTAAACACATGTCTTGTTTTGAGGAGTTCAAGCATTCTTCATCTTGCATTCCAGAGTGCAACTCTTTCTATCTTGTCTCTTGCGGTAGTGTTATGTCATTCTTGACAATTTCTTTCGTGTTTCATGATTCGCAAGTTGTCAGGAATGAGGTATTTAAACTCATCACTTTCTTCCTTGGAGTTATCTTGGTATAGATTTCACCTAAAGCCTTCCATTGAGAATGTTGCTCTTTGTGATGATTACCTGTGATCCAAGTTCTCTTATCACCTCGGTGGGAGAAGCTTTCTATCTTTTCTAGCTCTCAATCAAATCTTTTTCCCGTGAGTGGCAGGTTGTCACCTCATAATTTTGAGATGTCTTCCATTAGCCCACATCAAGCTTATGATTTCATTGTTAATAATCCAACAACTCCGTTCAACCTTTTCTCTGTAAGAATGCTCTTTCAATTTTATTTGTGAGAGTTGTGATTCTTCTTCTCTGTTCTTTTCTTTCCAACCATCTAGTTTTCCATTCATTTGTACCGGAGGCATGGTGATGTTGCTCTCTTCGTCCTATCATCTCTTTTTGCCAAGATCAAGCTCTTTACTTTGTCTATCCATTCAACCGGAGTGTCGTGTCCGTCATTCAAGTTCTCTCATCTTATCAAGTTTTGCCTCCCTTCTCAACCGGAGTGCTGTCCGAAATCTTTCTTACCCCTTGTGCCATTCTTTCAATAGTTCCGGAGGTAGTGTGTTGTTGATTTCATCAAGCATACTCTCATCTTGTCAAGTTCTTGTTAATTCCTTTCATTTACAGTTGGAGTGCGGTCCAAATTATATCATTCTTTTTCCTCCTCTATCTTGTTTCTACTTGAGTGTTGCCATAACTGATCCTTATCGTTCCTTGTACATCTTGTTTCAATCGGAGTGCTTGCATGTACTTCTTGTCCATTGCAATCCTTTTCTTATGTCTTTCAACCTGCAAAGTTCTAGTAATGTTCCTTGTTCCACTTTTCTAACGGAGTGTTTTCAACTTTGTTCATCTTCGTTGTATTCTTTCTTTCAATTTGTTCAACCTCGCAAGGTTCTTTGGTGTCACTCATTTGTCAAAGAAGCAACTTAGTTTTACCTTTTGCCCTTCCTCTTCCGTTTCCCCAGATGCCATCCTAGATCTCGGGACGAGATCCTCTTGTAGTGGTGGAGTGTTGTGACGCCCCGAGACCGTTGCGCCAGGGGTCTTCCAGTTATTCGCCGTCGTTGCCGTATCATTCGCTTGCGTGTTGCATATTGTCATGTCATCATGTGCATTGCATCATCATGTTTTCAAAACTTGCATCCGTCCGGGTTCCCCCAGTTCCGTCTGTTGTCCGTTCAGAGCCCAGACACACTTGCACGTGCCCGCGGCACGTCCGAAATAGTATTTTATAAGTGGACGGAAAATGCTCTCGGAATGGGTTGAAAGTTGGCGTGCGATGTTGTTTTGTTGTCAGTAGGCCGCCTGCCAAGTTTCATCGCATTCGGAGTTCGTTTGATGCCCCAATGGATAACTATAGCGACAATATAGTCAGTCAAATCGTCGGACGTTTTCGGTCTCCGGAAACAGTTGCCGGGTCTCTCTCTCTTCTCTTCTCTCAGCACAACCCGCTCTCCACAGCCCACTTCCACTCACCTGCAGCCCACCTACTCCATCCTCATGACCGGAGCCATCGGATCGCGATCGGAGGGTCCAAAATCCCCCCTAAATCCCCTAACCCTAGCTCTTTTGGCTATATATGGACACCCCCTTGTCCATTTCAGGCAACCTAGCCTCCCCCTACCCTCAGCCGCCACCTCCCACCTCGTTTTCAGTGCCGGCCACCCCTTCTCCGCCACTTGTCGGCGCCACAGCTGGCCGCGCCGCCACCAAACCGCGCTCCCCTCCAATCATGCGCCTCCACGTTGCCCCTGGCCTCCCCGCGCCGCCGCAGCCCGCGCGAGGCCCGCGAAACCCAGATCGGGGCCTGCCTGGGCCGGATCTGGGCCCGAGTGCCCCGCACACACCATCCGCTCGCCCCGCTCCTCCCGAGTTTCCCCCACTCGACCCCGCCGCCGCAGTTCCAAGGAGGTCCTCCACCGACCAGTCGCCGCCGGTGAGCGTAGCCGCGGGAGCCCCTAGGCCAGATCCGCCCCGCGATCTCTCCTCCTTCAGTTTTCCCTCTCCGTGTCTCTCATGGTGGCTCCTCTCTCCCTGCTTAGGAATGCCAGGTTTGCCTGAAGCTTCACGCCCGCGCCGCTGGAGCTCCACCGCGCTGGAGTCGCCTCCCACCGCCGGGAATGGATCCGCCCTGCTCGGATTTGTTCGGATCTGGCCATCCTCGCTGCCTCCCGCCATCCACCTTCCCCGCCTCTTACGCCGGCGCCGCCATGGCCTCCCTGTTCATGCGGGCACACGGGGAGGATGAACAGATCCGCGTTCGTTCGGGTGGGCCCTGCGTCGATCGGCCCATCTGCAGCTTGCTGCGGCCCAGCACCACCCCTGTTTTGGTCCAGCCGGCCCGAAGGCCCAAAGTGAGCAGCTCCCTCCAGCCACTCTCCTGAACTCTGTTGGCCCAGTCAGTTTCGGCCCATTACATTTTTTTTCTGTTCTGGGGTTTTTCCTATTTATCCAGAGATGTCAGTTTTACAGAAAAGAACCTCATGTTCATACATTTAATATCTCACAAACTATGCATCACATGTAAAAACTTTATATATGAAATATGACTAGAATTTCATCTAGTTTAATAATATCCAACTTTCAATCATGTTTGACATGTTTAAAATGATGTTTGCTTTAATTTGCTTAAATAGCATGCTAAAATGATTTAATTCATAACTAATTAACCGTAGCTCGGATTGAAATAATCTTTATATGTAAATGGGGTAGAAAATTGCCTATTTCAACATGGTGGCATTGATTTGCATGTTTAACAACTCTAAAATATGCTTTAGGGTAGAACAGTACCAAATCTAATATATGCTCATGAGGATTTCTCCGGACTTGTTGTTTGTTGTTCCGGCCTCATTTAAACTTGCCTAGATAGGTAGTTTTTATTTGCTTCACCTCTTTCCATGTTAATCAACATTTAATATTGTTGAGTACTTAAACGAGAGAGAACTAAATATTTGATGTGGTGTTTCGTCAATATGCAACTCGTTGCATATTGAGCTCCACTTAATTTGTAGAATTGCTTGTGCACTTTGCCATGCCATGCCTCATTAAACCGGACATGCATCGTACTTGGTTGTGCATCATGCCATGATTATGTGATGGTTGATTACCATGTTGTTTGCTTCTATCCGGTGTGCTTCTTTGGGTTGGTTCCGTTAACGTCGTGTTTGTGAGGATTCATTCGACTTCGTCCGTTTGTCTTCTTCATGGACTCGTTCTTCTTCCTTATGGGATCTCAGGCAAGATGACCATACCCTCGAAATCACTTCTATCTTTGCTTTCTAGTTGCTCGCTCTTTTGCTATGCCGCGATACCTACCACTTGCTATATCATGCCTCCCATATTGCCATGTCAAGCCTATAACCCTCCTTTCCTAGCAAACCGTTGTTTGGCTACGTTACCGCTTTGCTCAGCCCCTCTTATAGCGTTGCTTGTTGCAGGTGAAGCTGAAGTTTGTTCCATGTTTGGAACATGGTTATGTTGGGATATCACAATATCTCTTATTTTTAATTAATGCATCTATATACTTGGTAAAGGGTGGAAGGCTCGGCCTTATGCCTGGTGTTTTGTTCCACTCTTGCCGCCCTAGTTTCCGTCATACCGGTGTTATGTTCCTTGATTTTGTGTTCCTTACACAATTGGGTGTTATGGGGACCCCTTGACAATTCGCTTTGAATAAAACTCCTCCAGCAAGGCCCAACCTTGGTTTTACCATTTTCCTCACCACCACCTACTTTTCCCTTGGGAGTCGCGCTCTCGAGGGTCATCTTTATTTTAACCCCCCCGGGCCAGTGCTTCTCTAAGTGTTGGTCCGAACTGGAGTCCTTTGCAGCGCCACCTCGGGGAAACTTGAGGGCTGGTTTTAGTTGTACGGAGCGCTCATCTGGTGTTTCCCTGAGAACAAGATATGTGCAGCTCCTATCGGGATGTCAGCACATCGGGCGGTCTTGCTAGTCTTGTTTTACCATTGTCGAAATGTCTTGTAACCGGGATTCCGAGTCTGATCGGGTCTTCCTGGGAGAAGGAATATCCTTCATTGACCATGAGAGCTTGTGATGGGCTAAGTTGGGACACCCCTGCAGGGTTTGAACTTTCGAAAGCCGTGCCCGCGGTTATGGGCAGATAGGAATTTGTTAATATCCGGTTGTAGAAAACTTGACACTTAACTTAATTAAAATGCATCAACCGCGTGTGTAGCCGTGATGGTATCTTCCGGCGGAGTCCGGGAAGTGAACACGGTTTTGGTGTTATGCTTGAACGTAAGTAGTTTCAGGATCACTTCTTGATCACTTCTAGTTCACGACCGTGCTTTGCTTCTCTTCTCGCTCTTATTTGCGTATGTTAGCCACCATATATGCTTTGTGCTTGTTGCAGCTCCACCTCACTACCTTCTCCTACCCATAACCTTAAATAGTCTTGATCTCGCGGGTGTGAGATTGCTGAGTCCTTGTGGCTCACAGATACTTCCAAACAGTTGCAGGTGCCGATGATACCAGTGCAAGTGACGCACCTGAGCTCAAGTGGGAGCTCGATGAAGATCTTGTTCATTGTGTTGTTTCGTTTCCTGTTGATCAGTAGTGGAGCCCAGTTGGGACGATGGGGGATCTAGAATTTGGGGTTGTCTTTCTTTATTTGGTTCCGTAGTCGGACCTTGACTTTATTGTGGATGATGTAATGCTATATTTATGTATTGTGTGAAGTGGCGATTGTAAGCCAACTCTTTATCCCTTTCTTATTCAGTACATGGGATGTGTAAAGATTACCCCTCTTGCGACATGCCTACTATGCGGTTATGCCTCTAAGTCATGCTCTGACACGTGGGAGATATAGCCGCATCGTGGGTGTTACAAAAGTATAACCCATTTTCTAGCTAGGACAACAATTAATAATTTCAACCAACTGCTCAAAACAGAATTCAATAAAATTTCCCACATTTTGATGGGATTCGAAATATTTTTATCCCGAAATTTCTAGTCAGATTAAATACAATTTCAATATAAATTTGTATTACGTAAAAATCCAATGAAATATTGTGCTTGAAACAATTAATGAAATTAAAAATTTCAAAATCCAAAAATAATATTTTATAAACTAATTACGTGTTTGGTGCATTTTTTATAGTTACTGCCCAGTTTTTATAATTACATCCCATTTATTATTTCTTAAAGCCCATTTTCTTGTTAAGCCTAATGCATCCCTCCTAGGAAAGATTTCCAGCCCAGTGGGGCAGAGAATAACAAGTTGACCTTGCCTGGGTATTCCTCAAAAATAAGTATAGTTGGGCTAGCCATTTTCAGCTTGAAAAAAATTAATATCTGGCCTGGATATCTGGCATGCGCTGCCACAACCTGCCCAGTTAATACCCTGCTGTCCTCTGAACAACAACGAAAATATCACTCAAGAAAAACTCTGCAGTGCTCACATCTCAGAAAAACAAATACTACTCAAGCTGCTTGGTCCTAGTTGTCGGCCGCTCCTTGTGCAATTCTCTTGTTTATTGACTACATAGGTTGACAATGGTGTGGGACCGTGATGTCAGGAAACCAAGAGGAAGCAAAAATAATTATAGTTGTATATAATAAGGAGGCACTTGCGTACGTTGATGTCTACTACACAACCTTCTTCTTGTAGACGTTGTTGGGCCTCCAAGTGCAGAGGTTTGTAGGACAGTAGCAAATTTCCCTCAAGTGGATGACCTAAGGTTTATCAATCCGTAGGAGGCGTAGGATGAAGATGGTCTCTCTCAAGCAACCCTGCAACCAAATAACAAAGAGTCTCTTGTGTCCCCAACACACCCAATACAATGGTAAATTGTATAGGTGCTCTAGTTCGGCGAAGAGATGGTGATACAAGTGGTATATGGATGGTAGATAAATGTTTTTGTAATCTGAAAATATAAAAACAGCAAGGTAACTAATGACAAAAGTGAGCACAAACGGTATTGCAATGCGTTGATACAAGGCCTAGGGTTCATACTTTCACTAGTGAAAGTTCTCTCAACAATAATAACATAATTGGATCACATAACTATCCCTCAACATGCAACAAAGAGTCACTCCAAAGTCACTAATAGCGCAGAACAAACGAAGAGATTATGGTAGGGTACGAAACCACATCAAAGTTATTCTTTCCAATCAATCCGTTGGGCTATTCCTATAAGTGTCACAAACAACCCTAGATGTTGTGAATAACACCTTAAGACACAAATCAACCAAAACCCTAATGTCACCTAGATACTCCAATGTCACCTCAAGTATCCGTGGGTATGATTATATGATATGCATCACACAATCTCAGATTCATCTATTCAACCAACACAAAGAACTTCAAAGAGTGCCCCAAAGTTTCTACCGAAGAGTCAAGACAAAAACGTGTGCCAACCCCTACGCATAGATTCCCAAGGTCACGGAACCCGCAAGTTGATCACTAAAACATACATCAAGTGGATTAATAGAATACCCCATTGTCACCACCGGTATCCCACTCAAGACATACATCAAGTGTTCTCAAATCCTTAAAGACTCAATTCGATAAGATAACTTCAAAGGGAAAACTCAATCCATTACAAGAGAGTAGAGGGGGAGAAACATCATAAGATCCAACTATAATAGCAAAGCTTGCGATACATCAAGATCATGCCACCTCAAGAACACGAGAGAGAGAGATCAAACACATGGCTACTGGTACATACCCGCAGCCCCGAGGGAGAACTACTCCCTCCTCGTCATGGAGAGCACCGGGATGATGAAGATGGCCACCGGAGAGGGATTTCCCCCTCCGACAGGGTGCCAGAACGGGTCTAGATTGGTTTTCGGTGGCTACGGAGGCTTCTGGCGGCGGAACTCCCGATCTATTGTGCTCCCCGAAGTTTTTAGGGTATATGGGTATATATGGGAGGAAGAAGTACATAGGTGGACCTCCGGGCTGTCCACGAGGCAGGGGGCGCGCCCAGGGGGTGGGCGCGCCCCCCACCCTCATGGGCAGCCCGGGACTCTCCTGGTCCAACTCCGATACTCTGTGGGCTTCTTCTGGTCCAAAAATAAGTTCCGTGAAGTTTCAAGTCAATTGGACTCTGTTTGATTTTCCTTTTCTGTGATACTCTAAAACAAGGAAAAAACAGAAACTGGCACTGGGCTCTGGGTTAATAGGTTAGTCCCAAAATAATATAAAAGTGTATAATAAAGCCCATAAACATCCAAAACAGATAATATAATAGCATGGAACAATCCAAAATTATAGATACGTTGGAGACGTATCAGCATCCCCAAGCTTAATTCCTGCTCGTCCTCGAGTAGGTAAATGATAAAAACATAATTTTTGATGTGGAATGGTACCTAACATATTTCTCTAAGTAATTCTCTTCATTTTGGCATGAATGTTCAGATCCATAAGATTCAAGACAAAAGTTTAATATTGACATAAAAATAATAATATTTCAAGCATACTAACTAAGGAATCATGTCTTCTCAAAATAACATGGCCAAAGAAAGTTCATCCCTACAAAATCATATAGTTTGGTCATGCTCCATTTTTGTCACACAAGAATGCTCTCATCATGTACAACCCCGATGACAAGCCAAGCAATTGTTTCATACTTTAGTAATCTCAAACTTTTTTCAACTTTCACGCAATACATGAGCGTGAGCCATGGATATAGCATTATGGGTGGAATAGAATATAATGAGGGGGTTATATGGGGAAGACAAAAAGGAGAAAGTCTCACATCGACGCGGCTAATCAATGGGCTAGGGAGATGCCCATCAATTGATGTCAATGCAAGGAATAGGGATTGCCATGCAACAGATGCACTAGAGCTATAAATGTATGAAAGCTCAACAAAAGAAACTAAGTGGGTGTGCATCCAACTTGCTTGCTCACGAAGACCCAGGGCACTTAAGGAGGCCCATTGTTGGAATATACAAGCCAAGTTCTACAATGAAAATTTCCCACTAGTATATGAAAGTGACAAAACAAGAGACTCTCTATCGTGAAGATCATGGTGCTACTTTGAAGCACAAGTGTGGAAAAAAAGGATAGTAGCATTGTCCCTTTTATTTTATTTTTTATTATTTTATTATTTGGCCTTTCTTTTTTAGGGACAATGCTCTATTAATGATGATCATCACACTTCTATTTATTTACAACTCAATGATTACAACTCGATACTAGAACAAAGTATGACTCTATATGAATGCCTCTGGCGGTGTACCGGGATGTGCAATGATGCATGAGTGACATGTATGGAAGAATTATGAACGGTGGCTTTGCCACAAATGCAATGTCAACTACATGATCATGCAAAGCAATATGACAATGATGGAGCATGTCATAATAAATGGAACGGTGGTAAGTTGCATGGCAATATATCTCGGAATGGCTATGGAAATGCCATAATAGGTGGGTATGGTGGCTGTTTTAAGGAAGATATGAGGAGGTTTTTGTGTGAAAGAATGTATCATATCACGGGGTTTGGATGCACCGGCGAAGTTTGCACCAACTCTCAATGTGAGAAAGGGCAATGCACGGTACCGAAGAGGCTAGCAATGATGGAAGGGTAAGAGTGCGTATAATCCATGGACTCAACATTAGTCATAAAGAACTCACATACTTATTGCAAAAATCTACAAGTCATCAAAAACCAAGTATTACGTGTGTCGGTGTCAAAACCGGCGGATCTTGGGTAGGGGGTCCCGAACTGTGCGTCTAAGATGGATGGTAACAGGAGGCAGGGGACACGATGTTTACCCAGGATCGGGCCCTCTTGATGGAGGTAATACCCTACGTCCAGCTTGATTGTTCTTGATGATATGGGTATTACAAGAGTTGATCTACCACGAGATCAAAGAGGCTAAACCATATAAGGTAGCCTATGGTATGATTGTCTGTTTTTCCTACGGACAAACCCTCCGGTTTATATAGACACCGGAGGGGGATAGGGTTACACAAGGTCGGTTACAAAGGAGGAGATAAACATATCCGTATTGCCTAGGTTGCCTTCCACACCAAGTAGAGTCCCATCCGGACACGGGACGAGGTCTTCAATCTCGTATCTTCATAGTCCAATAGTCCGGCCAAAGGATATAGTCCGGCTGCCCCGAGACCCCCTAATCCAGGACTCCCTCAGTAGCCCCTGAACCAGGCTTCAATGACGATGAGTCTGGCCCATAGTGTTGTCTTCGGCATTGCAAGGCGGGTTCCTCCTCCGAATACACCATGGAAGAGTTTGAAATGCAAGGATAGTGTCCGACCCTGAAAAATAAGTTCCACATTCCACCGTAGAGAGAATAATATTTCCACAAATCTAATTTGCTGACATGTTTTGACAGCATTACATCACACCATTGCCCGGTTATTATTCGAACCGCTTTTCTCAACCAGCTCCGCACATATCGCGAGGCGGTTTTCTTGACACGCCTTGTCAAAGCAGAGATTGTTTTCCCCTTATCACGGGATTCTCATCAATACAGACGTGGGTAACCCAACTGCGCCATCAATTATGGCACCTGGGGAATAAGCGGTTTTGCCAGGCAAGTGAGGAGACACATCGCCTCTTCCGCCCTTATAAAGGGGCAAATATTTACTTTTTTCACCCACGCCTTCTTCCTTCTCGCTTACCCATTCCCGCACACTCGAGCTCTAGCGCCCAAGCTCGCGTTCTTATTCTCAAATCACTCCAAGCATGTTCGGAGCAGGAGGCAAGTGGATGGTTTCCTTCGTCACCGAGGAGAACATCAAAAAGTTACGGGAAGCCAGATACCTGGCTGCGGATATCGTGTACCGGCTGCCAAATGCGGGGCAGATCGTCCCAACGCCTGAACCCCATGAGAGGGTAGTTTTTCTTACCCATTTTGTCCGCGGACTGGGATTTCCTCTCCACCCGTTTGTCCGCGGGCTCATGTTCTACTATGGGCTGGATTTTCATGATCTGGCCCCCAACTTCATCCTCAACATCTCGGTGTTTATCGTCGTGTGCGAGGCCTTTCTCTGCATCAGGCCCCACTTCGGCCTATGGCTGAAAACCTTCAATGTCAAACCGAAGGTGGTGGGCGGCCAGCAAGCAAAGTGTGGAGGCGCCATGGTGGGCAAGATGCCTAATATCACCTGGCTCGAGGGCACCTATGTGGATACCATGAAGGGGTGGCAATCGGGGTGGTTCTACATCATCGAGCCGCGCGACTCCAACTGGGTGGCGGCCCCCAAATTTTGATTCGGAATCCCCACGCGGCTCACCTCCTGGAAAAAGAAGGGCCTGTCCCGGGGTTCTTCGGTAGAGCTGAACAGACTCCAGACCTGCATCCAGAACATGACGAACAAGAAAATCAAACTTGTCAACGTGGTCCAGGTTATGCTCTTCCGTCGGATCCTTCCGTGTCAACGACGAGAATTTGTTTTGTGGGAGTTCGACTCGACCAAGCACCAGACGCTGCGAGAGCTCTACGACACGATGCATGAGGACGTCTGGAGGGTGCTGTTCAAGAGTGCCGAGATTCCTCCCTCCCTCACCAAGGACTGCGGACTCAGCGCAAAGCGCCACGCCCATCTGGTAGGCTTTTATATCTCTCAGGGTATTTATTTGCCCCGGTTTAGTTATGTGCTGGATCTAAGCTTCCATGCCATTAACAGGACTGGATAGAGACAGCGGAGCAGCTTGATTGTCCAGCCCCCCAGCCCGAAGATCCTGCAGATGCTCTTCTTAGGAAGATCCTGACTCCGGCTACTTACAAGGTGCCGGCAAAGAAGGCCAAGAAGAAGGCCACGGGGACCCGAAAGGATCTATGGCGCAAGGTTATATCGGACTCATTGTCCGATGACTCCGACACGCACTCATCCCACGGAAACGAGGAGGAGGAGAAAAGTCCACCCCCAGCCAGGGGAGACAAGAAAAGGAAGGCCGACCCATCCGGGGAGGCTGAAGGGTCCATGAAGGGAAAGACCCTCCCTCCGGACTGTGCCACGACGGCCACCGACAACGGCGACGAGTGGCTACCCAGGGACAAGCCCCTGGCGAAGTCATAAGTGTCCGCACACCATAGTACTTCATGGTATGTTTTATTATACTGCCTTTCCTCATGCCGAACATGATTATGCAGTCCGTCCCGAGCTCATCTCGACGTACCCTCGTCGAGCGGCTCTTTGGACTCGTCGGATATGAACAACGGTTCTCCTCCGACCGCTTCCACCCCTCGCCCTACGGACAACGCCGAGGTGTTGTCTCAAAAGGCACCGAGCCAAGGGGAGGTGGTCCTGGGGGCGCCTCGCAGCGACTTCCCGGACCCTGGGTACCAAGGGAGCGAGGCTCGTACGGGCTTCGAGTTTGGGCCCCAGCCGGACACTGCGCTGGAACCTTCAATGGTTACGGACTCCGGCAGGTGGTCCCCCATTAAGGGGGGCCAACCATCCATGCCGATGTCCTCTGTCCAACTAGAGGCACCAGACAACCTGCTGGAAGTGCTTCGCAGCGCTTCCGTCGAAGAAGAGCACCGCACTATCATGAGTGCGGTGGTCGAGAATATTCCGTCCACCAAAAATGGACTGACTGAAGCTTGCGCCAGCCTCCTAACAGGCTTTGAGGTAAGCATTCGAAATATAATAAAATATTACCGCATAGATAGTAGCCCCTGATGCTCTGTTCGGTGTTCGTGAAGAAAAGATGAATAGAGTATCAAATGATAACTCAGGAGTCTAATTAGAGTATGTCTATGTGTATGTGCAGGCTTCACCGCTGGCCGCTGCCGCACGTACTTCGGAGGTCTCTACGCTGAAGCAGGACCTGAAGCGGTCCGAGGACGAGCTCGGCCTTACCAAGAGGCAGCTCGAAGAGAGCAAATGTAAGATATACCCCTGTCTATATAGTTAAAAGAACTCCGGGTGTAAAGTAATAAGATCATCATGAATTTGTCAGGGGCCATGACCGAGGTGGACACCCTGAGGAAGGCGTTGTCCGAGGCCGAAGACAAAGCGACCAAAGAACGCATTGAACGGGAGAAGCAAGAAGCCCGAGTAGGCGAGGTGCAGCAAGAGCTCGAGGCTCTTGCCAAAAAGCACGAGTCCTTGGAGCTTGACTCTAAGACGCGAGAGTCCGAGCTCGCGCAGGCGCTTGAAAGCGTCCGGAGCGCCAAGGCCGAAGCCCACAAGGCCCTCCAGGAGATTGACGCGGTGAAGAAAATAGTAGCGGGTATGGCATTCGTTATGCAAAGCAAGCACGTGAAGGAGACTTTCCTTTTTCTTACCCGAGTTCGGAGCTCTCCAGGAGCATTTGCAGATCTTCCCCGCAGTGTACTTGATGCCGCGGAGTTTTACCGGGTCGAGGAGGGAAGCTCAATAGGGAAGTTGTTCTGGTCTCAGTATACTGGGACCGAACACCCCGTGCCCTTGAGCGACCAGCTGAAGCAGTTGGTCGAGCTTCACAAGGTTGCCGAACAGGACATGAAGGGCCTTATATTCTGGATGTGGCCTGGCGAGCCCATGTCCAGCACCTACTTCGGTCAGGTGAGGCGGCTTGTGGAAGCCTGCCCACGGCTTGAAGTCATCAAGTGGTCCGTCGCATCGAGGGTGCACGCAGAGCTTTTGCCCGAGCGAAGGTGCACTGGGCGAAGCTGGACGCCGTGAAGCTGGTGAAGGAGGGGCCGCCGAGGGCAAGGAGCACCGCTGCCGCGAGAATTACTATGAGAGTGTCCTGAAGGGTTCCCTCTTAGTGGAAGATAAGTGTGCCAAGGATGTAATTTTTGAATGAACATGCTTATGTGATCCTGCAATATGAAACGAGTTCGTTTGCGCCATGCGACACTTTCTTAATTTAATATATTACCTTCTGTGCGGCCATTTATAAAATCTGAGAGTTGGCCAGTCGCCGGCTTCTACCCCCATGTAACTAGTACTGGGGTGTTTGGGGTAAATCTGAACACTCTTTACCCCAATTTTGGGTCCTTCAAGGGAGGTGTTCAGTGCAACAATTTATCACTCTCACTTAGCCATAGAAATCTACGATTTTAAATTTTTGGCGAAGCCCCTGGTATTCGGAGGGCCGAATTTGGGGCGCTATACACGCCTAAGCCGGACAAGGCCGACTCCTCGCCCGTAGTGGAAAAAGTCTTTAAGGACTTGAGACCTCTCGAACAGCGACCTGTCTCTCGCCTTATCATGACAGTCAGTTTTTGGCTTTCTCTACTGAGGTGCTCATCCGGAAGAACCGGTACACAATCGCAGTAGTTCTCCCATCGCTACCTTAGCCGATATAGCAGAACGTAAGGTACCAAAGCATGGGAGCCAGGCGACCCAACATTTGACCAAAGACATGATTTGGAGCTGATGCATATAATGCTATAAGTTCGGGATGCCGCTCTGTCGTAAGTGTTCGGACTTCTTGCACCGTATTATGGGGTAAACGAGAACCCCTGGCGAACTGACTATACCCGAACGTGCGGGTGTGGATTGTCGTAAATGGACATATAATAGAAAGAGAAAAACTTAAATAATGCAATGACAGATTAATGATATGCATTGTTATTTGAATAATACGTCGAAGCGTACTGGTACAAGTAGTGCAATAGGCATAAAGTAGGACAATTCGAAATGTCCTATCCCAGGTCAAGCTACGCATAAATAGTGAAAAACGGGTATATCAAGTATTACTAGAGACCACCTGTCGGTTCCCGTGTTCATCTTAGCTTCTTGCCTCCTTGGTTGTTACTTCCGGAATGTGTCCGACAATCGTACTGCCGGAGAGGGCTTCCAAAGAGTTAGGCCCTGTCGGTTCCCGTGTTCATCTTAGCTTCTTGCCGCCTTGGTTGTTGCTTCCGGAATGTGTCCGACAATCGTACTGCCGGAGAGGGCTTCCCAAGAGTTAGGCCCTGAAAGAGGAAATGAATGTCAAAGGTATACAGCCCCTAGTGTGGTTAAGCCACAATGCGGGGCGTGTCCTGATTGTGCCCCCGCCTATGTCCATGGTATTTTCAATGCGTAGTTATGTACGCGCGGCATGGATTTCGTCGCTTCATGGGACTGGGACGGGGGCCCAATTGCTAGGCGAGCTCTGATCGTGCCAGGCGATCCTGTTGCAGCTTGTTCCGGACTCGCTTGAAGGTGTCCGGGGGCTGTGACGCCGAATGAGTGGTCTGCCTGAACAGGCTGCTTTGTGCTTCTGCTGCAAGGGCCGCAGTGTGCTCTTCTGTATGGAACGAGCGTTCTGTGTTTCTATTTACTGTTATGACCCCGCGAGGTCCTGGCATCTTGAGCTTGAGGTATGCGTAATGCGGCACTGCATTGAATTTTGCAAATGTTGTCCGTCCGAGCAGTGCATGATAGCCACTGCGAAACGGGACGATGTCGAAGACTAACTCTTCGCTTCGGAAGTTATCCGGTGATCCGAAGACCACTTCCCGTGTGATTGAGCCTGTGCAATGGGCCTCTACACCTGGGATGACGCCTTTAAAGGTGGTTTTGCTGGGTTTGATCCTCGAGGGATCAAACAGACTAAGTTCAGGTTGCTGCCGCCGTCCATGAGGACTCGAGTGAGGTGAAATCCGTCAATGATGGGGTCTAGGACCAGTGTGGCGGATCCGCCATGACGGATGCTAGTGGGGTGGTCCCTGCGATTGAAGGTGATCGGACAAGCAGACCATGGGTTGAACTTCGGGGCGACGGGCTCCATCGCATAGACGTCCCTTAGTGCACGCTTCCGCTCCCTCTTGGGAATGTGGGTTGCGTATATCATGTTCACCGTCTTCACTTTTGGGGGAAACCCCTTCTGTCCTCCTGTGTCCGGCGGCCGGGGCTCCTCATCATCATCGCTATGCAGCCCCTTGTCCTTGTTCTCGGAATTTAACTTGCCGGCCTGCTTGAACACCCAGCATTCTCCGTTGGTGTGATTGGCTGGCTTGTCAGGGGTGCCGTGGATTTGACACAAGCGATCCAGTATGCGATCCAGACTGGACGGAGCCAAAGTATTTCTTTTAAATGGTTTTTTCCGCTGACCGGATCTAGGGCCTCTGAATCCGGCATTGACTGTCGTATCTTCAGTGTTATTGCCGTTATTGTGGCTCTTTGGTCTATTACGACGCTGCCTACCGTTAGCATCTTTGGTATCCGAAGTATCCGGATTCCTCGATGTGTTGTTGCTGCGAGCCAGCCAGCTGTCCTAGCCTGCGCAAAAGCGGGTCATGAGTGTCGTGAGGG
Organism: Triticum urartu; assembly: GCF_003073215.2. Taxonomy (NCBI): domain Eukaryota; kingdom Viridiplantae; phylum Streptophyta; class Magnoliopsida; order Poales; family Poaceae; genus Triticum; species Triticum urartu. Next base: position 293,912,170 of record NC_053024.1, on the reverse strand, counting down.
CTGCCATAGATTTCGGCTTCTCCTAGCCGAGGTGGCGAGCGAGCCACTCGTTGCGAATGTTATGCTTGAATGCCGTTAGGGCCTCTGCATCCGGACAGTCTACAATTTGATTTTTCTTAGTTAGGAACCGTGTCCAGAATTGTCTGGCCGATTTCCTTGGCTGCTGGGTTATGTGGCTCAAGTCATCAGCATCCGGTGGCCGCACATAAGTGCCCTAGAAGTTGTCAGGAAATGCGTCTTCCAGATCCTCCCAACTGCCGACGGAATCTGCTGGCAAGCTGTTCAGCCAGTGCCGAGCTGGTCCTTTGAGTTTTAGTGGGAGGTACTTGATGGCATGTAGATCATCACCGTGAGCCATGCGGATGTGAAGGAGGAAATCTTCAATCCATACAGCAGGATCTGTTGTGCCATCGTATGATTCGATATTTATGGGTTTGAAACCCTCCGGGAATTCATAATTCATAACTTCATCAGTGAAGCATAGGGGTGTGCGGCACCTCTGTGCCGGGCTATATCCCGACGTAGTTCGTATGAGTCTTGTCTGCTGCATTCTACCCGGCCGGATTTACTCTTGGTGTATCCAACGCGACGATCATCGTCCCGTGTGGGCGCACGTGCCCGTTTCCCGTATATTGACCTTGCGATTTTTGTCTTACTGTCCAAGATGTCTCGTAGGTCCTCTGTGTTGCCCCGGGCCTTAGTATTTTTGACTAAGTGGCGACGGGTTGCAGTCTGAACTTTAGGCTGAAACGCCTCTCTGGCCCGGCCGCGTAGTGGCCAGTCAGCCGCATCGTACACTGGTGAATGAGAATTCAATTCTTCCTCCTCGAGGTGAGGTAGCAACCTGCGTTTTGGGTAACTTTTGGATGGGCGCTCGAGTTCATGCTCCTCGGCCGCAAGGACTTCGGTCCACCTGTCTGCAAGCAAGTCTTGATTGGCTTGAAGCTATTGTTGTTTTTTCTTCAGGCTATTTGTCGTGGCCATAAGCCGGCGCTTGAAGCGCTCTTGCTCGACGGGGTCCTCATGCATGATAAACTAGTCGTCGCCGAGGCTCGCCTCGTCTTCGGAGAGAGGCATGTAATTGTCCTCCTCCGGTTCTCCGTCTGCTGCCTGCTCTGGAGGGCTAGCTTGTTCGTCCTCTAGCTCTATATCATGCTGGAGGGGATTGTTGTTGTCTTCGGCGCTATCCGGAGTGTTATTATCTCCTTTGCCGGTATCACTGCTCTTGCTGTGGCGGGACTTAGAGCGGCGCCGCTGACGTCGGCGCTTGGGTTGCTTCTTGGAGGGGCCATCCTCTGCTGTCTCGTCGCCATTCCCTTCTTTGGGGGTGTCCACCATGTATATATCATATGATGAGGTGGCGATCCAGCGCCCTGAGGGCGGTGGTTCCTGTTCGTCTCCGGCTTCGTCGTCCATACCGTCGAAGTCTTCGGAGTCGAAGTCGAGCATGTCGGTTAAGTCGTTGACAGTGGCTACTAAGTGGGTGGTGGGTGGGCAGCGAATTTCTTCGTCGTCCGCATCCCATTCTAGACGGACATAGTTCGGCCAAGGTTCTCCTGACATGGAGAGAGACCTTAATGAATTTAACACATCTCGGAAAGGTGAGTGCTGAAAGATATCCGCGGAGGTGAACTCCATGATAGGCGCCCAGTCGGACTCGACGGGCACGGATGTGAGCGGCTCGGAGTCCGTGGCTGGAGATGAATCCAGTGGTTCGGCGACACGGCTCGCGTAAGGGGTGAAGTCAGTATCTCGCTCTATCGCCACTGAGAGTGCGGCCTCCATGGCGGGGTCTATCCCTCCGCTCTCAGATGGCGTGATTTTCTCTGGATTAAAGGCCGGAGTAGCTGCGGATGCGATCTCCCGAACACTGTCCGAGGGCAGAGTTACGTCTTGCTCGTCGCGACTGTGCGACGTGTCCGGCATGGGCTCGTCGAAGATCAAGTTTCCGCAGATGTCGGCCGTGTAGTTCAAGTTTCCAAATCTGACCTGATGGCCAGGGGCGTAGCTTTCGATCTGCTCCAGATGGCCAAGCTAATTGGCCCACAGTGCAAAGCCGCCGAATACGAAGATCTGTCCGGGGAGGAAAGCCTCACCCTGGACCGCATCGCTAGCGATGATCGAAGGAACCATCAAGCCTTATGGTGACGACACAGTGGAACTCTCAATGAAAGCACCAATGTCAGTGTCAAAACCAGTGGATCTCGGGTAGGGGGTCCCGAACTGTGCATCTAAGGCGGATGGTAACAGGAGGCAGGGGACACGATGTTTACCCAGGTTCGGGCCCTCTTGATGGAGGTAATACCCTACGTTCTGCTTGATTGTTCTTGATGATATGAGTATTACAAGAGTTGATCTACCACGAGATCAAAGAGGCTAAACCCTAGAAGCTAGCCTATGGTATGATTGTCTGTTTTTCCTACGGACTAAACCCTCCGGTTTATATAGACACCGGAGGGGGCTAGGGTTACACAAGGTCGGTTACAAAGGAGGAGATATACATATCCGTATTGCCTAGCTTGCCTCCCATGCCAAGTAGAGTCCCATCCGGACACGGGACGAAGTATTCAATCTCGTATCTTCATAGTCCAACAGTCCGGCTGTCCGGAGACCCCCTAATCTAGGACTCCCTCAATGTGCATGATCCTAGGGGGATAGATTGGTAGGAAAATACCATCGCTCGTCCCCGACCGCCACTCATAAGGAAGACAATCAAATAACACCTCATGTTTCAAATTTGTTACGCAACATTTACCATACGTGCATGCTACGGGACTTGCAAACTTCAACACAAGTATTCCTCAAATTCACAACTACCCAACTAGCACAACTTTGATATTACTATCTCCATATCTCAAAACAATCATCAAGTATCAAACTTCTCTTAGTATTCAATGCACTTATATGAAAGTTTTTATTATATCCCTCTTGGATGCCCATCATATTAGGACTAATTTCATAACCAAAGCAACTTACCATGATGTTCTAAAGAATCTCAAAATAATATAAGTGAATCATGAGAGTTCATCTATTTCTACAAAATAAAACCACCACCGTGCTCTAGAAGATATAAGTGAAGCACTAGAGCAAATGACAAACTACTCCGAAAGATATAAGTGAAGATCAATGAGTAGTCGAATAATTATGCAACTACGTGAAGACTCTCTAACATTTAATAATTTCAGATCTTGGTATTTTATTCAAACAGCAAGCAAAACTAAAGAAAATAAAATGACGCTCCAAGCAAAACACATATCATGTGGTGAATAAAAATATAGCTCCAAGTAAAGTTACCGATGAACGAAGACGAAAGAGGGGATGCCTTCGGGGGCATCCCCAAGCTTAGGCTCTTGGTTGTCCTTGAATATTACCTTGGGTTGCCTTGGGCATCCCCAAGCTTAGGTTCTTGCCACTCCGTATTCCATAGTCCATCGAATCTTTACCCAAAACTTGAAAACTTCACAACAGAAAACTTAACAGAAAACTCGTAAGCTCTGTTAGTATAACAAAATAAATCACCACTTAGGTACTGTTGTGAACTCATTCTAAATTCATATTGGTGTAATATATACCGTATTCCAACTCATCTATGGTTCATACCCTCCGATACTACTCATAGATTCATCAAAATAAGCAAACAACACATCGAAAACATAATCTGTCAAAAACAGAACATTCTGTAGTAATCTGGATCAAACGTATACTGCTGGAACTCATAAAATTCTCAAATAAATTGCTGGATGTGAGTAATTTATCTATTAATCATCTGCAAAAAGTATTAACTAAATAGCACTCTCCAATAAAAAAATGGCAGCAATTCTCGTGACCGCTAAAGTTTCTGTTTTTTTACAGCAAGATCAACAAGACTTTCCCCAAGTCTTCCCAGTGGTTCTACTTGGCACAAATACTAATTAAAACATAAAACTCAATCATAACAGAGGCTAGATAAATTATTTATTACTAAACAGGAGCAAAAATTAAGGAACAAAAATAAAGTTGGGTTGCATCCCAACAAGCGCTATCGTTTAACGCCCCTAGCTAGGCATGATGATTTCAATGATGCTCACATAAAGGATAAGAATTGAAACATAAAGAGAGCATCAAGAAGAATATGAATAGAACATTTAAGTCTAACCCACTTCCTATGCATAGGGATTTTGTGAGCAAACAACTTATGAGAACAAGAATTAACTTGCATAGGAAGGTAGAACAAGCATAACTTCAAAATTTTAAGCACAAAGAGAGGAAACTTGATATTATTGCAATTACTACAAGCATATATTCCTCCCTCATAATAATTTTCAGTAGCATCATGAATGAATTCAACAATATAACCATCACATAAAGCATTCTTTTCACGATCTACAAGCATAGAATTTTTAATACTCTCTACATAAGAAAAATTCTTCTCAATCGGAATAGTGGGAGTATCATAAGAGACTCGAATACTATAAATTGTTTCCACACTAAAAGAGTAATGTTCAGAAAAATGGTAATCATAATCATGATAAGTTTTATAAATATAATCGTCATTACCTTTTATAGCATATGTATCATCACAATAATTATCATAAGTAGCAACTTTGTTCTCATCATAATCGATTGAAACCTCTTCCAAGATAGTGGAATCATTACTAAATAAAGTCATGACCTCTCCAAATCCACTTTCATAATTATCATAAGTAGGAGGCATGCTATCATCATAATAAATTTGCATATCAAAACTTGGGAGACTACAAATATCATCTTCATTAATCATAGCTTCCCCAAGCATGGGACTAACATTAATTGCAGCAAATATATTCTCAAAACATCATCTTCATCAAACATAGCATCCCTAAGCTTGGGCCTTCTCATATCATAAGCATAATCACTTTCATCATCAATAGTATGGATAGCACCAATAGTATAGCAATTATCATATTGTTCCAAGCAAGTGCCAAAAAGATTTTCAAGATCATAAGAAGTATCATTATCTTCCCAATCATAATCATCACAACAAGCAATATGCATAACGAGATCATCATTAAGTGCATCATCTTCCACAATTAAATTTTCATGAGGCACAACAGTAATAGGAGCAGCATTATTTGGGAGAGATATCATTTTACCTCTCTTCCTTTTTCTTTTCTTCTTCTTCACCACATCATGTGTGGGTTTAATCCTCTTTTTGGAGCTCCTTATTAATGAGATTGGTTGAATAGAAGGCTCCTCCTCGTTACCTGATTCATCATAAGAAATAATAGGAGGATATTGGGAAGTCTCTTCCCTTTCATTAGTATTCTCTTCATCTTCTATTTGTTTTCTTTTCTTTATGTAATTGGCAATATAAGGGTTTTCAATGCAATTCACCGCACAATACATATAAATTTCCTCTAGATCAAAATAAAGAAATTTATCAAGATTAAATTTTGGAATATCCTCAGTTATATGTTTCATTTCTTCATAACCCAAAAGAAGACTAAGCTCGTTATGATGCTCAAGGGTAATCATGTTATCACAATTTTTGGACACGACTTGATCATGAAACAAATAGCATTGGAGCTTTAAACGACCATGTTCATTGCAAAGTTCACAAGGCTGGCGATAAATATTGAATCTTTAAGCACAAACACCTAGCTTTTCTTGCAACAATTTAGTTTCTAAATGCTTATGCATCTTGCAATATCTATCTTCCCTATTTGGTGTGTACTTGCAAACCCAATGCACTCCACAAAAATTGACATGTTTATAGGAGACATTTTCATCATAACTAGTGCAATCATCATTAGTACCATGGATATTCAAGGAGTTCATACTAACAACATTGCAATCATGCTCATAATTCAAAGATTTAGTGCCAAACATTTTAATGCATTCTTCTTCTAACACTTTGGCACAATTTTCCTTTCCATCATACTCATGAAAGATATTAAAAAGATGAAGCGTATGAGGCAAACTTAATTCCATTTTTTGTAATTTTCTTTTATAAACTAAACTAGTGATAAAACAACAAACTAAAAGACTCGATTGCAAGATCTAAAGATATACCTTCAAGAACTAACCTCCCCGGCAACGGCGCCAGAAAAGAGCTTGATGTCTACTACACAACCTTCTTCTTGTAGATGTTGTTGGGCCTCCAAGTGCAGAGGTTTGTAGGGCAGTAGAAAATTTCCCTCAAGTGGATGACCTAAGGTTTATCAATCCGTAGGAGGCGTAGGATGAAGATGGTCTCTCTCAAGCAACCCTGCAACCAAATAACAAAGAGTCTCTTGTGTCCCCAACACACCCAATTGAAAGTGCAACTATCCCTAGGTGGTTTTGGTAATTCATAACAACATATAGCTCATTGAGCTAATGCTATTCCAAGATGATTATTTCAGGAAAGCTCAATGATTGGCATGGCATGGATGTGAAAGTGGAACCCTCAAAATGCTAAGGACAAAGGATTGGCTCAAGCTCAAAAGCTCAAGACTCTTCATTTTATATTTTAGTGATCCAAGATCACATTGAGTCTTTAGGAAAAGCCAATACTATCAAGGAGGGATGAGGTGTTGCTTAATGAGCCTCTTGCTTCATGTGCTTAGTGATATCCTCCAAAACACTCAGCTACTTTCCCATATCCACATATGACCTAAACCCTAAGCCAAACTCGGTCCTACCGATTCTTCCTATCCGGCGCCACCGAGTTTCACTTGTCATTAGCCACTGCCAAACCCTAGCAATTCGGTCCTACCGATAGGGATCTCGGTCTCACCGAGATGGGGTTGCAAACTCTCTGTTTCCCTTTTGTAACTTTTCGGTCCCACCGAAAGAGCGAACCGGTCCCACCGAGATTGCAATGTAAACTCAGTGTTTCCCCTTTGTAACTTTTCGGTCTCACCGAAAGAGCAAATCGGTCCCACTGAGTTTGCCTGACCAACTCTCTGGTTAGCTAATTACCAAATTCGGTCTCACCGAGTTTGTGTAATCGGTCTCACCGAGATTACGTTATGCCCAAACCCTTACCATATCGGTCCTACCGAGTTGCATGCCAGTCCCACCGAAAATCACTAATGGTCACTAGGTTTACATTTTCGGTCCAACCGAGCTTATTGATTCGGTCCCACCGAGATTGGAAAACTGTGTAACGGTTGGATTTTGTGTGGAGGCTATATATACCCCTCCACCTCCTTCTCATTCAGTGAGAGAGCCATCAGAACACACACACCATTCCAACTCATATGTTCTGAGAAAGAACCACCTACTCATGTGTTGAGACCAAGACATTCCATTCCTACCATATGAATCTTGATCTCTAGCCTTCCCAAGTTGCTTTCCACTCAAACCCTCTTTCCACCAAATCCAAATCCTATGAGAGAGAGTTGAGTGTTGGGGAGACTATCATTTGAAGCACAAGAGCAAGGAGTTCATTACCTACACACCATTTGTTACTTCTTGGAGAGTGGTGTCTCCTAGATTGGCTAGGTGTCACTTGGGAGCCTCCGACAAGATTGTGGAGTTGAACCAAGGAGTTTGTAAGGGCAAGGAGATCACCTACTTCGTGAAGATCTACCGCTAGTGAGGCAAGTCCTGTGTGGGCGATGGCCATGGTGGGATAGGCAAGGTTGCTTCTTCGTGGACCCTTTGTGGGTGGTTGCTTCTTCGTGGACCCTTCGTGGGTGGAGCCCTGTGTGGACTCGCGCAACCGTTGCCCTTGGGTGGAGCCCTGTGTTGACTCGCACAACCGTTACCCTTAGTGGGTTGAAGTCTCCATCAACGTGGATGTAGGATAGCACCACCTATCCGAACCACGGGAAAAACATCCGTGTCTCCAATAGCGTTTGAATTCTCCAAACCCTTCCCTTTACATTCTTGCAAGTTGCATGCTTTACTTTCCGCTGCCTATATACTCTTTGCATGCTTTCTTGAATTATGTGATGATTGCTTGACTTGTCCTAAATTAGCTAAAATCTGCCAAGAACTAAAATTGGGAAAAGGTTAAGTTTTTATTTGGTCAAGTAGTCTAATCACCCCCCCTCTAGACATACTTTCGATCCTACACCAATACAATCGTAAATTCTATAGGTGCACTAGTTCGGCGAAGAGATGGTGATACAAGTGGTATATGGATGGTAGATAAAGGTTTTTGCAATCCGAAAATATAAAAACAGCAAGGTAACTAATGATAAAAGTGAGCACAAACGGTATTGCAATGCGTTGAAACAAGGCCTAGGGTTCATACTTTCACTAGTGCAAGTTCTCTCAACAATAATAACATAAATGTATCACATAACTATCCCTCAACATGCTCCAAAGAGTCACTCCAAAGTCACTAATAGCGGAGAAAAAACGAAGAGATTATGGTAGGGTAAGAAACCACCTCAAAGTTATTCTTTCCAATCAATCAGTTGGGCTATTCCTATAAGTGTCACAAACAGCCCTAGAGTTCGTACTAGAATAACACCTTGAGACACAAATCAACCAAAACCCTAATGTCACCTAGATACTCCACCTCAAGTATCCGTGGGTATGATTATACGATATGCATCACACAATCTCAGATTCATCTATTGAACCAACACAAAGAACTTCAAAGAGTGCCCCAAAGTTTCTACCGGAGAGTCAAGACGAAAACGTGTGCCAACCCCTATGCATAGATTCCCACGGTCATGGAACCCGCAAGTTGATCACCAAAACATACATCAAGTGGATCAATAGAATACCCCATTGTCACCACGGGTATCCCACGCAAGACATACATCAAGTGTTGTCAAATCCTTAAAGACTCAATCCGATAAGATAACTTCAAAGGGAAAACTCAATTCATTACAAGTGAGTAGAGGGGGAGAAACATCATAAGATCCAACTTTAATAGCAAAGCTCGCGATACATCAAGATCATGCCACCTCAAGAACACGAGAGAGAGAGAGAGAGAGATCAAACAGATAGCTACTGGTACACACCCTCAGCCCCGAGGGAGAACTATTCCCTCCTCGTCATAGAGAGCACCGGGATGATGAAGATGGCCATCGAAGAGGGATTTCCCCCTCCGGCAGGGTGCCGGAACGGGTCTAGATTGGTTTCGGTGGCTACAGAGGCTTCTGGTGGCGGAACTCCCGATCTATTGTGCTCCCCGAAGTTTTTAGGGTATATGGGTATATATGGGAGGAAGAAGTACGTCGGTGGACCTCCGGGCTGGCCACGAGGTAGGGGGGCGCGCCCCCCACCCTCGTGGGCAGCCCGGGACTCTCCTGGTCCAACTCCGATACTCTGTGGGCTTCTTCTGGTTCAAAAATAAGTTCCGTGAAGTTTCAGGTCAATTGCACTCCGTTTGATTTTCCTTTTCTATGACACTCTAAAACAAGGAAAAAACAGAAACTGGCACTGGGCTCTGGGTTAATAGGTTAGTCCCAAAAATAATATAAAAGTGTATAATAAAGCCCATAATCATCCAAAACAGATAATATAATAGCATGGAACAATAAAAAATTATAGATACGTTGGAGACGTATCATATGTGCGGCTATGGCCCTGTTGGGTCCCCACTGTCATCCTCTCCAAGTAAAGTCATCTCCTCATTCCTCATGTCCGTTGACCATGTTGACAACGCAAGACGGCGGCGCCACGACAAGCGCAACAACTCGAAAGACGACGGAGAGGGCCTCGCTGGCCCTACGGATGGTCTGCTACAGCGCCCACTGCTCATTCGGGAAGCCAGGATCATAGGGCCACAGGTCCGCGATGGCATTGTCGTTCGCTTGTTCACCGGTGCTCGTTGAGGAAACAGAGGTTGCAGCACAGGTCCTCCTGCGCTAGTAGCTCTTCCACCATTAGGGCGTCGAAGTGCGGTCGCACCTGCTCTATGGTGAACACGACATGAACCGGCTTGGATAGTGGCGCCGGCTCCTGGTCCGAAGCTACGTCCATTGTCTGATTGTCGTCGCTCAGCTCGGCGAGCTCACTGGCGAGCTAGCATGTCCGGCTATTGGACCGACCCGCTGCAAAGCACAAGTATGACTGCCATGGACCACCCAAACCGCCTCCCTCGCCCGCGTGCGCTTTCCACTCGAAACGGTCAGCGCCGCCCGCCCCGCTTACCGGTGCAGGAAATTGATCCTCCTTCGAACGACACAAGTGTCATCCGTCCGTCCGCATGCCGCACACATTAATGATACGCGGATGCTGAGGCGGCTACTCCGGCACCTCACGTCCGTCACTCCGCCGCCCACCATTGCTATATAAACAGCTGCGCCGGCCATAGCCGCAGTCATCCGCCTCTGGTCCCTTTCTCCTGTCCACACCACTACTGTCCACCATGGCTTCCTCGCGCTCCAGCGCTCTTCGGGACGGGCGGACGACGGACCAAGCCGGCAGGCAGCCGGAGGACGATGACGTCCCAATGGAGAACATGGTAGTCGATGATCCGGCACCAACCCCCTCCTCCGCGCCATCCTCGCCGGTGCATTGCACCATGACCATCGACGAGGCCTGTCGGTGTCAAAACCGGCGGATCTCGGGTAGGGGGTCCCGAACTGTGCATCTAGGCCGGATGGTAACAGGAGGCAAGGGACACGAAGTTTTACCCAGGTCCGGGCCCTCTCGATGGAGGTAAAACCCTACATCATGCTTGATTAATATTGATGATATGGGTAGTACAAGAGTAGATCTACCACGAGATCGAAGAGGCTAAACCCTAGAAGCTAGCCTATGGTATGATTGTTGATGTGTATGCTGTCCTACGGACTAAAACCCTCTGGTTTATATAGACACCGGAGAGGGTTAGGGTTACACAAAGTCGGTTACAATGGTAGGAGATCTACATATCCGTATCGCCAAGCTTGCCTTCCACGCCAAGGAAAATCCCTTCCGGACATGGGACAGAGTCTTCAATCTTGTATCTTCATAGTCCAAGAGTCCGGCTATCCGAACACCCCCTAATCCAGGACTCCCTCAGTAGACCCTGAACCAGGCTTCAATGACGACGAGTCCGGCGCAGATTGTCTTCGTCATTGCAAGGCGGGTTCCTCCTCCAAGTACTTCATAGAAGATTTTGAACACAAAGATAGTGTCCGGCTCTGTAAAATAAGTTTCCACATATTGCCATAGAGATTATACCACCAATCTAATCTACTGACGTATTCCGCAGCGTGACACACCACATATTTCCGAGTCGTTTTATTATCCCACCTCAGCGTGTCATGCGAGGCGGTTTCCTTGGCACGTCTTGTTAAATCAGAGATCGTGTCCCCTTATCCCGGGATTCTCATCCATACGGGCGTGGGTAACCCAACCGCTTCTAGGACTCCTAGATTATAGGCAAGTCCAAACGGACACGGAGAGGATGCTTGATATTCACCCTCTTTATAAAGGGGACAAGGCTTTTATTTTTCCCTCCCGTGCTCAACCGAATCCTTCCCCCACCTCAAGGTCAAACGCCCGAAGTTCATGTCAGGCGCTCCGAACCTTCAGTCATGTCCGGATCTAGCCTTCAAGGCCGATGGATGCCTTCCTCCGTCACGGAAGAAGACATCAAGAAGTTGAGGGAGGCCAGATATCTGACCGCCGAGATTTTGCATCGGCTGCCTCCCCGAGGGCAGGCCGTCCCCACCCCCGAACCCAACGAGAACGTCATGTTTGTTTCCCACTTCCTCCGAGGTCTAGGCCTTGCCCTGGATCCTTTCGTCAGGGGTTTGATTTTTTACTACGAGCTAGATTTTCATGATCTAGCTCCCGACTCCTTTCTTCATATCACGACATTTATTGTCGTGTGCGAGGCCTTCCTTCGGGTTACCCCTCACTTTGGCCTATGGCTCAAGACCTTTGAAGTGAAGCCGAAGATGGTCGAGGGGAAACATGCAGCGTGTGGAGGTGCCTCAATACGCAAGATGACGGGAGCTCCGTGGCCCAAAGGTTCCATCCCAGAGGTGTCTGAATTGTGGCAACAGGAGTGGTTCTACACCACGGCTCCTAGAAGTGCCAAGTGGGCGGCCCCCCCTGTTTTTCGCTCAGGCCCTCCACCACAGCTGATGTCATGGATTAGCAGAGGTCTAAGCTGGGGTCCAGTCAAGGACGTGCCCATACTGCAAGGCCGCATTCAAGATCTCTTCAATGGAGATTTCAGTTTGGTTGCGGTAATACAGGTTATGCTGGTTCGTCAAGTCCAGCCTTGCAAACGCCGGCCTCTTCGCCTGTGGGAGTTCAATCCCGAGGGACCGCGTGCCATCCAAAATTTTCTCGGCCTGACGCACGAGGAGATGTACAAGTCATTCTTCGGACCTCAGGTGGAGTGTCCGGAAATCACCGAGGATGTGGGCCTGAGTAGTAACCGCACCGTCGAACAGGTAAGGCATCTTCTGGCCGAACATACTATCTCTACTTTGTTACGAAGTTATTTCTCAGAGTTCGCTTTTTGACCAGGACTGGCTAACAAAGGCGAAGTTGATTCGGTGTTCGGCCCCCCTCCCTGAGGGTTTGGAAAATCTGGTATTGGAGAAGATGCTCCAGCCCGCACCTTGCCCAGAGCCTTTGAAGGAATATACTGTGGAGGATAATGCGGGCGGACGCGGGCCCCCAACGCTGCCCATTCTAGCCGAGGGAGCGAGCGTCTCCTTGAGGGAAGGCGACCAGAAGAGGAAAAGGACTGCGCCGGGGGATTCTGAAGCCGAAGCTTCCAAACGGGAGAAGAAGTCTCCCACAGAGGGTCCTACCTTGGGGAGCGCTGTTGCCGCACAAAGTCCGCGGGGGGATCAATTCTCCCATGAGTCGTAAGTGACCCGAAATACTTTTAATAGTACAGATATGCCATCTTTTTCTTCTGAGAAAATAACCGCCACATATATTTTTGCAGTTCGGGCCTTAGCCCCTCTCAAATGAGCTCATCTTCGGGGGATCTTCTTCCAGAGATGATGGAGAGCGAAACGCCTCCTCCGGACTCCTCCGCTCCAGAAGCAGGCGACCCTGAAGTGTCGTCGCGGAGGGCCTCTCCGAGTCCGGTGAGGCCAGAAGATAATCCCATTGACCCCCGAAGCTCCCAGTGTCTGGCTCCCGAAGAGAGCAGACAAAAGAGTCTGGCCCCGTCTAGTGTGCGATCGGATGTTCTGAGGGAGTTGGTGGGGCGAGCGGCCATCTCAGATGAACACCATGTGATGATAAATACGGTGATGGAGAGAATATCGTCTGCCGAAAGCGGATTGCATGAAGCTTTTATGAGTCTACTGACAGGCTTTGAGGTACGTAAAAGAATGTATGATAATCCTGCACATGCTAGGTGTGCCCTGTGTAGATAGTAGCCCCTGAGACTCTGGTTGTTGTCGGAAACAACGATGAACAGAGGATCATATTCCCAGGAAATAACCATACTGCCTCTATGTGCAGGTGATGGAAGCTCCGGTGGCTAGCCGGACTAGCAAGTTTGCCCATTTAGAACGGCAGTTGGATGCGGCAGACACCGACATCGAGCTTGTTAACAAAAGGCTTGACGAGGCACAGGGTAAGTGCAATATCTGGTAAACGCCACATAGGAAGAGCAGCATGATGCCAGTATCTTTAATATGTTGTGACTGCAGATGGAGCTACCACTATTGAAGCCTTGCGGGCAGAACTTGCCCGAGCCAAGGAACAAGCGAGGTTGGGTAATGCGGCTGCTGTGAAGGCGGCCGAAGAGTTGCAAGCCGAGAAGGCCGCGCATGGCGAGACCCGAGACAAGATGGCCAAGATGGCTATAGAATTAAAAGCCGCCGCCGACCGTTGCCGGGTTCTTGAAAAGGAAAACCAAGCGAAGGCATCGGACCTTGAGAAGGCTGCTGCGACAAAAAAGGATCTCCGCTCTGCTATGAGGGCAAGGAAGGAGGAGCTGGGAAATCCTTGATGTTGCGGAGGAAATTCGGAGATCCATGGTATGCCCCTCTAGATCGGCTGTGGAGTTTGGAGGATGTGTATATGGATTTGGTGGCGAGCACTGCCGATGCGGCCAAGTACTTCCAGGGTCAGACTGACCGTGGAGTAGACCAGCTGATTTGGAGAAAATTCCATTCTCCCGAGCATCCACTTTCATTGACTGACCAATTAGCCGAATGGGCCGAACTAAATAGGTTGTCCGGACTCTCTATGAGGTCTGTTGTGGATTAGCTATGGCCGGGAAGGTCAAAACCGAACAGCTATTTCAGCTTGGTGCAGCAGGTCCTTGACGTGGTGCCGCGCATTAATGCAATGAGGAGGTCGGCGTGCATAGAGGGCGCACGGATGGCCTTTGCCCGTGTTAAGGCATATTGGGTGGAGATGGATGCTACCAATGTTGCAGCGGGGGATTCGGCTATAGGTCGAAAGGCTGCCGAGCACTACTTTGAAGAAGTTCTTGAGGGTGCCCGTTTGATAGAGACCCAGTGCTCAAAAAATATTATGTTTGAATGATATGTAATCTCATTGTAAGCGAAATGCTTTTATAAATTTATATAAGGCTATTTTTATACTTTTGCCTGAAAGTAATATGATGCCTCCTGGGCGGCCGTTTATGTATACATGTGTATAACCTGAAAGATTGCAGCCGTCGGCTTCAACCCTCACGCATATAATGCGGAGGTGCTCGCAAAAACACGCATTCACACTTAACCCAACATCTTGGTCCTATTAAGGAGGTGATAGCGGAGCGAGCGAGGCAACCAGACTATAATGCTTTAGCACTTTCACTTAGCCATAGGAGTTTGACAGTGGGGCTACTAGATAGCCCCTGGTGGCTCCGCACTCTCCTGATCTCGGGGTGCGTACATGCCTGGCCGGGAAACGGCCCTTCGTTAAGGCGGATGAATTCTAACATTCCCACATGTCATCGAGTGGTTGACCAGTCTCACGTTATATCATGACAGTCAGTTTTCAGCTTTCTCTACTGAGGTGCTCGTCCGGATGAACCAGGGTACAATCGCAGTAGTTCTCCTGGTGCTACCTTAGCCGGCAAGGCGGAACGTAAGGCACCAAAACACAGGAGCCGGGCAAACCCAACATTTGACAAAAGACGATGATTCAGAGCTGATGCATATAGGGCCAAACTCGCGACGCCGAACACTCCCTAAGGTATTCGGTCTTTGTGGTATAAACCGGGCCTAAATAGTGGCCTTTGTAAGAAGCCCCATGTGTCCAGGTACGTGCATTGTTCTGGCATGGCCACATGCCAAGACGTCAGCATCCATCTCAATGGTGGATATGTATCAACAAGAGACAGTAAAAAAGGTTTACGCAGGGTCTTAATCTAAAAAGAATCCTTGGAGCGGGTCCCTGCTGCACGTCTGCGCCCGTGTCTCCGTTGTGCCGTATCCTGGACGGGTGTAGCACGATGATCGTCTGTAAAAGAGAGGAAGTTAAGTGAAAAAGTTGTCGTGAAAAAGGATAGTTTTTAAAGAAACCATGTATAATTCAAGATGATAAGAAATTGCCACTTGTCTGCGCGCGTTGAGCCCCTTGTATTGACAAATAGGGGTGTGACCACTTATTTCCGTATAAATAGCGGCGCCGGACTTGATTAGTTGTATCTGAGGTCTTGACGACCTATTGGATGCTTTCGCTTGTCCGGGCGCCTTTAGTGTGCTGCGGCCAAGGCAGCCTCACTCTCTTTGGCGTGCAGAGATCGCTTGATATTTCCATGCACTGTAATGATGCCACGTGGACCGGGCATCTTGAGTGTGAGGGAGGCATAGTGTGGTATTGCATTAAAGCGAGCGAAAGCTTCGCGTCCGAGCAGTTATTGATAGCCACTTTGAAACGGAGCGATGTGGAAAGTTAAATGCTCGCGACAGAAGTTATCGGGGGAGCCGTATGTAACTTGTAATAGGAGGGAGCCCGTACAACGAGCCACTGGGCCTGGCGTTACTCCTTTAAAGGTAGTATTGCTATGGCGAATTTGTGTTGGGTCTAACCCCATCCCGTGGATTGTATCCTGATATATTAGGTTTAGGCTACTGCCGTCGTCCATCAAGACCCTTGTGAAGTGATATCCGCCAATTACTGGGTCTAATACCAGGGCAGCCCATCCTGCGTGTTGGATACTTGGTGAGTAATCGCGATGGTCGAAAGTGATCGGTTGAGATGACCAGTGGCAGGACTTCGTGGTGACATGCACTTGGGTATACTTTCCTGGGAGTGCCACATTGTTTTTTCCCTTGATTACGTGTAACACGTTTACTATTTTGACATCTGGTGGAAATTGCTTTGGTTCCCCCGTGTCTTGCTTGGGGGGCTCGTCCTCGTCTTCAATTGGTGTATCCTCCCCCTTGTGTACGGCGTTGAGCTTGCCGGACTGCTTGAAGACCCAACATTCTCTGTGGGTATGATTAGCAGGTTTACCAGGGGTACTATGAATCTGACATACTTGGTCCAGAATTTTGTTGAGGCTGGACAATTCATCCCTGGTGCCTTTAGGGGGCGGCTTTTGTCCTGGCCGAGAGCTTTTGAATCCGGCATTTACTGCCGTGCCCTTTGTGATGTCTTCTTTATTCCAGCGTTTGTTATTGCTGTTGCGCCGTGATTTCCCGTTTCCATCTCTAACTTCAAATGTACTGGGGTCGCTGGTGCTGCATCTGGCTAGCCAGCTGTCCTCTCCCGCGCAAAAGCGGGTCATGAGGTTTGTTAATGCGGCCATCGTTCTCGGCTTATTTTGGCCGAGGTGTCTGGCGAGCCATTCGTCACGGACGCTATGCTTGAAAGATGCTAAGGCTTCGGCGTCCGGACAGTCGACAATCTGGTTCTTTTTAGTAAGAAACCTGTTCCAAAGCTTTCGGGCTGACTCTCTGGGCTGTTGAGTTATATGACTCAAATCGTCCGCATCCAGAGGTCGGACATAAGTCCCTTGAAAATTTGCCCGAAAGGCGTCTTCGAGCTCTTCCCAACTTCCAATGGAGCTTTCGGGGAGGCCTTTGAGCCAGTGACGAGCTGGCCCTTTGAGCTTGAGGGGTAGGTACTTGATGGCGTGGAGATCATCTCCTCGAGCCATATGGATATGAAGGATGTAGTCCTCAATCCAGACCCCAGGGTCTGTTGTTCCGTTGTATGCCTCTATGTTTACGGGCTTGAATCCCTCTGGAAATTCGTGGTCCAGCACCTCATCGGTGAAACATAGGGGGTGTGCGGCACCCCTGTAGCTGGGTGTACCGCGTTGTTCGGATGTTTGTTGTGTTGCATTGTATGCTGGGGCGCGCTTGCGTGGTCCATAGATGGATCTTGTTGCACCATTCTTTGGGTGCGAGCCCTCGCATTGGTTGCGTGTTTTATGGTGAGTGGCGTTGTATGCCACTCTGTGTTGGTAGAGGGGTCGTCCATCCGACCAGGTGGCTGCTTTGATATTTGGTTGTGGGGGGTCTGAGGCTTCCTCGTCGAATTCGGGTAGCAACTTCCGCTTTGGGTAGCTCTTGTAGGGGCGATTGTTGCCGTACCTTGCTGCTGTGTTGAGTATTTTACTCCATCTGATTTGGAGTGTGTCTTGCGCGGCCTTGAGCCTTTTCTTCTGCTTTTTCAGACTCCTGTGGTGGCAACAAGCCTTTTACGGGCAGTCTGCTGCTCCAGGTGCCTGTCCGGCGTTATGTCGTCCGGACCATGATCCTTGATAGGATTTGTTTGTTCGGTTTGATTATCCGGATTGCCGTTGTCCGGCAGCGGTTCGTCCTGCTCCAGCGCTGGGTCTGTGTGATCGCTATTTCTGTCGAGGCGGGATTTGGGGCGGCGCTTGCGTCGCTGCTTTGACTGCTTTTCGAGGGAACAAGCCTTCGGTGCGTCCTTCCGCTCCTCGTCGTCATCTTTTGGTGCGTTCACCATGTATACGTCATATGACGAGGTGGCGTTCCAGGGCCCAATAGGCGCTGGTTCTTCATCGTCTCCTTCATCGGCGTCCATACCGTCGATGTCTTCGGAGTCGAGGTCGAGCATGTCAGTTAAATCATCGACGGTGGCTACAAAGTGGGTGTTGGGTGGGCTTTGAGCCCAACCTTGCTGACCGTAGTCCGGCCAGGGCTCTCCTGATAAAGAGAGAGACTTCAGTGACTTCAGGATATCGCCGAAAGGCGAGTGCTAAAAGATGTCCGCGGTAGTGAACTCCATGATCAGCGCCCAATCGGATTCGATCGGCAGGGGCGCGGCGGGTTCGGAGTCCGGAGAGGAGTCCGGCTCCTTGGAGTCATGAGTCTCGCAGAGTACGGGGCTGGTGTTCGGCTCAATCGCCATTGGGGTCGCAGCCCCCGAGGTGGCGTCCAACCATCCATCCTCGATCGGTGCGGTTGGTTCCGAATTAAGGGTCGAAGCTGATGCGGGTGCGGCCTCCAGGGCACTGTTCAGTGGCAGAGCTAGATCATGCTCGTCGGGACAGTGCGGCGCGCTCGGCAGTGGCTCGAATCCGTCGAAGATCAAGTCCCCGCGGATGTCAGCCGTGTAGTTTAAACTTCCAAATCTGACCTGACGGCCAGGGGCGTAGCTTTCGATCTGCTCCAGACGGCCAAGTGAATTGGCCCGTAGTGCGAAGCCGCCGAAGACGAAGATATGTCCGGGGAGGAAGGTCTCACCCTGGACTGCATCGCTATTGATGATCGTAGGAGCCATCAAGCCTGACTGCGACGACACAGAGGAACTCTCAATGAAAGCACCAATGTCGGTGTCAAAACCGGCGGATCTCGGGTAGAGGGTCCCGAACTGTGCGTCTAGGCCGGATGGTAACAGGAGGCAAGGGACACGAAGTTTTACCCAGGTTCGGGCCCTCTTGATGGAGGTAAAACCCTACGTCATGCTTGATTAATATTGATGATATGGGTAGTACAAGAGTAGATCTACCACGAGATCAAAGAGGCTAAACCCTAGAAGCTAGCCTATGGTATGATTGTTGATGTGTATGATGTCCTACGGACTAAAACCCTCCGGTTTATATAGACACCGGAGAGGGTTAGGGTTACACAAAGTCGGTTACAATGGTAGGAGATCTACATATCCGTATCGCCAAGCTTGCCTTCCACGCCAAGGAAAATCCCTTCCGGACATGGGACAGAGTCTTCAATATTGTATCTTCATAGGCCAGGAGTCCGGCTGAAGGTATAGTCCGGCTATCCGGACACCCCCTAATCCAGGACTCCCTCAAGGCCCATGCCCAATACATGGACACGGTGAGGCAGAACAGTGAGGAGCAGTTCTGGGAGGCGCAGGTCGACGCCGTACAACCACCATCTCCTCCTGGAGTACCTATTGGCATAGGGGCAGATTGCCGTGGAGCGGGCGGAGCAGGAGGCGCTGCTCGACTCGTACCGCTCTGCCCGTGAGGGCCAACTTGAGCGCTGGCGGTACCGCATGCGGGTGGCGGAGGCTGTGGCCGCCTACAAAGAGGGCGATGAAGCAGGCGAGGCGTTGTTTGGCGAGACCGAGGATGAGGCAGAGGACAATGCCGGCTCCGACGAGTCCCCGCTCCGCTGGCGTCGATGAGGCATGCTCCGCCGAGGCCCCGCGACGCCAACAACGAGGCAGAGGACACCACCGGCTCTGCCGATGCCTTGCACCGCCGGCACCGAGGCGAAGGATTTCACTGGCTTCGGCGAGGCCCTTCTCCATTGAGGACCCTCCGCGACAACAACGAGGCAGAGGACATCGCCGGCTCCGTTGAGGCGCCGCCCCGCTGGCACCTAGGCGGAGGACCTCGCCTCTTCGGCGAGGCCCTACTCCGCCGAGGCCCTGCCCCGCCAACAACGAGGCAGAGGACATTGCCGGCTCAGCCAAGGACCCACACTACCGGCAACGAGGGGGAGGATTTCCCCCACTCCACCGAGGCGCCGCCCTGCCAGCAACAAGACAGAGGACATCGCTGGCTCCGTTGAGGCCCTGCCCCGCTGCCAACGAGGCCGCGCCACACAGAAAACGAGGAAGAGTAGAACACGGTTGGTCGCTGCCGCTCGGCTCCAAGTAAGGCCACCACTTCTACCCTCCGGTTGATGCTAAGCTAGGCGGTTTGACCATTGACGGCCGATTAGCTTCTTGGCGGCGATGTGGAGTCAAAGAGCTATGTTGGAGAAGGACGCTGCTTCAGTTACTTAACTGCTGGTGTAGTTGGGTCATTGACACGTGGGCCCAACAGGCATCTGGGCCACATGCCAGTTACGCAACTACACGTGCAGTTAAGTCACTGAAGCTCAGTCTGCTGGAGAAGAAGCTTCTGTTCGGGTCAGTCGGACACAGGTGGGTAGCTTCGGTTAATTAATTATACCTCCAGCACACCCCTTTTTAGTTCAAGAATGTATGAAATGTAATGAAATCTGGCATGTTTATATGAAATCCGATTGTGTATGAATGAATTTAGTTCGATTAGTTCGAATTCTTGTATCACTGGCATTGGATGAACATGCAAAACAATACGTACTAGCATTATTTCCAGGGTGATCACTTGCAGCAGTTTCACATGTACTTCCTCCGGTCCTTTTTAGTCTGCGTACAAGTTTTGTATGCAGTCAAAGTATCTCTACTTTGACCAATCTTATAGAAAAAAGAATGAACATTCACAACCGACTTGAAAGAAATCTAATATGCGAAGTAAAAAGGAACAGAGGGACTAAAAAGAGTTTGAGCACCTTTTTAGCGTTCCTGTACATTGCAATCAAACACACAGGCCTGGCAATTCATAGAGAACATTCAAAACAATCCATGATTATGCATCTCAGCGATTCATATGTCAGAGCCAATATTTACTTCACAACTAAAGAATAAAGAAAAATTGATCGATGCTGGGCGTCCCATTCGAAAATATCAAACGCATGTCTTCTTGCGAACATCAATGAGCAAAATTTGACAAGGTTGTCCAATTCCAAAATGTCAAATGCGTGTTGTTTTGCGCACATCAATGAGCATACTTTGAAAAGGTTTTCCCATTCCAAAATATCAAGTGCCTACAATTGTGGAATGAGCAGAGTTTGCCATTAGTTTAGACATTGACATGGCACCTCGTGCTAAATAAACTAGTTGTTCTTCTTGTGCAGTTCCACAAAAATCAAGCAAATTCGTGCGTAGCTTGTATGATTTCGCCTTTATATGTTGCAACGCCTTGAACATATCGGCACCTCCTTTCTTGTGGTGGAAATGAATGATTCGATGTATTCATGAAAATTTTGTGCAGTTCCCATTGAAATCAAGCCGAGCACCCCTGTTTGCACAAATACAAAAAAAGTGATTAGTATAAAGCAAACTGTACTATGAATTGACAGTTTAAACAGGCACCTACATGGTCCATGTAGAGCACACTTTTAAAAAAGTTCAACTCACCGGAAAGAATCCTAGAACAACATTGTACTTGCGCATCACAACAAAAAAGATGGAGATCTGTCAGTCCTTCTGAGCTGAAGTTAGTTTGGTCTTGTGGGGAGTAATTTAACAATCCTTCAACTGCTCCTTCTAATGAGAAGATAGACAAGGCTTCTTCATCCTGGGATAATCAAAACTAGTCAATTCACGTACTCCATATTCTTATTTAGAGGATGATGATCCTGTTGTGCAAAGACAAGAGGACAACTAAATTCTAGCATCCCTGTTTGCTCGAAAAAAGGAAAGGAAATATTTAAAACAACACAGATGAAGCACTTCTCAAGGAGAATACCACTTTCTCATGACAATATCTAAATAGTAGCACAACACCAATAGAGATGGCAAAGCTCAATCATATGGATGAAATCCGTGGGCGAGTACCAACCTTTCTCAGGAGGCTTATTGTGTAGAGCATATAGATCAAGCACTTCTCCGGAACCATCTGTTGTTATCTACTGTGGTTGCCATGCTTACTATATACTACTCGATTAGTTTAATGTTTCCAACATCTTCTTGTGTAGTTCCACTAAAATATATGGTATCTTCAAAGAAGATCCCTATTTTCACAAGTAGAGATAATTACATATTACATTAAGAGTGGCATCAAATCAGTGGCAAAACAATTCCTCGTTCCAGCCATAGCAATAAATTAAGATGCAAAACTATATAATTACTTGTGTCATCACAGTTCCAGTGCTTCATTACAGCACCGGGAGTTGATTTTTGTTTTTCTTCCGCTTGTTCTCCCCCTTCATCACTTGGTTCAATAACAGAAAAGCTTCGCCTTCAATGTAAGATTTGGCATGTCAATTAGGGAGCACAAGTATAGTACTAAACAACGACATTAATTTTCTGATGGAAGTGGCAAAATACAAGCCAACAGTTGTGAAATATCCTTATCTTACCTCAATGGGATATTACAGTGCACATACAGATTGGAAGTCTTGTCTCCGTTTGTGTAGTTCATTAAACTCAAGCAATATTACCGTACAAGTAGCACAACATATGAAAGCACACTACACAATCGTGTGAAAGAGGGCTAGTACTGACCTCTCATGATGCGGAATTCAAACAACTCACAAGAAGAAGATCTGAACCAAATTTGCCAACATGGATAGGAAGTAAGATCTCCTCTTGTGCAGTTCCACTAAGATCAAGCAATTAAACAATGTTGTTGGTGTGACATTTTGGTTGAACTGCACAAAACATTCTTAAAACAAAAGTGTTTTGTTTAGTGCAACAGAAGGTCACAATAACAATGAGGTGAAGTAGATAACCCTGTTTACAGAGAGGTGCAAAGGAAACAACTAGTGGTCAATAACGGCGGATGACACAGAAGCCAACAAAAAGAAGCATCTAACTTATCTAAATGGGAAACAAAGCAAGATTGTAGCATTTTTCTAATGGTGGCATTGATTCATATTAACAGAGAGATTATATTAACAATAAAATTCGTTAAACGTGTAATTTGCTTTTAACTGTGGCATTGCATCAATTTTCCAGCGGCATTATTAGAGGGTGTATTTTTACATGGACTTTTTGATATAGGACTAAAAAAGTCCCTTTCAGTCCCATCTAAACCAAATTGGCGGGACTTTTAGGGACTAAAAGTGGGCATTTGGGACTAAAGAAAGAAGACCCTGAGGGAGAGTCTTTTTGGGACTTTTTCCAACAGTTGCCCCTGGCCCGCATCGCACCTTATCTCTATTTGTTCATTACTAGGGGTAACATGGTCTTTTAGCATGTCATTTAATAACCTCTAGTCCATGTTTAGTCCCTGGAACCAAGCAGGTAGGGACTTGGGAATTTTTAGTTGGGACTAAAAAAGTCCTAGGACATTTTAACCAAACAGGGCCTTAGATTAACAACAGCTAAAGAGTTGCACGAGACAGTGGACGCACCAGCACCATGTGCATCTACCAATGTATGAAGGGGTGATGGACAGTCTGTTGCAACAGAGAACAAACAACCAAGGAGCGTATTTGTGTTGGTCCCCTTTTTGTTATCTTTAGACACTTTTCCCTATGTGAGCGCAACAAATCTAGTCCTGCTCAAACTCTACAGCATTGTCCCCCAAAACAAAAAGCCAGTTCTATCGGATTACGTGTTCTGGCAAACCCTTGTGAGGTTCAAACTCTGGGGTGCGCATTAAGAACACTCTCTTACTAGCTCGCTCGCTCAACGATCTCACGGCCTAGCTCGACGGACCCAAGGAACAAGAGACACTAGGGTTTATACTGGTTCGGGCCACCTTGCAGTGTAATACCCTACTCCATTTTGTGGGTGGATTGCCTCGAGGGGCTGAGGATGAACTAGTACAATGGGTGAACAGCCTCGGGAGGTGAGGTGTTCTTGAGCTATATGAACTGGTGAGCATGTCCGTCCCCTCCCCTCTATGGTGGTGGCTAAGTCCTATTTATAGTGGCCTTGGTCATCTTCCCAAATATTAGGCGGGAAGGGATCCCACAACGGCCAAGTTTGAAGGCGGACAACTAGTACAAGCTATCCTAACAAAAGGTGGTCTTCGCCTGCCAAAGGCTCTGGTGGTGATGCTGCTGTGGGCTCCGCGATGACCTCCGTCCTGGCGGTCATGGTCTTGTTGCACTGATATGGAAATCTTTGCATGATGCCTCGGGACCCTGCGCCTGCGCTTGGCTCCTTAGCACTAAAGAGGAAACTGGTACACTGCGCCCGCTGGCGCCCGCCTGGCCTTGGTCATCATGGTTCACGTCACGCAGACCTCGTGAGGTGCCCCTTGCATAGATATCTACGCTCCTTAGGAGCCGGCCAAGTGAGGCTACCCCTACGGAGGTCTTGGTGTCGTCCACCTCGTGAGGCTCGGCCCCTCGCGAGGGTCTTGAGTTGTTGCTGCTGAAGATGGGTCGTACTAGGCTGTTGGTGGAGCCACGCTCTGGGCTGTAGGCAGGCAAGTCTGGGTACTCCCATTCCCAGGACGCCGACAATAGCCCCCGGGCCCAAGGCACGCTCGAGCTTGGCTTTGAGGCGAAGCCAAAGGGCAAGTGGGGAGCGCCGCGGGCCCCAACCGCCTGCAGCCTTGATTGCCGCATGGTGATCGATGGGACGTGGGCGCCTCCGCTTCCCCATGTTGACTCGGCAACCGTCCGACTTGGCGAGACCCTGCTGCATGCAGAAGAAAACCATCATTACCTACGATCATGGAGGCCAGCGGTTGGCATCCTTCTGGCTATAAATGAGGAGAGGGGCGGATCCCCCATTGCTCATCTCCTTCTCCACGCCGCCTGCTTCTTCTTCTTCCTCCTCATCTCTCCGTCTTGCCGTGACACTCATGGCGCCGATAAGGAGATTCTCCGCCAC
Organism: Triticum urartu; assembly: GCF_003073215.2. Classification (NCBI taxonomy): domain Eukaryota; kingdom Viridiplantae; phylum Streptophyta; class Magnoliopsida; order Poales; family Poaceae; genus Triticum; species Triticum urartu. The sequence goes on along the minus strand of NC_053024.1, from coordinate 293,887,570 downwards.
TGAGAAAGGGAACCCCCCCCCTGCGTAGAGCAGGGGCCACTTCCGCCGAAGAAGAGGTTCGTTTGCTCCTACGACACCATCGTGAGGCAGGAGGTGAGGAGGCCTTGGTACTAGCGGCCTCCTCCCGGCTACCCGCTGCCTTTGTACGCCCATGCGCAAGTCTCCCGAGGAGGAGGCAGTGCCCGACGCTGCTCGCGTCACGACCGTGGTGGCTAGGCTGTGGTGGCACGTGCTGCTGGCCCACGAACTCATGCCGAGGGCTCCTCGCGCGAGCTCGTGGTGTGGGCAGCGAGCCACCACACACATGGATCAGATTCCCATAGTTCTTCGCTATAGAGATGCCGCTGAGAGGGCCGCTCGAGCTATGGTTGCAGCATGCCGATTGTAGCACCCCGAGGACGGGGGCGAAGGTCGAGGCCGTCTCCCCAGGCAAGATCTTCCTAACTCGTGGATGGGGCGAAGTCGCCTGCGTTTGCTGCACGGAGGGGGCCCTCGCCATCCACTTTGAGTACAACGGCGCCTCCACTATGTTCTTCAAGGTCTTTGACGAGGAAGGCTGCTGCCTAGAGTGCTGCCCTGGAGGGGGCCGTTAGGATGCCGCGGTAGTGGGCGCCGAGCCCGCCACCGGGCCTGCTGGCAGTTCCTCCAGCAGCAGTGATGGCTCGTGGGAGTCCAGCAAATCTCCAGCTTGACGAGTCTCCAGAGACGAGCGACAACAGCTGTCGGTGTTCTGGGAACGGAGGACCCCAGACTTTCCTGCCTGCGGCCCACGGCATGGCTGAGCTAGTAGGCCCGTATGGCCCATCTTCATCGACAAGGCATTCAAGACCCTCGCGAGGGGCCAAGCCTCGCGAGGTGGACGATGCAAGACCTCCTCAGGAGCAGCCTCACCAGGCAGGCTCACGAGAGGCAGAGAGATCAAGGCAAGGCAAACCTCGCGAGGTCCTCGTGACGTGAGCCATGACGATCGAGGCCAGGCGAGCGCCAGCGCGCGCAGTGTCCTTGCTTCCTCTTTGGTGCCAAGGGGGCAAGCACAGGCGCGGACTACTGATGCATCAAGGAAAGGTTTCCATATCGGTGCAACGAGACCAAGACCAGCAAGATGGCAAGACAGAGGTCACCGTGGAGCCCAAGACGGCGTCATCACCAAAGCCTTTTGCAGGCGAAGACCGCTTTTGTCAGGATAAGCTGTACTAGCTGTCCCCTTTCAAATTGGTCGTTGTTGGCTCCCTTCCTGCTCAATATTTGGGGAGAGGACCAGGGCCTATATAAGTAGAACTAGCCACCACAGTAGAGAACGATGAAAAGAGAGCAGAAGAACACCTCAACCTCAGGAGGCTGTTCTTCCCCTTGTACTGTTCATCATCAGCCCAAGAGGCAATCCACCACCACCACACTGGAGTAGAGTATTACACCACAATGGTGGCCCGAACCAGTATAAATCTTGTGTCTTTCTGTGTTGTGAGTTCGTCGAGTTCGTCCGCGAGATCTTAGAGAGCTAGGGCATGGATCGGTAGGGAGGAAACCTTCGCGCCAAGGTTGTCAGAATCGCGATTCTGTTATACGATTCTACGACTTTACGATCCAAACTAACCCCTCTGATTATATGATTTTAGTTCATAGAAGCTACGTTTTTACGATCCTGATAGTGAAGATTCTATGATTTGCGATCCTACCATCAGAGCTCCGATCCGATTAAAATCGCGATTCTGACAACCTTGCTTCGCGCGCACCCCAGTGTTTGAACCTCGAGGGTTTTGCCGGAACCCGTGATCCGACATTTGGCATGCCAGGTAGGGGTGCGCCGAAGTTTCCTTTCCTTGCTCTGCGCCCTATTGCTCCGTCGTCTCCATGGCAGATGCGCGCCGCGCTCGTGCTGAGCGCCGGGCTGCCCTCGCCGCCCATGTCGCTCAGACGGCTCCCGTCGGTGGGCCACCTCGTCATTCCCCTTCGCATGCCATCAACGCCGCCACCGGCCCGGCGGGGAACGAGTAGCAAGCATCCTCGCTACACCCCTCGGTGCAGCGGGACGGCCGCACCGCTACTCCATCGCTGACCCCGGCCGGTTCTTCTTCCCATGCACGTCGCCCTCCCATGAACACATGGGCCGCGCTTCTCATGGCGCACGAGCTCCTGCGCTACCGACCAGTCGATGACCTCTACGAGGACTAGCTCGATCGCATCGCCGAGCTTGTCCACGCCGCATGGGGCTCCCCTGCACCGTCCCTCTCTCCGCCTCGCCCTCCTCCAGCTACGGGCGACATAGCTCACGGAGCGCCTCCACCACCTCTGCCCCAAGACGGCGCCCTGGCGCCAAGAAGCGAGGCTCCGCGACGCGACCCGCCGCGTCCCACGCCCACGCGTGAAGAAATAAGTTGTCAAGAGGACCCTCGACCGCAAGAAAACGCTCCTGTGGCACCGCGCCGGGACCGGTTGCTGCGGCAAGACCGCACGCCACCTATAGCGGCAGGGCGCGGACCCCATCAAGACCAAACTCCACCCCCAAGGTGGGCCCCAGTGACCACAGCTGGCTGCCGCGCTTTCACCCCCGAGCTGCGTAGCGTTGCCTGGCCGGGCAAGTTCAAGCCGGATCTGCCTCCTCGCCAAGACGGCACCCCCGACCCCACGGAATTCTTGCAGCTCTACGAGCTGAGCATCGAAACGGCCAACGATGACGAGAAAGTCATGGCGAATTGGTTTCCCATGTCTCTCAAGGAGGGCGCACGCTCCTGGCTCCTGAACCTGCCTCTAGGCTCAATTTCCTCCTGGGACGAAATGCGCAACCGCTTCATCGCCAACTTCCAAGGCACTCGCGACCGCATCAAGCAACAACCAGGAGAGACCCTGCAGAAGTACATTCAGCGCTTCAACAGCACACGGATCAAGATCCCCAAGGTGACCGACGAGGCCATCATCTTAGCATTCTCCGACGGTGTCCGTGACATCAAGATGAAGGAGGAGCTCGTCATCCATGAAGAGCTGCGCACGACCCTGGAGCTATTCAACATCGCGACCAAGTGTGCTAGAGCTGAGGAGGGGCGCCTCTCCCTCCTCGAGCTCCCTGTTGCAGACCCAGAGGAGAAGAAAGCCAAGGCCAAGGCGTGAAGCGCAAGGGAGCAGCCGTGCTCGTAGCGGAACCAGACAGCAAGCGTGGCAGAGACTAACCAGAGTCATCTAAGAGCAGCCGTCCGTTCTACGCCTTCCACATCCTAAACACCCACAACACCAGTGAATGTCAAGCTCAGAGCCATTTGCGAAGGATGCTTCGGTCGACGCCCCGAGCGCGGCGACCAGGGCTACGGCCGAGGAGGAGGACGTGGTGGCGGACGCTGGGACGACCGTGGCCCGCGCCAGGAGTGGCGCGATCGGCCTCGTGAGGACTGCTGGCAGGATCAGCCTCGCGAGGGCGCCTGGAGGGATCAGCCTCGTGAGGAACGTCCTCAAGGCAACGCGGGACTACCTCCGCTGCCGCCACCGCCAAGAAGGAATGACGAACACCATCAAGACGAGGGGGCCGGGGGCTTCCAAGAACCGTGTGCTATCGCCTACATCTTGGGCGGAGCCCAGGCCCCAGCCTCGCAGCGTATCTTCAAGCAGTTTGCTCGTGAAGTGAATGCAGTGCTCCTCAAGCTCGAAGCCACACGCCCGCTCAGATGGTCCCATTGCCCCATCACGTTCAACTCGGCGGACCAGCTCAAGTGCGCAGCTACCGTCGGCGCCCTCTCGATTCTTTCCCCCCCAGTCATCAGCAATGTGCAAGTTACCAAGACCCTCATCGATGGCGGCACAGGGCTCAACATCCTGTCCGTCGACACGTTCGACAGCCTCCAAGTGCCATATGACTAGCTTCAACCCACCAAGCCTTTCTCAGGAGTGACCTACGGTTCCACCACACCGATAGGGCAGGTCCGCCTCCCTGTCACCTTCGGGGAACGCAAGAACCACCACACCGAGCTCATCGACTTCGACGTCGTGCACATCCGTCTGCCGTACAATGCCATCCTCGGGTACCCTGCCCTGGCCAAGTTCATGGCAATGACCCATCATGACAACAATGTCCTCAAGATGCCGGGAAGTGGCAGGATCATCACGGTCCCATGTGAAGAAAGAGATGCGGTGTGCTCCCTCGAGCGTGCCTTCCAAGCTGCAGCAATCGACGACCCCGACAGCAAGGGTGAGGGCCCTCCTGAGGCCATCCCCAAGAAGAAGAAGCAGCTGTGCCGTGCAGGACCTCAGGAGGGTGGCGTTATAGCCGGAGCCTCGTCAGGATCAGCGCCCGCTCCAGGGGCGCCTCCCTCCATCGCATAGGAAGGCGCGCCCAGCGCCCTTCTCGGGCAGGGCTCGGGGTGTCGGTGTCAAAACCGGCGGATCTCGGGTAGGGGGTCCCGAACTATGCGTCTAAGGCGGATGGTAACAGGAGGCAGGGGACACGATGTTTTACCCAGGTTCGGGCCCTCTTGATGGAGGTAAAACCCTACGTCCTGCTTGATTTATTCTTGATAATATGAGTAGTACAAGAGTTGATCTACCATGAGATCGGAGAGGCTAAACCCTAGAAGCTAGCCTATGGTATGATTGTATATTGTCCTACGGACTAAAACCCTCAGGTTTATATAGACATCGGAGGGGGCTAGGGTTACACAAGGTCGGTTAAAAAGGAGGAGATATACATATCCGTATTGCCTAGCTTGCCTTCCACGTCAAGTAGAGTCCCATCCGGACACGGGTCGAAGTCTTCAATCTCGTATCTTCATAGTCCAACAGTCCGACCAAAGGATATAGTCCGGCTGTCCGAAGACCCCCTAATCCAGGATTCCCTCAGTAGCCCCTGAACCAGGCTTCAATGACGATGAGTCCGGCGCGCAGTGTTGTCTTCGGCATTGCAAGGCGGGTCCTCCTCCGAATACGCCACGGAAGAGTTTGAATACAAGGATAGTGTCCGACCCTACAAAATAAGTTCCACATACCACGGTAGAGAGAATAATATTTCCACAAATCTAATCTGCTGACACGTTTTGGCAGCATGACATCACGCCATGGCCCGGTAATTATTTGAACCGTTTTTATTTAACCATCCCCGCACATAATGCGAGGCGGTTTCTTCACATGTCTTGTCAAAGCAGAGATCGTGTTCCCCTTATTACGGGATTCTCATCAATACGGACTTGGGTAACCCAACCGCGCCATCAATTATGGTGCTTGGGGGATAAGCGAGTTTTACCAGGGTAGTGGGGGCGCATAGTTTAGTCCGCCCTTATAAAGGGATAAGATCTCACCTTTTTCTACCCATGCCTTCTTCCTCCTTGCTCATCCATTCTCGCGCACTCGAGCTCCAGTGCCCAAGTCCACATCCTTCTCCTCAACTCTCTCCAAACATGTCCGGAGCGGGAGGCAAGTGGATGGCCTCCTCCGTCACGGAGGGACACATCGAAAAGCTACGTGGAGCCGGATACTTAGCCATGGATATCGCGCACCAGCTGCCAACTGTGGGGAAGATCGGCCCTACCCCGGAACCTCACGAAAGGGTGGTTTTCCTCCCCCATTTCGTCCGCGGATTGGGGTTTCCCCTCCATCTATTCGTCCGCGGCATCATGTTCTATTACGGGCTAGACTTTCATGATCTGGCCCCGAATTTCATCCTCAACATCTCGGCGTTCATCGTCGTGTGCGAGGCTTTCCTTCGCATCCGGCCCCACTTCGGCCTATGGCTGAAGACCTTCAATATCAAGTCGAAGGTTGTAGGCGGCCAACAAGCGGAATGCGGTGGAGCCATGTTGGGTAAAATGCCCAACGTTACATGGCTCGAGGCCTCCTTCCTAGAGACCGTAGAGGGGTGGCAATCGGGGTGGTTCTACATCATCGAGCCGCGCGACACCAACTGGGTGGCGGCCCCCGAGTTTCGATCCAGAATCCCCACGCGACTCACTTCCTGGAAGGAGAAGGGCCTGTCCTGGGGTTCATAAGTGGAGCTGGACGGACTCCAGAAGTGTATCCGGAACATGAAAAGCAAGAAACTTCAGCTTGTCAACATAGTCCAAGTCATGCTCTTCCGCCGGATCCTCTCGTGTGAACAACGGGATTTCAACTTATGGGAGTTCGACCCGGCCAAGCACCAGACTCTAAGAGAGCTCTTCGACACGACGCTTAAGGACATCTGGAGGGTGCTGTTCAAGGGCGCCGAGGTCCCTCCTTCTCTTACTGAGGACCGCGGGCTAAGCGCGAAGCGCCCTGCGAATCCAGTAAGTTCTGTACATCTGGTAGGGTGTTTATTTCCCATAGCTTAGCCATGTGCGGGGTCTAAGCTCCCATGCCTTTGACAGTACTGAGTGGAGACATCGGAGCAGATTAACTGTCCGGCCCCTCTGCCCGAAGACCCTGCAGACGCTCTCCTGATGAAGATGCGGATTCCGGCTCCTTACGAGGTGCCGGAGAAGACCAAGAAGAAGGCCAAGGGAAACCGAAAGAGTTCCCGGCGCCAGGTGGTATCGGACTCATCGTCTGATACCTCCAAGGCACACTCCTCTCATGAAAACAAGGATAAGGAAGATAAAGATTCTCCCCCTCCAGCCGGGGGAGACAAGAAAAGGAAGGCCGCCCCAACCGGGGAGGCCGAAGGGTCCAAGAAGGGAAGGACTCTCCTTCCGGACTGCTCCACCTCCGCCGCCGATGGCGAAGACGAGTGGCTTCTTAGGGCCAAGCCCCTGGTGAAGTCGTAAGTATTCAGATACCAGAGTAACTCATAGCATACCTTTGTCGCACTGCTTCTCCTAACGTCGAATATGATTATGCAGTCCGCCCCAAGCCCGTATCGACGCATCATCGTCGGACGGTTCCTTGGACTCGTCGGACATGAACAGTGGTACACTTCCAACCGCCTCCTCTCCTTTCCCTATGGACAATGCCGAGGTATTATCTCAAAGGTCACCGAGCCGGGGGGAGACAGTCCCGGAGGTGCCTCAAGGAGACCTTCCGGACTCCAGGAGCAAAGGGAGCAAGGCTCCTGGGGGCTCCAAGTTCGGCCCTCAGCCGAACACCACGTCGGAACCTCCAGTGGTTCCGGACTCGGGCAGGCGGCCCCTTTCCAAAAGGGGCAAGCCATCCGTGCCGGTGACCTCTGTCCATCCAGAGGCACCAGCCGACCTGCTGGGAGCGCTTCGCGGCGCTTCCATCGACGAAGAGCACCGCACTATTATGAGTGCGGTGATCAAGAAAGTTCAGTCCGCCAAGAGCGGACTGACTAAAGCCTGTGCCAGCCTTCTAACAGGCTTTGAGGTAAGTATTAAAAATATAGGAAAAAATATTACCGCATAGACAATAGCCCCTGATGCTCTGTTTGGTGTTCACAAAGAAAAGCCGAATAGAGGATCAAATAATATCTGCAGGAGTCTAATATAAGTATGTCTATATGCGTATGTAGGCTTCGCTGCTGACCTCTGCCGCACTGACTGCGGAGGTCGCCGCACTGAAGCAGGACCTCGAAGGGTCCAAGAAAGAGCTCGGCCTTGCCAAGAGGTAGCTCGAGGAGAAGAAAGGTAAGTAATACCTTGTCTATATAAAAAAGAAAATGTGGTTGCGAAATGATAGGATCATCATGAATTTCCTAGGGGCCACGACCGAAGTGGCGACCCTAAAGCAAGCTCTGTTCGAGGCCGAAAACAAAGCAGCCAAGGAGCGCACCGAGCGGGAAAAACAAGAGACACGGGTGGGCGAGGTGCAGCAAGAGCTCTAGGCTCTCGTGTAGAAGCATGACGCTTTGGATCTTGATTCGAAGATGCGAGAGTCCGAGCTTGTCGCGGCCCTCGAGAGCACAAAGCATGCCATGGCCGAAGCCCAAAAGGCCCTCCAGGAGATTGAGGCGATGAGGAAGATAGCGGCGGGTAAGGCATTCAATATGCAAAGCAAGCATGTGAAAGTAAATTACTTGTTACTTACCCGAGTCTGGAGCTCTCCAGGAGCATCCGCAGATTTGCCCCGCAGCGTGTCGGATGCCGCGAAATTTTACCAGGCCGAGGACGGAAGCTCGACGGAGAAGTTGTTATGGTCTCAGTACACTGGGACCGAACACCTGATACCTATGAGCGACAAGCTGAAGCAACTGGTCGAGTTGCACAAGGCTGCCGAACAGGCCATGAAGGGCCTTATAGTCCGGATGTGGCCTGGCGACTCCCTTCCCAACAGCTACTTTGGCCTGGTGAGGCGGCTTGTGGATGCCTGTCCACGGCTGGAAGTCATCAAGCGGTCCGTCTGCATCAAAGGTGCACGCCGGGCCTTTGCTCGTGCGAAGGTGCACTGGGCCAAGATGGACGCCGAGAAGCTGGTGAAGGAGGGGCCGTCGCAGGGTAAGGAGCATCGCCACCCCGAAATGTATTATGAGGGTGTCCTGAAGGGTGCCCCTCTTGTGGCGGACGAGTGTGTGAAAGATGTAATATTTGAATGAACTTGCTCGTGTGATCCTGTATTATGAAAACTTGTTCATATGTACTATGCAACGCTTTTTGAATTTAAAATATTACCTTTTGTGCGGCTGTTTATCAAATCTGAGAGATGGCCAGTCATCGGCTTCTGCCCCCATGCCTGAGTGTTGGGGTGTTCAGGATAAATCTGAGCACTCTTTTTCCCATTGTTGGGTCCGTCGAGGGAGGTGCTCAGCTCAACGAACAAGGCAATCGGACTATAATGCTTTATCACTCTCACTTAGCCATAGAATTCTACAATTTTAAATTTTGGCGAAGCCCCTAGTATTCGAAAGGCCGAATTCGGGGTGCTATACACGCCTTAAGTCAGACAAAGCCGACTCCTCGCTCTAAGCGGCATAAGTCTTTAGGGACTCGAGACCTCTCGAACAGCGACCAGCTCTCACCTTATCATGACGGTCAGTTTTAGCTTTCTCTACTGAGGTGCTTAGCCCAGCTGTACCGGGGCACAATCGTAGTAGTTCTCCCAGTGCTACCTTAGCCGATATAGCGGAACGTAAGGTACCAAAACATGGGAGCCGGGCAAACCCAACTATTGACCCAAGACATGATTCGGAGCTGATGCATATAATGCTATAAGTTCGGGGTGCCACACTGTCTAAAGTGTTCGGACTTCTCACGCCGTATTATGGCGTATGCTTAAGCCCCTGGCGTATTGGCAGTACTAGAGTGTACGGGGGCTGAATGTCATGAATGAACATATATATATATATATATAAAGAAGAATAGAGAATGCGATAATAGTCTAGTGCTATGCATTGTTTATTCAATAAGGTGCGTCGAAGCAGAATGATACAAGTAGTGGGATAAGCAAAAAGTAGGACTATTTGACATGTACCCTCCAAGGGCAAGCTGAGGAATGGTATTTAAAGCAGGTATTTCACTCGTTATCAAAAGCCACCTGGGAGTCCCGTGGTGCGACGTAGCTTTCTGCCTCCTTGGTTGTTGCATCGTGTGTCTGGCAATCATACTGTCGGACAGGGTTTCCAGAGAGTAAAGTCCTGAAAGAGAGAAAAATAACAAAGCGGGAAGCCCCTAGTGCAGTTGAGCCGCGTCTTGGGGCGTGCCGTAGTCATGCCCCCCTCCCCACCTGTGCCATGGTATTTTCAATGCATAATTATGTGCGCGTGGCACGGATTTCGCTGTTTGGCAGGGACTGGGGCGGGGGCCACATTCCTATGCGAGCTCGGAATGTGCCAGGTGGCTTTGTTGCCGATAACTCCAGGCGCGCTTGAAGGTGTCCGGGTCTTTAATCGCCGAACTGTTGGATTGCCTTAAGAGGCTGCTTTGCGCTTCTGCTGCGAGGACCGCAGTGTGCTCTTCCGTGCGGAGAGAGCGCTCTGTGTTTCCATTGACTGTGATGACCCCCCGAGGTCCTGGCATCTTGAGCTTGAGGTATGCATAATGCGGCACCGCATTGAATCTCGCAAATGCGGTTCGCCCGAGCAGTGCTTGATAGCCACTGCGGAACGGGACTATATCGAAGATTAACTCCTCGCTTTGGAAGTTATCCGGGGATCCGAAGACCACTTCTAGTGTGACTGAGCCTGTGCAATGGGCCTCTACACCTGGTATGACGCCTTTGAAGGTCGTTTTTGTGGGTTTGATCCTTGAGGGGTCTATACCCATTTTGCGCACTGTGTCCTGATAAAGCAGGTTCAGGCTGCTGCCGCCATCCATAAGGACTCGGGTGTGGTGAAATCCGTCAATGATTGGGTCTAATACTAGTGCGGCGAATCCGCCATGACGGATACTAGTGGGGTGGTCCCTGCGATCGAAGGTGATCGGACAGGAGGACCATGGGTTGAACTTTGGGGCGAGTGGCTCCAACGCATATACGTCCCTTAGCACACGCTTCCGCTCCCTCTTGGGGATGTGGGTTGCGTATATCATTTTCACCGTCCGCACTTGCAGGGGGAACCTCTTCTGTCCTCCGATGTTTGGCTGTCGGGGCTCCTCCTCATCATCGTTATATGACCCCTTGTCTTTGTTTTCAGCATTTAACTTGCCGGCCTGCTTGAACACCCAACAATCCCTGTTGGTGTGGTTGGCTGGCTTGTCGGCGGTGCCGTGTATTTGACACGAGCAATCGAGTATACGATCCAAACTGGACGGGCCCGGAGTGCTTCTTTTGAATGGATTTTTCCGCTGACCGGGTTTAGAGCCTCTGAATCCGGCATTGACTGTCGTATCTTAGGTATTGTCGCTATTGACGCGGCGCTTATGTTTGTTGCGACGTGACCTGCTGTTGCTATCCTTGGTGTATGAGGTACCGTGGTTCTTTGATATGTTATTGCTGCGAGCCAGCCAGCTGTCTTCTCCCGTGCAAAAGCGGGTCATGAGTGTCGTGAGGGCTGCCATGGATTTCGGCTTTTCCTGGCCAAGGTGCCGGGCAAGCCACTCGTCGCGGATGTTGTGCTTAAAATCTGCTAGGGCCTCTGCATCCGGACAGTCAACGATTTGATTTTTCTTTGTCAGGAACCATGTCTAGAATTGCCTGGCCGATTCCTCTGGCTGCTGAATTATGTGGCTCAAGTCATCGGCATCTGGTGGTCGCACATAAGTGCCCTGGAAGTTGTCAAGGAATGCGGCTTCCAGATCTTCCCAACAGCCAATGGATTCTGCTGGCAGGCTATTGAGCCAATGTCGAGCTAGTCCTTTGAGTTTAAGTGGGAGGTATTTGATGGCGTGTAGATCGTCACCACGGGCCATGTGGATGTGCAGGAGGAAGTCCTCGATCCATACCGCAAGATCTGTTGTGCCATCGTATGATTCTATATTTACGGGTTTGAAACCCTCTGGGATTTGGTGATCCATTACTTCGTCTGTGAAGCAGAGGGGGTGTGCGGCGCCTTTGTACTGGGCTATGTCGCGACGCAGCTCAAATGAGTCTTGTCCGCCGTGTTCGGCCCGGCCGGATTTAATTTTACTATATCCGGCGTGGCGGTTATCATCCCGCGTGGTGGCGCGCCCTCGTGATCCGTAGATCGATCTTGCGTGTTTTGCCTTGTCCTCCAATATGTCTCGCAGGTCTAGCGTGTTTCCCCGTGCCTTGACATTTTTATTTGAGTGGCCTCGGGGTGCGGGCTGAGCTTTTGGCTGAAATGCCTCTTTGTCACGGCCACGAGGTGGCCGATTAGCCACGTCATACGCTGGAGATGTGGGTTTTAATGCTTCCTCCTCCAGTCAGGGTAGCAACCTGTGCTTTGGGTAACTCTTGGAGGGGCGTTCGAGTTCATATTCCTCGGTAGCAAGGACATCAGTCCATCTGTCAGCTAGCAAATCTTGATCAGCTTGAAGCTGCTGCTGCTTTTTCTTAAGGCAATTTTTCGTGGCTATAAGTCGGCGCTTGAAGCGCTCTTGCTCGACGGGATCCTCAGGCACAAAAAATTCGTCATCGTCGAGGCTTGCCTCGTCTTCGGAGGGAGGCATGTAATTATCATCCTCCACCTCTCATCTTCCACTCTCTCGGGAGGGCTGGCTTCTCCATCCTCCTGCTCTAAATCTTGCTGGAGGGGATTGTTGTCGTCTTCGGCACTGTCCGGAGTGCTATTATCTCCTGTGCCGGTGTCACCGCTTTTTCTTTGGCGAGACTTAGAGCGGCGCCGCTGACGTCGGCGCTTGGGTTGTTTCTTGGAGGGGTCATCCTCCGCTGTCTTGTCGCCATTGCCTTCTTTTGGTGTGTCCACCATGTATAGATCATATGATGAGGTGGCTGTCCAGTGCCCTATGGGCAGTGGTTCCTCTTCGTCTCCCGCATCATCGTCCATACCGTCGATGTCTTTGGAGTCGAAGTCGAGTATGTCGGTCAAATTGTCGACAGTGGCTACTAAGTGGGTGGTGGGTGGGCGGCGAATTTCTTCGTCAGCTGCATCCCAATCCTGTCGAACATAGTTCGGCCAGGACTCTCCTGACAGGGAGAGAGACCTTAATGAGTTCAGTATGTCGCCGAGGGGCGAGTGTTGAAAGATATCCGCGGAGGTGAACTCCATGATCGGCACCAAGTCGGATTCGACAGGCACAGGCGCAGGCGGTTCGGAGTCCGTGGCCGGGGAAGAATCCGGTAGTTTGGCGTCACGGCTCCCGTGAAGGGTAAGGTCGATCCTCGGCTCGATCGCCGCTGAGAATACGGCCTCCGTGGCGGTGTCTATCCGCCCATCCATGGATGGCTTAATTGGCTCCGAATTCAGGGTCGGAGCGGTTGCCGGTGCGGTCTCCTGAACACTGTCCGATGGTAGAGCTAAATCATGCTCATCGTGACCGTGCGGCGCACTCCGTAGGGGCTCGAATCCGTCGAAGATCAAGTCTCCGCGGATGTCGGCCGTGTAGTTTACGCTTCTAAACCTGACCTGGTGGCCAGGGGCATAACTCTCGATCTGCTCCAGATCGCCAATCGAGTTGGCCCGCAGTGCGAAGCCGCCGAATACAAAGATCTGTCCGGGGAGAAAAGACTCACCCTGGACTGCATCACTATCTATGATTGAAGGCGCCATCAAGCCTAACGGCGATGACACAGACGAACTCTCAATGAAAGCATGGGGGCTTTCTTCTGGAAGGCCATAGACCTTGCCCACATCGCGAGGGAGGCGCTTGGGCACCACTTGGAGGCATCCTTCACGACATGTTTCCCTCAGGAGGGCACAGGGGAAGGATCGCCCACCGTTCAGGATTTCATCACCAAGACCACCCAGGAATTGCAAGACTCAAGGGCCATGCGCGGTGACCGCTGCTCACGAGGAGCAGCTTCCCATCCAGGCGAGGATGCCGGGCGCGCGTCAGCATCGACGTTCCAGGGCTCAACAGGGCCACTTCTCAGGAGCTTTTCTAGCCTTCGCGTGTGGGACACTACGAGGGCCCACCGCACAGCTATGTTCGCATGCCCTTTGGCCTGCCGAGCGTGTCGTCCGCCTACCAGTGCAACTTGTAGCGCATCCTAGCGGCTCAGGAGGCCAGGCACCATGTCGTCCTGATGGAGATGGAGGCGGTCCCCAAGGAACCACCTGAGACCCCAGAGCCTCCCGAGGCTCAGGGCTCCGGTGGCTCGTGAAGGGAAACCCTTTTGCCACACAACTTCAGCTGCCCCAACTCTCCTTCGTCAACATAACAAGGTGAAATCTTTCCAAGTTCATTTAGCTGGGAGCGCCCCTCGGGCTGCATCATTCCCAAGCCGCGTGGGTCCGTCCCTGTGGCATCTATCCCGTTTTATGTCTTTAGCTTACCTTGTTGGGAGCGCCCCTCGGGCTGCATCATCCCCAAGCCGCTCGGGCCTGACCCAGTGGCACGTATCTCCCATGCACTTATTTAAGCCTGGTACTCTCATGTTTGATCTACCTATGACTACTACCTTCTTAATCATCGCCTCCCATGGGGCCTCCTCATGCCGGCACCGCTCTTGTGCATGGGTCCGTCCCTACCACGTCGATAAACCTGAGTGGTCAAGCTCTGGCTCGCGGCACGCCCCGCGCATGTCACCTCACCAGGCCCTCAGTGCCTTCACCCCCTCGTGGAGCAACCAGCGGCAGGCTGGTAACCATAACGGCAGATCATGTTCTTCCTTGTGCTGGCTCGCAGGAATCTCACGAGGATAACACCAGGTGGCACCGCGAGCTCCCACCTCTTCCAAGTAATCCGCGTGCACGTTAAAAGGGGGCTCCTGAGCATCACGACTCAGGAGCTCTTACTATCTCTCCAGCCCTCACCCCCTGGCCTTGACCATGGCACGCGACCTGGCATACCAGCGGCGGTTGAGCTCGCTCGAGGGCCGGGACCTGATGACGTAGAGCACAAAGGAGAGCTTGAAAGGGGGAGGACTCGTATGGGCCTGACCTAGCTACGATGCGGATGTTCGCGCACAGGTCTGGCGCATAAAGAAGAATCGACCCGGACCGCCAAGATAAGTCACGAGCTCAGATCAACCAATCAGTGGAACCTAGGGGACACGCTCGCCGCAGCCCTGTTGCGGCAACGTCGCCTCCCCTTCTTATCTTACCACGGCTTCTTGAGCGCTAAAGGGGACCCCCTAAGCATCACGCCTCAGGAGCTCTTACTAGACCTCGGGCCGCTCACCTCCTGGCCTTGACCATGGCACGCGACCTGGCATACCAGCGATGGCTGAAGCTTGCCTGGGGACCGGGACCAGTCAGCGTAGAGCAACAAGCTGTCGCGAGATTGGAAAGGGCGCCCTCCGAACGGCAAACCCGCGCGACCTCGCCCCAGCCGCGGGTCATGAAGATCTTACTGACAGAGACTGCTTCAACCTCTGCTCCGGTCGCCAGAGCATCGCAGTCGGCATGCTGCAACCAGAGCTCGATAGGCCCCCTCGGCGGCATCACGTCGGAGAAGAAGCGCGGGAAGCGGATCCAGGAGCTTGGGGGCATCGCCTCCCACAGCACGAGCTCACACGAGGAGTCCGCGGCATGGGCTCCAGGAGCGACGGCGCTCGTCGTCGTGGCGCGTCGACCTTGGCCGCGATGCGCGTGCCGGCGCTCCTTGCTCCTTCCTCCCGAGCCCCTGGCTTGAGCGTGCAAGGGCAGTGGATACCCAGGAGGAGGCCGCTCGCACCAAGGCCTCGTTAGCACCTGCATCTTCGCGGCGTCGCGGCGGTGGACCGACCTCTTCTTCGGCGGGAGCAGCGCTGGCACGTCGAGGGGAACCTTTCCCTTCTCCTCAGCCGAAAACCTACGGATCAGCGCCATTGAAGTTTCTACTAGCAGTGGAGTAGAGGAGGAAGAAGCAGGTGGAATAGGAAGAAGTGGGGGACGGGGGCTCCGCCACCTTCCTCATTTATAGCAAGAGAAGGCCAACCAGCGCCCCCACGATCATAGGTAATGATGGTTTTCCTTGCATGTCGCAGGGACTTGTCAAGCCAGGCGGATTCAAAGGCAGCGTGGGGAAGCGGAGACGCCCACATCCAATCAACCGCCATGCATCAACCGAGGCCGCATGCTTTTGGGACCCGCGGCGCTACGCGCTTGACCTTTGGCTTCGCCTCGAAGCCAAGCCCGAGCGCACCTTGGGCCCGGGGGCTAATGTCGGTGTTTTGGGAACGGGGGTCCCCAGACTTGCCTGCCTGCGGTCCATGGCGTGGCTGAGCTAGCAGGCCCGTACGGCCCATCTTCATCGACACGGCATTCAAGACCCTCGCGAGGGGCCAAGCCTTGTGAGGCTGACGATGCAAGACCTCCTCATGAGTGGCCTTGCCAGGCAGGCTCACGAGGGGCGGAGAGATCAAGGCAAGGCAAACCTCACGAGGTCCTCATGACGTGAGCCATGACGATCGAGGCCAGGCGGGTGCCAGTGCGCGTAGTGTCCTTGCTTCCTCTTTGGTGCCAAGGGGGAAAGCACAGGCGCGGAGTACCGAGGCATCAAGGAAAGGTTTCCATATCGGTGCAACGAGACCAAGACCAGCAGGATGGCAAGATGGAGGTCACCGTGGAGCCCAAGACGGCGTCATCACCAGAGCCTTTTGCAGGCGAAGACCGCTTTTGTCAGGATAAGCTGTACTAGCTGTCCCCTTTCAAATTGGCCGTTGTTGGCTCCCTTCCCGCTCAATATTTGGGGAGAGGACCAGGGCCTATATAAGTAGAACTAGCCACCATAGTAGGGAACGACGAAAAGAGAGCAGAAGAACACCTCAACCTCAAGAGGTTGTTCTTCCCCTTGTACTGTTCACCATCAGCCCAAGAGGCAATCCACCACCACCACACTAGAGTAGGGTATTACACCACAACGGTGGCCCGAACCAGTATAAATCTTGTGTCTTTCTGTGTTGTGAGTTCGTCGAGCTCGTCCGCGAGATCTTAAAGAGCTAGGGCGTGGATCAGTAGAGAGGAAACCTTTGCGCGCACCCCAGTGTTCGAACCTCGAGGGTTTTGCTGGAACCTGTGATCCGACAACAGCTACGTGCCACCGAGCTCCCGTTGTGCTCGGAGCGCGGCAGCAGTGTCAACTTGTCATCGTTGATGATCTGGATGGGGTCAGCGTCGGCCCCTCGTGGCCCACGGTTAATGATGGCGTCGGCGGTGACGCATGTAGCTAGGACCCTGGAAGTTTTTCCTTCTTTTGTTCCCTGCGAGGAATCGAGACGAACCCCGTGGGGGCGTGTAAAGGAAATTGTAATGCTTTTGCTGCGGTGTTTATCATTCCTTCTATAAGACTTGTGGTCGCACGTCTCTCTTTGGCACTATCCCCCTTTTCGTCCTCGCGGTAGCTTAGTGCTCTACGCCAGCAGGTTCCAGTCCCCAGGCAAGCTTCAGCCGTCGCTGGTATGCCAGGTCGCGATGTCGTGGTCAAGGCCAGGAGGTGAGCAGCCTGAGGTGCGATGCTCAAGAGGTCCCCTTTGGCGTGCAATCAGTGTCCCGAAGGCAGAAAAGGAAGGAGACATTGCCGGAGCAAGGCTGCCTGCATCAAAAATTCCAATTGCGACGTCGTGCTAATGCGAATATGTGACTTATCTTGCCGAGACAAGGTAGTTCCTTGTATGGCGTCCGGTTTGCGCTTAAGCGGCGGTGTTATTGGGTGAGGCTCACGCCAGCTCCCCCATTCCTTTCTCATCTAAATGCTCTGCATCCTCGGGTCCCGACCCTCGAGCAAGCTCAGCCGCCGCTGGTATGCCAAGTCGCGGTGCCGTGGTCAAGGCTAGGGGGTGAGGGCTGGAGTGTCAGTAGGAGCTCCTGAGGCGCGATGCTCAGGAGCCTCCCTTTAACGCGCAAGCGAATCACGCAAAAGGAGGGCGGTCAGTGAGGCCACCTGTAACCGCGCCCCGTAGATTCCTGTGGGTTAGTGCATGGGAGAATACAAGTCATAACCGCGTTTGCTGTCCTGCCACTGATCTTTCCGCGAGAAGATGAAGGCACTGCGGATCTGGTGAGGTGACGTGCGCAGAGCGGGCCGCGAGCCAGAGCTCGATCGCACAGGTTTATCAGCGTTGCAGGAACAGACCCGAGCACAAGCACCGTGCCAGCATGTGAAACCCCTATTGTTGGATGAGCAAGCGGCCATTAGCAGCGCGGGAGGCCGCGATGGGTAATAACCAGGTAGGAGATAATCATAAAGTATCTCATGAGGAGAGACAAGCTAGTTCAGGTAAATGCAAGAACGATACATGCCGCAGGGACGGACCCATGCAACCTAGGGATGATGCAGCCCGAGGGGCGCCCCAAGAGAGTGAGCTAGAGATGCAAAAAGGGATACACGTAGCAGGGACAGGCCCGTGCAACTTGGGGATAATGCTGCCCGAGGGGCGCCCCCAATTGAATGAATCGGAAAAGTCACCTGGCACCGTTGCTGAAGGGATGTTGAAGCAGCTGAAGACGCATGTTGAAGAAGTTGCTCCTCATGATTCGCTTGGATCCTGAGCCTCGGGAGGCATCGGGGGCCCGGGCGGCTCATGAAGAACCGTTGCCATCTCTACCGGAACTGCGTGATGCCGGGCCTCCTGAGCCGCCAGAATGCTCTACAGGTGGCGCTGGAAGGTGACAGCCACGTTAGGCAAGCCGAATGGCTTGTGAACATAGCTGTGGGGTGGACCCTCGCACCGACCAACGCGCGAGGGCCAGAAACGCTCCTGGGATGCGGCCCTATTGAACCCTGGGATGTTGACGTAGACGCGCAGCTCATCGTCCTTGCTAGGAAAAGGAGCTACACCAGGTGGTGGGCGGCATCGCCGTACATGGTTCTCGCCTCTTGAAGCTCCTCGGTTGCCTTGGTGATGAACTCCTGAGCACCGGGCACTCCATGCCGTGTGCCCTGGTAAGGGAAGCGTGCGTTGAAGCATGCCTCCACGTAGTGCCCGAGCGCCTCCCTCGTGACATTGGCTAGCTCAGAGGTCCTCCAGAAAAGAGCCCCCGAGCCCAGCCCGAGGAGGGTGCCGGGCGCACCTTCCTATGCGAGGGAGGGAGGCGCCCCATCCATGAGCGCAGGTCCTGAGGTGGTGCCGCTGGAGACTCCGCTCTCCTGAAGCTCCTGCTGTGCAACTGCTTCTTCTTGGGGACAATCTCAGGAGTGTAGACGGCTCCTTCGTTATCTAGGTCTTCGGCCGCCGCAGCTTGGTAGGCGCGCTCTGGAGAGCACACCGCATCCTTCTCCTCGCAACCGACCATGATGACGCCGCAGCTCCCTGGCATCTTGAGGATGTTGTAACCATGATGGGTCACTGCCATAAACTTAGCCAGGGCTGGATACCCAAGGATGGCATTGTATGGCAGGCGGATGTGGGTGATGTCAAAGTCGATGAGCTCAGTGCGGTCATTGTCGCACTTGCCGAAGGTGACAGGGAGGTAGACCTGCCCTATCGGGGTGGTGGAGCCGTCGATCACTCCTGAGAAGGGCTTGGTTGGTTGCAGCTGATCATACGACACTTCGAGGCAGTCAAACGTTTCAACAGAAAGGACATTGAGCCCTCCGCCACCGTCGATGAGGGTCTTGGTGACGACGACGTTGCTGATGATGGGCGAGCAGAGCATCAGGAGGGCGCCGGCAGTTGCCATGCACTGGAGCTGGTCGGATGAGCTGAAGGTAATGGTGTACTTGGACCACCTGAGCGGGCGCGTGGCCTCGAGCCTTGAGAGGGCCGCGTTCACCTCGCGAGCAAACTTCTTGAAGATGTGTTGAGAGGCTGGGGCCTGAGCGCCACCCAGGATGCAGGAGATGGCGCGAGGCTCCTAGAAGCCCCCAGCCCCCTCGTCCTGGTGATGGTCGTCGTTCCTCCTTGGTGGTGGCGGCAGTGGAGGGAGGCTAGCGTTGCGCTGAGGGCGGTCCTCACGAGGCTGGTCCCTCCAGGCACCCTCACGAGGTTGGTCCTAGCATCGATCCTCATGAGGTCGGTCGCGCCACTCCTTGCGGGGGCCGCGGTAGTCCCAGCCACTTCAGCCTCCTCCACGGCCATAGCCTCGGTCATTGCACTTGGGGCGTCGACCAAAGCACCCGTCGCAGGTGGCCCTCAGCTCCTGACAGTCGTTGGTGTTGTGGCTGTGCATGTTGTGGAAGGCGTAGAACGGGCGGTTGGCCTTGGATGACTCGAGGTGGTCGCAGCCGCGCTTCATGTTTGGCTCCTCCGCGAGCACGGCAGCCCCCTTGTGCTTCACGTCCTTGGTCTTGGCCTTCTTGTCTTCTAGGTTGGTAGCTAGAAGCTTGAGGAGGGAAGGGTGTCCCTCCTCAGCTCTCGCGCACCTGGTCGCCATGTTGAACATCTCTAGAGCTGTGCACATGCCCTCGTGTATGGCGAGCTCCTCCTTCATCTTGACATCATGGACGCCGTCAGAAAATGCTAAGATGATGGCCTTGTCCATCACCTTGGGGATCTTGAGGCGAACACTGTTGAAACGCTGGATGTACTTCTGCAGGGTCTCCCCTGGTTGCTGTTTGATGCGCCACGGGTCTCCAGCGGCAGGCGGGCGGTCACGAGTGCCTTGGAAATTGGCGACAAAGCGCTCGCGCATCTCTCCCCAGGAGGAGATCGACCCCGTGGGTAGGTTCAAGAGCCACGAGCACGCGCCGTCTTTGAGATCCATGGAAAACCAGTTCGCCATAACTTTCTCATCGCCATTGGCCGCCTCGATGCTCAGCTCGTAGAGCTGCAAGAACTCAGCAGGGTCGGGGGTGCCATCGTAGCGCGGTGGCAGGTCGGGCTTGAACTTGCCGGGCCAGACAATGCTGCACAGCTCGGGGGTGAAGGCGCGTCAACCCGCCATGGTCACTGGAGCACGTCGTGGAAGTGGATCCCGGTCTTGGTACCCACACGCCGCCGTCGCAAGTGGCGTGCGATCTTGTCATGGTGGTGTGGGGGGTGCAGGAGCATCTTCTTGCGGCCATGGGATTTCCCTGCAGCTTCCTTCTTCATGCGTGGGCACCCTACGCGGTAGGTCACGCTGCGGGGCCACGCGTCTTGGTGTGAGGGCAACTTCTTGATGTGGAGGTGGCGGAGGCGCTCCATAGGCTATGTCGCCTGCTGTGGGAGGTGGACGAGGCAACGAAGGGGACAGCGCAGGAGAGCCCCCAGTGGCGCTGACGAGCTCGGCGATGCGGTCCAGCCAGTCCTCGTAGAGGTCATCGATGGGGCGGTAACGCAGGAGCTCGCGCGCCATGAGCAGCGCGTCCGTGGGCCTGTGGCGAGCGTGGGACAACGAGCCGGCCGGAGTCAACGACAGGGTGGCAGTGCGTCCGTTCCGCCGCACAGAGGGGTGCAGGAATGAAGCTTGCTACTTGTTTCCCGCCGGGCCAGTGGTGGCGTTGATAGCGGGTGATGGAGAGCGACGGGGTGGACCGCCGATGGGCGACGTCTGGGCGACGAGAGCGGTGAGGGCGGCCCGACACTCAGCACAGGCCTGGCGAGTGTTAGCCATGGATGCGGTGGAGCAGTGGTGCATCGATCGATGGAAGAAAGGCTTCAGCACACCCCAACCTAGCGCGCCAAATGTCGGATTACGGGTTTCGGCAAACCCTTGTGAGGTTCGAACTCTGGGGTGCGCACAAAGAACACTTTCTTCCTAGCTCGCTAGCTCAATGATCCCACAACCTAGCTCGACGGACCCAAAGAACAAGAGACACCAGGGTTTATACTGGTTCGGGCCACCATGCGGTGTAATACCCTACTCCAATTTCTGCGTGGATTGCCTCGAGGGGCTGATGATGAACTAGTACAATGGGTGAACAGCCTCGGGAGGTGAGGTGTTCTTGAGCTATATGAACTGGTGAGCTCGTTCGGGTGGAATTTATCCCCTCCCCTATATGGTGGTGGCTAAGTCCTATTTACAGTGGCCTTGGTCCTCTTCCCAAATATTAGGCGGCAAGGGATCCCACAATGGCCAAGTTTCAAGGACAACTAGTACAAGCTATCCTGACAAAAGGTGGTCTTCGCGTGCCAAAGGCGCTGGTGGTGATGCTGCTGTGGGCTCCGCGATGTCCTCCGTCCTACCGTCATGGCGGTCTCGGTCTTGTTGCACTAATATGGAAATCTTTGCCTGATGCCTCGGGAACCCGCGCATGCGCTTGCCTCCTTAGCACCAAAGAGGAAACCGGTACACTGCGCCCGCTGGCGCTCGCCTGGCCTTGGTCGTCATGGCTCACGGCACGCAGACCTCGTGAGGTGCCCCTTGCATAGATATCTCCGCTCCTTAGGAGCCGGCCTAGTGAGGCTGCCCCCAGAGAGGTCTTGGTGTTGTCCGCCTCGCGAGGCTCGGCCCCTTGCGAGGGTCTTGAGTTGTTGCTGCTGAAGATGGGCCGGACCAGGCCGTTGGTGGAGCCACACTCTGGGCCACAAGCAGGCAAGTCTGGGTACCCCCGTTCCCAAGACGCCGACAGTAGCCCCTGAGCCCAAGGCCAGTGCTGGATAGCCAGTCTGTACTAGTACTTCCCCCCCCTTCCTTTCCTCTTTGAACCACGTCCTAGATTCATGCTATACAATTTTGCCCACTACATTCCCCCCTTTCCTCTTTGAACCACGTCCTAGATTCATGCGATACAACTTTCCCCACTACTTTCCCCCCTTCCTTTCCTTTTTGAACCACGTCCTAGATTCATGCTATACAACTTTCCCCACAAGTTTCCCCTATTCCTTTCCTCTTTGAACCAGGTCCTAGATTCATGCTATACAACTTTCCCCACTACTTTCCTGTTTGACCCAACACCTAGATTCGAGTGCTGAAGCGGAAAAAGCTCACATGCAGCTAGAGCAATGCATGTGGAATAAGTGAATTATACCTTAAGGTTCTTGGGGTGTGGTTTGGTGGGCGACCGGAGGCCGTTCTTCCCACACTATGTATGGCAGTGAGGAAGAAGGGGTCGGAGGCCCTCCCGCACCGCCGCTGGGTGAAAGGGAACAACTGCGCCGGTAGTGGATTCCTTCCCTCACCGATGGCGACGGCGTTAAGCCTCCTTCCCTTCCCGGCAGACGGATCCTACCGACTCTTTGACCAGCAGTGAGGGGAGAGAGAGAGGCCAACTAAGTCTTGTTTAGATCTGGAGAGGTGAGAGAGAGTGAAGAGAGCAACTACAAGCGCTGAGGCTCGAGCGTGTATATATATAGTAGAGAGAGTGTGAAGAGTGCAAACCCTAGAAAACAAGCACCGAGTCTGCAGCATATATAGATGGAGTGGCTTTCTTTTTCTCTCCATAAAAATCATTTTAAATTGTGCACGAAATGGAACTCTTTATTTAACGTAGTGAAGAAAAATAATAGGGGCAATGCTAATACGTGAAGAAAATTTAACGCTCGAAGGAGTCAACTCGCAACTAATAGTGCATGCCTCCCGGTCGCTCTTACTAACGTTCACGTGTGGTACACGACCCTCCGAAGTGAACAACAACTAAACCACACATGGTCAAAATATCGGAAAGGTGGGCTGCACCATCCTCCAATTTTAAATATTTCGGCCTAAGTCAGTGTGCCACTGTATGTACTAAGGGTTACAGCGGGTGCTAAGAAACTATGGCGTATTGAGAGTAATTGCTAAATTCACTTTGGTCACTATTCTCAAGAATACGGTCACTATATACGTGATGAGGTGATTGTACGGTCACTGCGAGATCGTATAGCTCCGTATCCATCCATTTTGACCAGTCAAAGAATCCTCCTGGCACCGCCCAAGATCACTTTCTATCTCTGTTATGCGGGGCCTACCTATCATTGGGTGGAAGAAAGAAGTTGAACAAAAACAAAATTATGCTCAAGTGTGATTATCGAACCTGAGACCTCAGGTTTGATGAGCGAACAGGCTAACCAGCTAAACCACCCTCACGTTATGATTAACGAGAGGAAAATAACTTTTTATATGTTCCTGCATTCGTGTGACAATCATGCCTTTTTTTGTGTGGAAGTCATTGGGATTTAAATCATAATTGTGTCATGTGGCTTTGGTGGTAAGGTCTTTTGGGATTTAAAGCAGTGTTGGTAGTGCAGAAATAATGCAACGTTAGTCACCTTATCTCTCTCCACGTAATATGTTGGGTCCCGCCAGTTAGAGGGTGAAACAAACAAATTAATAAGAAAAAAATAAAAGCGCCAGTGGTGTATCTTACCTCACACATCTCGCTACTGCTCTTGAACACTGTCCAATTGATCCCTCTGATCGCTCATGTACTATTTGAATCCTTATTATAACATGCACACAATACACATGCATGCACTCGCACACTAGCATGCAGTGGGCAGACACACACTAGGTAGCACACAACACACACACACACTGGCGACCGACGACGAAGTTGAGTCTGTAGGGTCATACTTTGGCAGCCGCACGACAATCATCTGCACAAGGCGAGTAGAGCGACCTAGTGTGGGTGTCATCATAATCATCATTGATGGCCATTGAGGGAGTCCTAGAGTAAGGGGTCTTCGGGCGTCCGGCCTATTAGCCATGGGCCAGACTGATGTCTGTGAAGATACGAAGTCCGGACACTGTACCCGTGTCCGGATGGGACTCTCCTTGGCGTGGAAGGCAAGCTTGGCGACCGAATATGTAGATTCCTTTCTTTGTAACCGACCTTATGTAACCCTAGATCCTCCCCATGTCTATATAAACCGGAGGACTTAGTCCGGATAGAGGGGACTCATTATCATAGCCATACAAGCTAGGCATCTAGGGTTTAGCCATTACGATGTCGAGGTAGATCAACTCTTGTAACACTCATATTCATCAATATCAATCAAGCAGGACGTAGGGTATTACCTCCATAGAGAGGGCACGAACCTGGGTAAACATCGTCTCCCTTGTCACTTGTTACCATCGAACTTAGGCACACAGTTCGGGACCCCCTACCTAAGATCTGCCGGTTTTGACACCGACATTGGTGCTTTCATTGAGAGTTCCTCTATGTTGTTGCCAAAAGGTTTGATGGCCCCTTCAATCGTCAATAATGACACTGTCCAAGGAGAAACTTTCCTCCCCAGACATATCTTCATATTTGGCGGCTTCACATTGCGGGCCAATTCGCTTGGCCATCTGGAGCAGATCAAAAGCTACGCCCCTGGCCATCAGGTAAGATTCGGGTGCTTGAACTATGTTGTGGACATCCATGGAGACTTGATCTTCACCGGATTCGAGACCGCGGTAGCCGCTCCCGGTCACCCCGATGATCATGACCTAAATCTGTCATCTGGCCACATCCAGAAGATTGCTCCTGTAACCGCGATCTAGATCAAGCTGCTCCATCCAAGGACGGGAGGATCAACCCCACCACGGAGGCCACAGATTCCACAGTGTTGGAGCCGCACATAGAGTTAACCTCTCACAACGTTTTTGTCAGCGGAACTCTGGACTTGTATCCGGTCGAAAATTCCGAACCACGTGAGTCCGCGGACGCCGAGATTAATCGTTTGTCGATCTTCGAATTCAGCGCCGCAGATGTCTTCCAGCTCTCGGCTTTGGGCGATGTGCTAAACTCATTAAAAAACCTGTCTAATAACCCAGAAGTATAGGTGATCGCAACAGTTTTCGAGGGTAGAGTATTTAACCCAAATTTATTGATTCGACACAAGGGGAGCCAAAGAATATTCTCAAGTATTAGAAGCTGAGTTGTCAATTCAACCACACCTGGAAACTTAATATCTGCAGCAAAGTGTTTAGTAGCAAAGTAATATGATAGTGGTGATAATGGTAGCAAAAGGTAACAGTAGTAAAAGCAATGTTTTTGGTATTTTGTAGTGATGATAGCAATAGCAATGGGAAAGTAAATAGGCGAAGAACAATATATGGAAAGCTCGTAGGCAATGGATCGGTGATGGAGAATTATGCCAGATGCGGTTCATCATGTAACAGTCATAACCTAGGGTGACACAGAACTAGCTCCAGTTCATTGATATAATGTAGGCATGTATTCCGAACATAGTCATACGTGCTTATGGAAAAGAACTTGCATGACATCTTTTGTCCTACCCTCCCGTGGCAGCTGAGTCCTTACGGAAACTAAGGGATATTAAGGCCTCCTTTTAATAGAGAACCGTAACAAAGCATTAACATATAGTGAATACATGAACTCCTCAAACTACGGTCATCACCGGTAAGTATCCCGATTATTGTCACTTCGGGGTTAACGGATCATAACACATAATAGGTGACTATAGACTTGCAAGATAGGATCAAGAACACTCATATATTGATGAAAACATAATAGTTTCAGATCTGAAATCATGGCACTCGGGCCCCAGTGACAAGCATTAAGCATAGCAAAGTCATAGCAACATCAATCTCATAACATAGTGGACACTACGGATCAAACCCTAACAAAACTACCTCGATTACATGATAGATCCCATCCAACCCATCACCTTACAGCAAGCCTACGATGAAATTACTCACGCACGGCGGTGAGCATCATGAAATTGGTGATGGAGGATGGTTGATGATGACGATGGCGACAGATTCCCCTATCCGGAGCCCCGAACGGACTCTAGTTCAGCCCTCCCGAGAGGTTTTAGGGCTTGGCGGCGGCTCCGTATCGTAAAACGCGATGATTTCTTCTCTCTGATTTTTTCTCATCGAAACTCAATATATGGAGGTGGAGTTGGAGTCGGAGACGCAACAGGGGGCCCACGAGGTAGGGGGCGCCCCCTAGGGGGGCAGGCGCGCCCCCCACCCTTGTGGCAAGACGGTGGGCCCCCTGGCCTTCATCTTTGGCAGGTATTTTTCTTATTTTCTGAAAAGTGTCTCCGTGAAGTTTCAGGTCATTCCAAGGACGTTTGCTCCTACACATAAATAAAACCATGCTAATTCTGCTGAAAACAGCGTCAGTCCGGGTTACTTCCATTCAAATCATGCAAGTTAGAGTCCAAAACAAGGGCAAAAGTGTTTGGAAAAGTAGATACGTTGGAGACGTATCAACTCCCCCAAGCTTAAACCTTTGCTTGTCCTCAAGCAATTCAGTTGACAAACTGAAAGTGATAAAGAAAAACTTTTACAAACTCTATTTGCTCTTGTTGTTGTAAATATGTAAAGCCAACATTCAAGTTTTCAGCAAAGGTTATAACTAACCACATTCGCAATAACGCATAGGTCTCAAGTTACTCATATCAGTAGCATAATCAACTAGCGAGCCATAATAATAAAACTCGGATGACAACACTTCCTCAAAACAATCATAATATGATATAACAAGGTGGTATCTCGCTAGCCCTTTGTGAGACCGCAAAATATAAATGCAGAGCACCTTTAAAGACCAAGGACTGACTAGACATTGTAATTCATGGTAAAAGAGATCCAATCAAGTCATACTCGATGTAAACTAACAATAATGAATGAAAATGACAGCGGTGCTCTCCAACTGGTGCTTTTTAATAAGAGGATGATGACTCAGCATAAAAGTAAATAGATAGGCCCTTCGCAGAGGGAAGCAGGGATTTGTAGAGGTGCCAGAGCTCGGTTTTGAAACAGAGGTGAATAATATTTTGAGCGGTATACTTTCATTGTCAACATAACAACCAAGAGATGGCGATATCTTCCATGCTACACACATTATAGGCGGTTCCCAAACAGAATGGTAAAGTTTATGCTCCCCCTTCCACCACAAGCATCAATCCATGGCTTGCTCGAAACAACGAGTGCCTCCAACTAACAAGAGTCCCAGGGGGAGTTTTGTTTGCAATTATTTTGATTTAGTTTGCATAAAGCATGGGACTGGGCATCCCGGTGACCAGCCATTTATCTCATGAGTGAGGAGCGGGGTCCACTCCTCTTGAGAATAACCCACCTAACATGGAAGATACAGACAGCCCTAGTTGATACATGAGCTATTCGAGCATACAAAACATGATATTTATTTGAAGGTTTAGAGTTTGGTACATACAAATTTACTTGGAACGGCAGCTATATACCGTATATAGGTAGGTATAGTGGACTCATGTGGAAGAACTTTGGGGGTTTAAGGAGTTTCGGTGCACAAGCAGTATTCCCGCTTAGTACAGGTGAAGGCTAGCAAAAGACTAGGAAGCGACCAGCTAGAGAGTGACAACAGTCATGAACATGCATTAAAATTAATCAACACTGAATGCAAGCATGAGTAGGATATAATCCACCATGAACATAAATATCATGAAGGCTATGTTGATTTTGTTTCAACTACATGCGTGAACATGTGCCAAGTAAAGTCACTTAAATCATTCAGAGGAGGATACCACCCTATCATACCTCATCATAACCATCTCAATAGCATGTTGGCACGTAAGGTAAACCATTATAACTCATAGCTAATCAATCATGGCACAAGAAACTATGATCTCTAGTTGTCATTGCAAACATGTTTATTCATAATAGGCTGAATCAGGAACGATGAAGTAATCATATTTACAAAAACAAAAGAGGTCGAGTTCATACCAGCTTTTATCATCTCGGCCAGTCCATCATATACCATCATAATTGCCTTTCACTTGCACGACTGAACAATGTGAATAATAATAATAGTGCACGTGCATTGTACTAAGCTGGAATCTGCAGGCATTCAATAAACAGGGGAAGACAAGGCAATATGGGCTCTTTTGTCAGATCAACAATAATGCATATAAGAGCCACCTCAACAATTTAATTATGGTCTTCTCCTATCGACCCCCAAAGAAATAAAACTATTTACACGGGAAAGCTCCCAACAAGCAAAAGAAGAACATGAATTTTTTTTGGGTTTTCTTTTCAATTACTACTATAAGCATGGAAAGTAAAACTAATTAAAAGCTACAACTAATTTTTTTGGTTTTTTCTAAGGTTTATTAAACACACAAGAAGAAAGCATAAAAGGAAATTAAACTAGCATGGATGATACAATGAAAAAGTATGAGCACCGGCATCTAGCAATGAGTGTGTGAACATAAATGTAATGTCAGTGAGAAATACGTACTCCCCCAAGCTTAGGCTTTTGGCCTAAGTTGGTCTATGGCCATGGCTGGCCTGGCAGATATCCATAATAATAGTTGTTGGGGTCGTACTGTGATGCAACAGCTATCGCCTGCTGAGCTGCAGCGTGGCAACGAGCAGCCTCCTCTCTCCTCTCGTACTCATCTGCCTCCTCTCTGGTAATAGTATATCCTCCTCTTGCCTGATAATCAAAGAAAGCAGGAGCGGGGAGAGTAATACGGACAACACGGTGTCTGTCAAAGATTAGTCGATACTGGAGAGGTGATTCGTTCCTCTCGACAAACTGGTGGTGAACCATAGCATTAAAATCTAGATAGGCATGAGGTAATTCAATATCATCTTCGCGCACATCTATACCAAGAAAATTAGCTATGCGGGTTGCATAAATTCCACCAAAGAAATCTCCATTACGTCTATTAAGATGCAACCTACGTGCAACAATGGCTCCCAAATTATATGATTTGTCTCCTAACACAGCACTCCTAAGAATACTGAGGTCAGGGACACACACGTGACATGCTTCATCTTTACCACTTATGCATCTGCCTATGAAGAGAGCTAAATAATGTATGGCAGGAAAGTGAATGCTCCCTATGGTAGCTTGTGTAATATCTCTAGATTCTCCCACAGTTATATCAGCAAGAAAATCTCTAGATTCAGATTTGCAAGGATCCCTTATACTACCCCATTGTGGAACTTTGCATGCAGTGGTAAAATCCTCTAAGTCCATGGTATAAGATTTATCATAAAGATCAAACAGGACAGTTGGAGAATTACGTGAAGTGGAAAATTCAAACCTCCTCACAAAGGAGCTAGTGAGCTCATGATACTGACTACACTTCTCTTCCTCGAAGCTCATGAGATCAGCGTTACACAAATATGCATTGAATTCTTGTTTTATTCCCGCTTGATCCATAAAATATTTAGAAGGCCACTCACAAGGACGCACTGGAGTGTCTCTCGGTGGCTCTTCGTCAGCATCACGCATTGCAAGCCCAGGTCCTTGCTTCTTTGAAGAACCACCTTGGAACATTTTCCTAAGCATTTTTCTTCCTCTGAAAAATTCTGAAATTTTTTAGTAACTTCAAAATAAAAGTAAACCAAACTCAATAATATTGATAGTAACTACTCCTACAAGTGCCTAGGGCCTATATCATGCATCAAAACTACTTTTGACCATATAAATTTGACATGCAAGCTCAAGAACAGGGTCACCTAAGCAGCAGAAATTTACAATGAATAAAGCGCTAGAACAAAAACTAATTGGACCAATGGAGGAGTCACATACCAAGGAACAATCTCTCCAAGCAGTTTTGTGAGAGGTGCTTTGAGCAAGGAGATCGAAAATGGCAGCAAAACGAGCTTGGACTCGAGTTTGAACTGGTTATTCGTGTTTGGAGGAGTAAGATGAAGTGTGTGGGTGCAGGAATAAGTGGACGAGGGCTACCAGTGGCCCACGAGGCAGGGGGGCGCGCCCTCCACCCTCGTGGCAAGGTGGTTGGCCCCCCTGGTGTGTTCTTTGTTCCATAAATCCTCAAATATTCTAGAAAAAATCATATTTAATTTTCAGGGCATTTGGAGAATTTTTATTTTTGAGGTATTTTTATATTGCACGGATAATCAGATAACAGACAGAAAATTATTTATTTTTATTTTATTTAATATAAATAACAGAGAGTAAAAGTGGGGTACAAAAGGTTGTGCCTTCTAGTTTCATCCATCTCATGATCATCAAAAGGAATCCACTAACAAGGTTGATCAACTCTTGTTAACGAACTCATTCCGAATAACATGGAACCGGAGAAATTTCGAATAACACTATGTTACCTCAATGGGGATATGCACATCCCCAATAATAAGAATATCATATTTCTTCTTGACAGTTGGAAGAGGAAATTCAAAACCTCCAAATATAATCGATGGAATTTTTCTAATAGAGTTGATACTATGAACTTGAGGTTGTTTCCTAGGAAAGTGTACGGTATGCTCATTACCATTAACATAAAAAGTGACATTGCCTTTAGTGCAATCAATAACAGCCCCTGCAGTATTCAAAAAGGGTCTTCCAAGAATAATATACATACTATCATCCTCGGGAATATCAAGAATAACAAAGTCCGTTAAAATAGTAACGTTTGCAACTCCAATAGGCACATCCTCACAAATGCCGACAGGTATAGCAGTTGATTTATCAGCCATTTGCAAAGATATTTCAATAGCTGTCAACTTATTCAAATCAAGTCTACGATATAAAGAGAGAGGCATAACACTAACACCGGCTCCAAGATCACATAAAGCAGTTTTAACATAATTTCTTTTAATGGAGCATGGTATAGAGGGTACTCCTGGATCTCCAAGTTTCTTTGGTATTCCACCCTTAAAAGTATAATTAGCAAGCATGGTGGAAATTTCAGCTTCCGGTATCTTTCTTCTATTTGTAATAATAGCTTTCATGTACTTAGCATAAGGATTGGTTTTGAGCATATCAGTTAATCGCATACGTAAAAAGATAGGTCTAATCATTTTAGCAAAGCGCTCAAAATCCTCATCATCCTTTTTCTTGGATGGTTTAGGAGGAAAAGGCATGGGTTTCTGAACCCAAGGCTCTCTTTCTTTACCATGTTTCCTAGCAACAAAGTCTTTCTTATCATAACATTGATTCTTTGATTGTGGGTTATCAAGATCAACAACAGGTTCAATTTCTATGTCATTGTCATTACTAGGTTGAGCATCATTATGAACATTATTATTAACATTATCATTTGTTTCAGGTTCATTACCAGATTGTGTTTCAGCATCAGAAATAGAGACATCATTTGGATTCTCAGGTGTTTCAACAATAGGATCACTAGAAGCATGCAAAGTCCTATCATTTTTCTTTTTCTTCTTTTTAGAAGAGCTAGGTGCATCTATATTATTTCCATGAGAATCTTGCTCAATTCTCTTAGGATAGCGTTCAGGATACAAAGGTTCCTGAGTCATTCTACCAGTTCTAGTAGCCACTCTAACATCATAATCATTATCTTTACTATTCAATTCATTGAGAAAATCATTTTGAGCTTTAAGTACTTGTTCTACTTGAGTGGTAACCATAGAAGCATGTTTACTAATAAGTTTAAGTTCACCTTTAACATTAGCCATATAATCACCCAATTGTCCAAGCATATTTGAATTGTATTTTAATTGTCTACCAAAATAAACATTAAAGTCTTCTTGCTTAGCCATAAATTTATCAAACTCATCTAAGCATGGGCTAGCAAACTTAGTAAATGGGATTACAGCTTTATCATATCTGTAGAGAGAATTTACCTTTACTACCTGTGTCGGGTTAGCAAGACCATGAGTTTCTTCGATAGGTAAAGGATTAATATTATATGTTTCTTCGACAGGCGGTAAATTAAGACCGTGTATTTCTTCAATAGGAGGTAAATGCTTAACATCTTCAGCTTTAATACCTTTTTCTTTCATAGATTCTTTGCCTCTTGCATATCTTCAGGACCGAGAAATAGAATACCTCTCTTCTTCAGAGTTGGTTTAGGAATAGGCTCAGGAATTGGCTCCGGAGGTGTCCAATTATTTTCATTTGTCAACATATTATTCAATAGAGTTTCAGCTTCATCCAGTGTTATTTCCCTGAAAACAGAACCAGCACAACTATCCAGGTAATCTCTGGAGGCATCGGTTAGTCCATTATAAAAGATATCAAGTGTTTCATTTTTCTTAAGAGGATGATCAGGCAAAGCATTAAGTAATTGGAGAAGCCTCCCCCAAGCTTGTGGGAGACTCTCTTCTTCAATTTGCACAAAATTATATATATCCCTTAAAGCATCTTGTTTCTTATGAGCAGGGAAATATTTAGTAGAGAAGTAATAAATCATATCCTGGGGACTGTGCACACAACCAGGATCAAGAGAATTAAACCATATCTTAGCATCACCCTTTAATGAGAACGGAAATATTTTAAGGATATAAAAGTAGCGAATTCTCTCATCTTTAGTGAACAGGGTAGCTATATCACTCAGTTTAGTAAGATGTGCCACAACAGTTTTAGATTCATAACCATGAAAAGGATCAGATTCAACCAAAGTAATTATATCAGGATCAACAGAGAATTCATAATCCTTATCAGTAACAAAGATAGGTGAAGTAGCCAAAGTAGGGCCAGGTTTCATTCTATCATTTAGAGATTGCTTACTCCATTTAGCTAATAATTTTTTAAGTTCGGTTCTATCTCTGCAAGCTAAAATAGCTAAAGAAGCATCTTGGTCAAATACATAACCCTTAGGAATAGCAAGTGGTTCTTCATCATCACTTTCATCAGTATCATCAGATTCAATATTTTCAATTTCTCTAGCCCTAGCAAGTTGTTCATCAAGAAAAGCACTAAGTGGCACAGTAGTATCAGGCGTAGTGGTAGTTTCATCATAAGTATCATGCATAGCAGAAGTGGCATCATCAATAACATGCGACATATCAGAATGAATAGCAGAAGCAGGTGTAGGTGTCGCAAGCTTATTCAAAACAGAAGGTGAATCAAGTGCAGAGCTAGATGGCAGTTCCTTACCTCCCCTCGTAGTTGAGGGATAGATCTTGGTTTTTGGATCTCTCAAATTCTTCATAATAATAAGCAGATGTATATCGCAAGTGACTCAAAGAATAGAGCTATGCTCCCCGGCAACGGCGCCAGAAAATAGTCTTGATAACCCACAAGTATAGGGGATCGCAACAGTTTTCGAGGGTAGAGTATTTAACCCAAATTTATTGATTCGACACAAGGGGAGCCAAAGAATATTCTCAAGTATTAGCAGCTGAGTTGTCAATTCAACCACACCTGGAAACTTAATATCTGCAGCAAAGTGATTAGTAGCAAAGTAATGTGATAGTGGTGATAACGGTAGCAAAAGGTAACAGTAGTAAAAGCAATGTTTTTGGTATTTTGTAGTGATGATAGCAATAGCAACGGGAAAGTAAATACGCGAAGAACAATATATGTAAAGCTCGTATGCAATGGAACGGTGACGGAGAATTATGCCGGATGTGGTTCATCATGTAACAATCATAACCTAGGGTGACACAGAACTAGCTCCAGTTCATTGATATAATGTAGGCATGTATTCCGAACATAGTCATACGTGCTTATGGAAAAGAACTTGCATGACATCTTTTGTCCTACCCTCCCGTGGCAGCGGGGTCCTTACGGAAACTAAGGGATATTAAGGCCTCCTTTTAATAGAGAACCGGAACAAAGCATTAACATATAGTGAATACATGAACTCCTCAAACTACGGTCATCACTGGTAAGTATCCCGACTATTGTCACTTTGGGGTTAATGGATCATAACACATAATAGGTGACTATAGACTTGCAAGATAGGATCAAGAACACTCATATATTGATGAAAACATAATAGGTTCAGATATGAAATCATGGCACTCGGGCCCTAGTGAAAAGCATTAATCATAGCAAAGTCATAGCAACATCAATCTCAGAACATAGTGGACACTAGGGATCAAACCCTAACAAAACTAACTCGATTACATCATAGATCCCATCCAACCCATCACCGTCCAGCAAGCCTACGATGGAATTACTCATGCACGGCGGTGAGCATCATGAAATTGGTGATGGAGGATGGTTGATGATGACAATGGCGACGGATTCCCCTATCCGGAGCCCCAAACGGACTCCAGATCAGCCCTCCCGACAGGGCTTGGCGGCGGCTCCGTATCGTAAAATGCGATGATTTCTTCTCTCTGATTTTTTTTTCTCATCAAAACTCAATATATGGAGGTGGAGTTGGAGTCGGAGACGCAACAGGTGGCCCACGAGGTAGGGGGCACGCCCTAGGGGGCCAGGCGCGCCCCCCACCCTCGTGGCAAGACGGTGGGCCCCTGGCCTTCATCTTTGGCAGGTATTTTTCTTATTTTTTGAAAAGTGTCTCCATGAAGTTTCAGGTCATTCCGAAGATGTTTGCTCCTGCACATAAATAACACCATGGTAATTCTGCTGAAAACAGCGTCAGTCCGGGTTAGTTCCATTCAAATCATGCAAGTTAGAGTCCAAAATAAGGGCAAAAGTGTTTGGAAAAGTAGATACGTTGGAGACGTGTCACTGTCCTTGGTGGAGGACTCACAACTGAACTATATCCGGCTCGAACTAGGGGCTGACGGTGGAGAATTTTGCTTCCCACCTGCTACCCACTTCATAGCCACGGTCGAGGATCTGACCGACGAACTTGATTACGACTCCAAGGACATCGACGTTATGGACACGATGTCGGAGAAGAAGAGGTCCAGAACCTGCCGTTCACCGGACGTTGGACGACCACTTCCTCATATGATGTATACATGGTGGATGCACCAAAGCAGAACAGCGGCGATGACAAAGAAGATCCAGCTACGGATAAACCCTCCGAAATACAATCCAAGCGCCAGCGTCAGCGGCGCCGCTCTAAGTCACACTTCAGTAAAGACAGCAACACCGGCACAGGAGAAGACAACATTCTGGAGGGTGTCGAAGACAACAAAGACCCCGTTGACACAGCTAATGAACAAGATGAATGGGAAGATGGGCAGGTTAGCCCTGGTAAACATGACACACACGAAGATTCGGAGGATGACAATTAACTTCCGCTCTCTGAGGATGAGGTGAGCCTCAGCACCAAGGATTTCATTGTGCCTGAGGAACCTCTTGAGCAGGAGCGGTTCAAGCGCCAACTAATAGGCACTGCAAGGAGCCTAAAAAAGAAACAGCAACAGCTTCCAGCTGACCAAGATCTGCTCAATGATAGATGGACCGAAGTGCTAGCCGCCGAAGAATGCGGCCTTAGTGGCCCAGCCAAAAGCTACCTGAAGCTTAGATTGCTACCCCAAGGCGACCACAAGGCGCTCAATCCCGTGCCATCATCGCACAAGGCGGCAGGTCGACCACAACTTAGTCCGGGTAAAGCAGCAACTCAAGACGAACACCAGAACGCCCTACCTCGCCGTAAAGGCAAGAACAAAACAGCTCAGGGTTGTGCATACGACCTTCAACATGACTTGGGTAGTAGAGCAGGACACCCAAGAGCGATCTACGGATCGCGAGGACATACCTCGACAC
The DNA here is from genome assembly GCF_003073215.2 of Triticum urartu. Taxonomy (NCBI): domain Eukaryota; kingdom Viridiplantae; phylum Streptophyta; class Magnoliopsida; order Poales; family Poaceae; genus Triticum; species Triticum urartu. The sequence goes on along the minus strand of NC_053024.1, from coordinate 293,852,159 downwards.
GCGACGATGACCACCTATTCGGACGTGACAAACCTAGCCACGCCCGGGCCGAAAACCGAACATGGACTGCATCGGAGGTACGTCGCGGTGTGGACCAACATAGAGGCTCCACACACCCTCTTTTCTTCACAGACGAAGTAATGGAGCATGAATTCCCAGACGGGTTCAAACCTATAAATATCGAATCATACGACGGAACAATGGATCCCACGGTATGGATCGAGGACTTCCTCCTCCATATCCACATGGCCCGCGGAGACGACCTTCATGCCATCAAATACCTACCACTAAAACTCAATGGACCAGCTCGGTACTGGTTAAACAGTCTGCCCAGAAATTCTATTGGCAGCTAGAAAGATTTGGATGACGCCTTTCACGACAACTTCCAAGCAACATATGTCTGGTCATTGAACGCCGATGACTTAAGTCACATTGTCCAGCAGCCCAGAGAGTCAGCCAGGAAGCTCTGGACTAGGTTCTTAGTTAAAAAGAACCAAATCGTCGACTGTACGGACGCGGAAGCCCTCGAGGCCTTTAAACACAGTGTCCGGGATGAATGGCTGGCACGCCACCTTGGTCAAGAAGGACCTAGATCCATGAAATCCCTCACTGCTCTAACGACCCGCTTTTGCGCGGGAGAAGATAGTTGGCTCGCTTGTAGAAGCAAATAGCGCCAGCGACTCGGGCACTTCCGAAGTCCGAGATGGCAATGGCAAGCCACAACAAAGCAAACATAACAGTCGCAATGATAATGAAAGATCACGTGACACAGTGGTCAACGCCGGATTCATCAATCCCAAACCCGGTCAACGGAAAAAGCCATTCAAGGCGAACAGAGACGGATCATCCAACCTAGACAGGATACTAGACCGACCTTGCCAGATCCATTGTCACCCCAATAAACCAACTAATCATACCAACATAAACTGTTGGGTCCTCAAGCAGGCCGGCAAGCTCAATGCCGAACACACGTGAAGGAGGCCGCCAAGCAATAGGGACGACGGAGTGGTTCGCCAGACAAATACCGGGGGTCAGAAGCAATTTCCCCCCGAAGATCGATCAACTCCTGAGAAGAAATAGCAGTTTGGCTCCCGTTGCCCATTTCATATACCCGTTAAAACTATACCGCACATACATAACTACGCACTTAAATTACCATGGGCATTGGCGGAAGCATAATACAGACAAGTCTACATGCACTCCGGTAACATTTTTATTCACTTTCCTTTTTCTTTCTTCATTATCTCTTGAAAACACATGGCGCAAAGGAGAAACATCTACGACCGACTCCATCGGAGTTCGGATCCGTACACTCACCTACGGGGCTACTTCCTTCAAGGATTCCCCTTGCCAAGGACAGGCAGCGCAGACGTGCGACAGGAGGTCAAAAATAACTTTTTGTAGACCGCACTCTTTTTTCGAGCCTGTAACATGCCTTTTTCCTCTACCTTCGACCCATGGCATATCAAATAGCCGGGGTCATGGCCTTTATATATATCAAGTAATCTTTGGCATATCGCTCAGGTCCTAGTTCACATTACCCGAATTAATCATCCACGTCTTTTCGCAAATGAATACGTCCTCTATGGTTGCTTCACAGATATACCCCGGGCTTAACTTGCCAGGGGCTCGGTACGGGAACAAATGAGTTGCCAACAAAGTTCTAACAACTTTTACAGCGTACTTCGGCGTCGCGAGTTTGTCCTTATATGCATCAGCTTCGAATCATGTCTTGGGTCAATAGTTAGGTTGCCCGGCTCCTGTGCTTGCTATCCTACGTTTCGCTCTATCAGCTAGGGTAGTAAAGGGAGAACTATTGCGATTGTGCTACCGGTTCACCTGGATCAGCACCTCAGTAGAGAAAGCCGAAAACTGTCTGTCATGATGCGGCGAGAGCTGGTCAACCACTTGATGACTTATCGGATTCTCTAGCGATTCCTCTGTGTCACACGAAGGACCTCTTTCCGGTCAAATATGTACATGCGTCGTATGGATAAACCGCATACATACCAGGGGCGATGTCGTAGAACCACCATAAAACTCCTATGGCTAAGTGAAAGTGTTAACTCCCTATAGTCGGGTTGCCTAGTTCCCTGAATTGACACCTCCTTCATGGACCAAGACATTAGGTCAAGAGTGATCAAATGCTTTTCCGAACACCCCCATACTTCCTATGATGGGGCTGAAGCCGAAGATTGGAAAACTTTCAGCTTATATTAAAACGGCCGCACAGGAGGAATACAAACTTTCAAGCAATATATAAAAACATATTAACTATAAAATTGTCTCGTACAATTTTCATACACCTCACTCGAACATTATGTCTTTCGAGCATTGACCCTCTATCAAGCGGGCGGCCACTAGGACGTCTTCAAAATAATGCTCTAGTTCGTGGCGGTACTTTCCCTTGGGTGGATTCTTCACCGCAACATTGATGGCCTTCATCTTCCCCCAAATGTCTTGACTCGGGCAAAGGACATCCGTGCACCCTCGATACACACTGATCGCTTCACAGCATCGATACGTGGCACCGTGTCAACAAGCCGCTGCACCAAGCCGAAGTAGCTATTCGGAACAGGATCAGTTGGCCATAACCGGATTATGACATTGTTTATGGTAGCACCAGATGTCCTATGAAGCTCGGCCCACTGGGACATTTGCTCATTCAGCAACAGGGGGCGCTTCGACGTGCCGAATTGTGACCAGGAAATCTTCTCCGTTGCATACCCCTCTCACGCCTGGTAAAACTGTGTTGCATCGAAAGAACTCTTTGGCAAGTCTAAAAACTCATCTTGAGAACTCCACAATTGGTTAAGTTGAGCATAGTTCGGATTGCCGAACTTAGTTTGCAGCAAAAATGGCTCACCAGCCGCAATCTCCCTAGCTTGGCGGATCTCCTCACGGGCGGCTCTGGATTCAGACCTCCCTTCTCTCGCCTCTCGTAAGGCCATGTCAATTTCAGCCATCTTGGCTTCATTCTCCTTCTCAAGGAGTGCACAGCGGCTAGCAACATTTTTTAGTTCGAGCGCCATCGTGGATATCTTCTCCTCGTCTTGACGCCGAGCAGCTCGTTTGGCTTTTAACTCAGCCGATGCCTTTTCGGCAGCCGCATTACTACACCGGGCATGTTCCTTGGCCCGGGCCAGCTTCGCCCGAAGAATTTCAACGGCGGCAGCACCATCTACAGCCAGGCATATTACAGTATATAACTTTCAGCATCATGCTTATATAACAACAATGTATGTGAAGGGACTGCCCCCAACACATACCTTGCGATTCGTCAAGACGCATATTGATTAACGCAATGTCATCCCCGGCCACATCAAGCTTCCATTGCAGCTCGGCCATATCCTTAGACTGGGAAGTAGCCAGGGGGGAAGCATCCTATGTTCAAGTTAATCAGATTAATCCTTGAATATTTCTTCTTGATCCTCCATTCGCCTCTCATGGGAAGCCAACCTGAGTCTCAGGGGCTACTATCTATACACATGTATATTTTGTGAGTAAAAAACAATTGCACATATTACAGTACAAACCTCGAAGCCTCTTAGTAGGCTCGCAAAGGCCTCATCCAATCCGCTCTTCGCGGACAGGACCTTTTCAACCACTGTGCCCATCAAGGTACGAGGTTCCTCTCAGACGGACGCCTGCCGCAGCATGTTCGTCAATATATCCAGCGCCTCTGGGTCTTTGGAGGCCGCCGTAGGAGTACGACCACCCTTTGAAGGGATCCGTTCATTCGTATCCGGTTGTATACCGGATTGTTTGGGGCCATCATTGTTGTTCCCCGGACCCTGGGCCGTTGAAGTATCACCTTCGGGTAACATCTTCATCATCCCTTGCACCACTTGTTGGTCGGTGGGAGACCCTTCACGACGACACCTCGAAGTCGTCCGCCCTATTGGACGGAGAGGCCGGTGGGGGCATCTCACTTTCCATCATCTCTGGGAGAAGGTCCCCCAAGGAGGAGGATTGTTAAGGAAGCCTGTGTGTTGAGCTGCAAAAAATATATACCCCAGACATTATAAAAAAAGAACGGGACATGTTTAAAACAGCCTTGTTCACTTACGATTTGGACTGAGGATTGTCCTCATCACGAGACTGCGCTTCGACATCCTCCAAGCCCGAGCCACCCACCTGAGGCCTCTTGCCTCGCTTAGGAGCCTGTTTCTTCCAATCTTCGGAGGCGTCCCTTTTCTTCCCATGAGGGGAGGAGACGGTGGTCCTCCCTTCACTCTTGTCTTCGGATGAGGGAATTTTGATTCCTCCGGACACAATGTCTGAGGTACAATTTCTTCCCATGAGGGGAGGAGACGGTGGAATAGGGGTCATCTTTGGTCTTTCCACTCTCTGCCTCGCCCTCTTTCATAGGCATCCGGTATGGTGTCGGGGCTAGCATCCTTGTTAAAACAGGATTCGCTGGTGTCGGTGTTCTGGGAACGGGGGTCCCCAGACTTGCCTGCCTGTGGCCTGCGGCGTGGCTCAAAGGGGGGCCCAGCACGGCCCATCTTCACCAACACAAATCCAAGACCCTCGCGAGGGGCCAAGCCTCGCAGGGCGGACGACACGGAGCTTCCTCAGGCACGGCCCCGTCAGGCTGGCTCGCGAGTAGGCGGAGAGATCAAGGCGGGGTACCTCATGAGGTGCCCGTGACGCAAACCATGACGGCCAAGGGCGCCAGACGGGTGCCAGCCCGTGTAGTGTCCTCCTTTCCCCTTTGGTGCAAAGGGGCAAGCGCAGTCGCGGAGTACCGAGGCATCAGGCAAAGGTTGCTGTTTCGGTGCAACAAGACCAAGACCAGGAGGACTGCAAGACGGAGATCATTGTGGAGCCCAAGACGACGTCACCACCAGAGCTTTGTGCAGGCGAAGACTACTTTTGTCAGGGTAGCTAGTACTAGCTGTCCCCCTTCAAATTAGCCCGCCATTGTTGGCTCCCTTCCCGCTCGATATTTGGGAAGAGGACCAGGGCATCTATAAATAGGACCAGCCACCCACAGAGGAAAGGGGGTTCGATCAGAGAGAGAGAGAGAGAGAGAGAGAGAGAAAGGTGACTGAACTCCTCCCAGCAGTTCATCGCCCCAGCCAAGAACAGACCCTCGCGAGGCTGTTCTTCCTTGTATCAATCATTACCATCAGCCCAAGAGGCAATCCACCACACCACACACTAGAGTAGGGTATTACACCACAACGGTGGCCCGAACCAGTATAAACCTTGTGTCCCTCGTATTATTCTTTCCATAGCTCAGATCTTAGCGAGGCGGAGGGGCGCAGGTAGGTAGGAGGCGAAATCTCTGCACGCACCCCAGTGTTCGAACCTCAAGGGTCTGCCGGAACCCGAAATCCGACATTTGGCGCGCCAGGTAGGGGTGCACCGGAGTTTTCTCTTCCGCCACCGCCACGGCCTGCCTCGCGATGAGTAGCGCGTCGCCTGCTCCGGCCGCCGGCGCCAGCATGGGGGCCAGGGGGCTCCGAGCCCTGTCCCCAGCCCTGCAACGGGTACGGTGGCCGGACAAGCTCAAGCCAACGACGCCGCCGTGCTACGGCGGCGCGACAGATCCGCTGGCCTTCTTGCTGGCGAGCGAGGATGCCCTCCTCGAAGCCAGAGGTGACGATAGGGTCGTGGCCAACTGGCTCCCCATGGCCCTCACCGGCGCTCCGTGCACATGGCTGCTCCACCCACCGGCAGCCTCCGTGGCCGCTCGGGAAGAGCCCCGCAACCTCTTCCCCGCCCATCGCGCTAGACCAACACCCCCGGTCGTTGCGGCTCTCCTGGGCGGCTCACAGGCGCCGCCTACAAGTCACCACGTCAAGACGTTCATCCGCCGGGTCAGCGCCGCTTCCACGCGGCAGGGGGCTCTCCCAGACCGGGCGGCGCCCGAGACCGGCCTGACCTTCAGCTCGGAGGACCACCCCTCCAACTCGGCCTGCTCGGGTGCGCTCCCCATGCTGTGCACCCCCACCATCTGCTAGGTGGCCGTCACCAGAACTCGCATTGATGGCGGTGCGGGCCTCAGCGTGCTCTCGGTCGAGGCCTCCAACCTCCTCTGCATACCCCTGGAACGGTTGCAACCCAGCCGGCCCTTCTCAGGCGTTGGGGGCGGATCATCCAGCTCCTTGGGACAGATCCAGCTCCCGGTAACCTTCGGCACCTACAACAACTTCCGCACGGAGCTGGTCGACTTCGACATCGCCCCCATCGGCCTCCCCTACAATGCCATCCTCGGCTACCCAGTGCTGGCCCAGTTCATGGCCGCGACGCACTCGGCGTATAACCTCATGAAGATGCCCGGGAGCAGCGGTGTCCTCACCGTGCACGGGGACACCGGAGACGCGCTACGGGTGCTCAAGCTCGCCTTCAAGACGGCGGCGTCGGCACAGCCCGCCGACTTGGAGACCCTCGAGCCCAAGGGGGCTGCACCCGCCAAGAAGAAACAGTTGTTCACCCAAGACAAGGCAGAAACCAAGCAGATACCCGTCGATGAGGATGGGTCCACCAACACCACTTTCACCATAGGCGCCAACCTCAAACCCGAGTAGGAGGAGGCCCTGGTCGGGTTCCTGCGCGCAAACAAGAAGGTATTCACTTGGGAGCCTGACCAGTTGGCAGGGATCCCTAGGAGTGTAATCAAGCATCACCTCAACGTGTGCCCCAATGTGCACCCTGTGAAGCAGAAGGCCAGGCGGCAGTCCACAGAAAAGCAGGCCATCATCCAAGAGACCCGCAAATTAGAAGCCGCTGGGGTCATTCGCGAGGTCCGATACCCGGATTGGTTGGCCAACCCTGTCGTCGTGCCAAAGAAGGGAGGGAAGGAGCGCATGTGTGTCGACTTCACCAACCTCAACAAAGCATGCCCGCAAGATCCGTTCCCGCTCCCCCGCATCGACCAGATCGTCGATTCCACCATGGAATGCGACCTGCTATGCTTCTTGGATGCCTTCTCTGGGTATCACCAGATCAAGATGGTGGTAGAAGACATCGAAAAGACAGCCTTCCTAACCCCGTGTGGGGTGTACTGCTACACATGCATGCCATTCGGGCTGCGTAACGCAGGGGTGACCTTTCAGCGGCTGATGCACATCACCTTGGGCCCGCAGCTCGGGAAGAATGTTGAAGCTTACGTCGATGACATTGTGGTAAAATATCGGGAGGCCAGGACCTTGATACAAGACCTGGAGGAAACCTTCGCTAGCCTCAACGCAGTGAACTTACGGCTCAACCCAGAGAAGTGTGTGTTCGGAGTCCCCTCGGGCAAGCTCTTGGGTTTCCTCGTGTCCCATCGAGGCATCGAGGCTAACCCGGAAAAGGTCAAGGCGGTGGAAGACATGAGCCCGCCAAAGACCCTCAGAGAAATGCAGAAGCTCACGGGGCGCGTGACCACGCTAGGGCGCTTCATCTCCAAGTTGGGGGAACGAGCGCTGTCCTTCTTCCAGCTAATGAAGAAAAAGGGGCCCTTCGAGTGGACTGAAGAGGCCGACAAGGCGTTCCAGGATCTCAAGAGATACCTGACCAGCCCACCGGTCATGGTGGCTCCGCGCCCTCAAGAGCCCCTGGTGCTTTACCTCGCCGCCACTCCCTACTCCACCAGCGCAGCCTTGGTGGCAGTCAGAGAGGAGCGTCGAATCAAAACCACGATAGCAGCCCGGGACAAGGCAAACAGGAACAAGGAAGGCCCACAGAAACTGCCACCGCGGCTGAGGAGGATCAGCCGCCGCAGAGGGGCGCACCAGAGGCGGAAGAGGCCCCTCTCCCAGATGGCCAGTCTCAGGAGGCCTCATTGCCTCAAGAGGCGCCATGGTCTCCGAAGGGAGCCACCAGCACTGACGCACTCCACCTCGTTGAGCACCCAGTGTACTTCGTCAGCACGGTGTTGCGGGATGCAAGGGCACGGTACCCCATGCCTCAGAAACTCCTCCTCGCGCTACTGGTGGCCTCGCGCAAGCTGCGGCACTATTTTCAGGGTCACCCCATCAAGGTCGTCTCGTCATACCCCCTGGAGAGAGTGCTCAGGAGCCCTAATTCAGCTGGAAGGGTCGCTGAGTGGAACATAGAACTGCAAGCGTTTCAGCTCGAATTCAGCACGACCAGAGTCATCAAGGGAGCAGCGTTGGCGGATTTTGTGGCAGAATGGACGGAGGCGCCAGGCCTCAAGGCCGACGAGGATCGGTCCCTATCCCCGGGAAGCGAGGCGCCAGAAGGCTGGGCATGTACTTCGATGGGGCGTTCTCCAGGCATGGCGCTGGGGCTGGGGCGGTGCTTATATTGCCCACTCAGGACAAGCTCTATTACGCTGTGTAGCTCTGTTTCCAGCAAGGTGAAAAGGTCTCCAACAACATAGCGGAGTATGAGGGTTTAATAGCGGGCTTGAAGGCCGCAGCTGCCCTGGGGGTGAAACGTCTCACCATCAAGGGCGATTCGCAGCTCCTTGTCAATTTCTCCAACAAGGTGTACGAGCCAAAGGATGAGCACATGGAAGCCTACCTTGCGGAGGTCCGCAGGATGGAGAAGCAGTTCTGGGGGTTGGAGTTGCAGCATGTGCCCCATGGCACCAATCAGGAGGCCGACGACATCGCCAAACGGGCGTCCAGGCGGTTACCTCAGGAGCCTGGCGTTTTCGAGGAGCGGCTCTTCAAGCCCTCAGCTCTGCCGTCATTATCAAACATGGCTCAGCCCCCGGAGGAGCTTCCCCAGCCACCTGCCTCCGGAGCTCCGGCCTGTGGCACGGCCTTAGGAGCACGCCTGCTCCTGATGATGGAACCTCAGGAGGGATGTTGGATCGCGGAGCTCCGGAGTTACTTAACGCAAGGGACCCTGCCGGAGAAGGAGGAGGAAGCGGAGCGAGTGGCACGCCAGGCCATGGCATATTGCATCAAGGATGGAGAGCTCTACCGGAAGCGACCAAATGATGTATGCGCTGCATCTCCAGGGAGCAAGGGAAGGAACTGCTAGAAGATATACACGGCGGAGACTGTGGACATCATTCATCATCATGGACCCTCATCGGCAAGGCGTTCCGCAGTGGGTTTTATTGGCCCACCGCGCTCAATGAAGCCGTCGAACTAGTGAAAGCTTGTGAGGCCTGCCAGTTCCACGCAAAGTAGATCCATCAGCCAGCAGGAGGCTTGCAGACTATACCCCTTTCGTGGCCATTCGCAGTCTGGGGGCTGGACATCTTGGGCCCGTTTCCTCGGGCGCCAGGGGGCCTACCGCTACCTCTACGTCGCCGTGGACAAGTTCACCAAGTGGGCTGAAGTAGAGGCTGTCCGCACCGTTCCCACGGGTTCCGCCGTCAAGTTCATCAAGGGCATCGTGAGACGGTTCGGGGTGCCGAACCGCATCATCATGGACAACAGTTCGTAGTTCACCAGTAACCTCTTCAAAACATACTGTGCTAACCTTGGAACGCAGATATGCTATGCTTCGGTGGCGCACCCCCGAAGCAACGGCCAGGCCGAGCGAGCCAACGCGGAGGTCCTAAGGGGCCTCAAGACCAGGACGTTCAAGAAGAAGCTGGAGGCCTGCGGCAGAGGTTGGTACGACGAGCTTCAGTCCGTGTTGTGGTCCATCCGCACAACCGCAACCAAGCCGACTGGAGAGACCCCGTTCTTCCTGGTCTACAGAGCCGAAGCAGTCCTCCCTCACGAGGTCAGACGTCGCTCGCGCGGGTCCTAGCGTTCGACGAGGCGCAGCAGGACGCCATGCGGGGGATGGACCTCGTGCTGGGGGAGGAACGTCGCTGAGAAGCCGCGCTACGAGCGGCGAGGTACCAACAAGCACTGTGGCGATAACACTGCCGCAACATCCGCCCCCGAACTCTCGAGGTAGGAGACCTCGTGCTCAGGCGGGTTCTCTCCAGGGAGGGGCTGCACAAGCTCTCTCCCATGTGGGAGGGCCCGTTCAAAGTTGTTCATGTTTCCAGGCCCGGCTCCGCACGCTTGGAGACTCGGGAGGGGGTGCCAGTCCAGAACGCATGGAACATCCAGCACCTCCGGAGGTTCTACCCCTAAAAAGGCCCAGAGCCTGTGAAGAAGGCGAATGCCTGTGAAGCTATCGCGTTTTGGAAAAGGCCCAGAGCCTGTGAAGAAGGCGAATGCCTGTGAAGCTATCGCGTCTTGGAAAGGGCCCAGAGCCTGTGAAGAAGGCGAATGCCTGTGAAGCTATCACGTTTTGGAAAAGGCCCAAAGCCTGTGAAGAAGACGAATGCCTGTGAAGCTATCGCGTTTTGGAAAAGGCCCAGAGCCTGTGAAGAAGGCGAATGCCAGTGAAGCTATCGCGTTTTGGAAAAGGCCCGGAGCCAGTGAAGAAGGCCAACGCCTGTGAAGCTCACCACCCGTGACACTCTCACGTAATAATGAGTTGGTGCTGTACACGCCCCAGAGTCTCAGGAGCGCCGGCCTCAGGCCCTGGGGCTCCCTCCCACGCCCAGTGGCAGCACTTAGCTCCGCGCTGGTGAGAAGACGTCGAAGACTAGATTAGGTGCCGGACGCGGCTTTTCATTTGCTTTCCGCAGTTGGCTTGTTCCTTCTCATTCGAAGTTTTATTGAAGTTGTTGCCGTCTTTGGCTTGTGGTTCTTTGACTTTTCACTCTCCTGCCTCGATTTCTCTTGTGCAAGGCCTCGCGAGGGGGGGGGCAGCCGAGCGCCCTCGCGAGTGTTCCTATCCTAGTCGTTCAAAGGGTTCGCGACCTGGGCCCATTACAGGAGCACCCCTCCAGTCCGTGCCCCACGGGCACCGCGACATAAACACAGGGCCTGGGTCAGTACCCCCCATGGCCGGGGCCGGGAACTATCCACGCGCGGGCACGTAGCCGGAAGGTACGATAACGGAAGTGAAATGATGATTAACAGTAATAACCCAAACACGCCCCCGCGGGGCTCCACACTACTGTCTTTTTTACGCAGGAAAAAGGAAAAGAAAGAACAAATCAGGTGCAACTCACCTCACACCGGCCCGCAGGGAAGGCCTGAGCTGCCTCCGGAGCTCAGGCGGACTCCCTCTCGCGCTTCACTGGGGCGCGACGGCGGGCGGACACGCTGCCACCTCCCAAGCAGATACGACGGCGTGGAGGCTGACCGCGGCCACCGCTAGAAGAGTCGCCGCCTGAATAAGAACCGGAGAAGCTTGGGGAACCCTGAGCGCCGCCAGCCGCGCGAGCGCTGCCCTCCCCATCATCGCCGGAGCTGGGATCCCAGCCGCGGTCGTCGCCCTCGGGGCAGCACCCTGCGCGGTGACCATCTTCCCCAAACACCCTCACGTAGAGGGTGGCATCGCCGTCGAACTTGAAGTGCAGGGTGCACCGACGGCTCAGGCCACGCGCGCGGGAAAACGTCTGCCAACCGCAGGCCAGGGCTAGGCTCCCGGCTGTGGAGACCTCCAGCGAGACCCATGAGGCCCAGCTGCAGCAGCCGTCGGCCTGAAGCCAGAGGCCGCCCGGGGCACCGGCTGGGAGCTCGCCAAGGAGGAAGCGAGGAAGTGGAAGCCGGGTGCTAGTCGGCTCCGCCGACCACACGACGAACTCCGGCAGCACCTCAGCAGTGCGCCCTCCGGCCACAGCAATCCGCCCGTCGCTGTGCTGAAAATCGCCTCCACGGCCGCGGGGAGTTGCCGTGGTGGCCACAGGATGTTTGCGAGGGCGCCCTCGGCCGCGCTTGGGCGGGGGAGAGGCGGGCTCAACCTGGCGAGCCTTCCCCTTCTCTGCGGCCGAGAACCTCCTCGACGGGGCCATGAAGAAGAAGGAGAAGCAAGGGGGGATGAACTGGAAGGGCGCGCGTCGATCCGTACTTATAGCTGGCAAGGGCCAACCGACGGCCCCCACGATCGCAGGTAATTATGACCCGCTTTGCATGCAGGGACTTGTCCAATCCGTGAAGTTGCCGAGGCGCCATGGGGAAGTGGAGACGCCCACGTCCAATCAACCGCCACGCGGCGCCCAAGACTCCAGGCTGTTAGGGCCCGCGGCGCTTCACTCTTGCCCTTTCGCCTCCCTGCACGGCCAAGCCTGGGCGCGCCTTGGGCCCGGGGGCTATTGTCGGCGTTCTGGGAACGGGGGTCCCCAGACTTGCCTTCCTGCGGCCTGCAGCGTGGCTCAAAGGGGGGCCCAACGCGGCCCATCTTCACCAACACAAACCCAAGACCCTCGCGAGGGGCCAAGCCTCGCGGGGCGGAAGACACGGAGCTTCCTCAGGTACGGCCTCATCAGGCTGGCTCGCGAGGAGGCAGAGAGATCAAGGCGGGGTACCTCATGAGGTGCCCGTGACGCAAGCCTTGACGGCCAAGGGCGCCAGACGGGTGCCAGCCCACGCAGTGTCCTCCTTTCCCCTTTGGTGCAAAGGGGGCAAGCGCAGCCGCCGAGTACCGAGGCATCAGGCAAAGGTTGCCGTTTCGGTGCAACAAGACCAAGACCAGGAGGACTGCAAGACGGAGGTCATTGTGGAGCCCAAGACGACGTCACCACCAGAGCTTTGTGCAGGCGAAGACTACTTTTGTCAGGGTAGCTAGTACTAGTTGTCCCCCTTCAAATTAGCCCGCCATTGTTGGCTCCCTTCCCGCTCGATATTTGGGAAGAGGACCAAGGCATCTATAAATAGGACCAGCCACCCACAGAGGAAAGGGGGTTCGATCAGAGAGAGAGAGAGAGAAAGATGACTGAACTCCTCCCAGCAGTTCATCACCCCAGCCAAGAACAGACCCTCGCGAGGCTTTTCTTCCTTGTATCAATCATTACCATCAGCCCAAGAGGCAATCCACCACACCACACACTGGAGTAGGGTATTACACCACAACGGTGGCCTGAACCAGTATAAACCTTGTGTCCCTCGTGTTATTCTTTCCATAGCTCAGATCTTAGCGAGGCGGAGGGGCGCAGGTAGGTAGGAGGTGAAATCTCCGCGTGCACCCTAGTGTTCGAACCTCAAGGGTATGTCTGAACCCGAAATCCGACAGCTAGGCCTTCGGGCAGAGGGGCCAAACACATAATTAATTCCGCCTTCTTTATCCAGCCCTGGAGAAAGATAGCCTGCTCAGTACCGTATTACGATATGCACAATTACAAAAAGTTTTGGAATATAAGTGCTTACCTGGGTATCCGGACTGTTGCAATTAAGGCCAGCGTCCTCGGTAGTGTCCGGCCAATGTTTTTGCTTTCCAAAAAACAACTTCCACAGCCCTTTGTGCGTAGTGTCGAAGAAGTGTTGGAGGGTTCGTGTTCCTCCGGATTGAGATCCCACATGCGGCGAGACCTGCGCTGGCAAGGCAGGATTCGGTGAACTATCATCACTTGAATCACATTGACAAGATCTCTCTCTCTCTCTCTCTCAAGGAGGGCTCAGATGCGGCTTTGTAGAGTCAGCACTTCATCAACTGATTCCCAGTCCAGCTCGTGGTTAATCCATGATGCAAGCTGTGGTGGAGGGCCGGAACAGAACGCAGGAATAGCTGCCCACTGGGTGCTACGGGGTTCTGTGACATAAAACCATTCTCGCTGCCATTGGTGGGAGGTTTCGGTGAAAGAGCCTTTTGGCCAGAGAGTGTTGGTATGCTTGCTCACAACAGCACCACCGCACCCCGCCTGTTCCCCGTTAACTACTTTCGGCTTGACACTGAAGGTCTTGAGCCATAAGCTGAAGTGAGGGGGGATTCGGAGGAAGCGTCGCATGTAATGATAAACGCCGAGACGTGGAGGATAGAGTCCAGGGCTAGATCATGAAAATCTAGTCCGTAATAAAACATTAGTCCCCGGACAAAGGGGTGAAGAGAGAACCCTAGTCCCCGGAGGAAGTAGGAGATGAATACGACCCTCTCGCCAGATCTAGGGGTCAGAATAACCTGTCCTTGAGCAGGAAGCCTGTGGTGGACCTCTGCTGTCAAATATCTGGCCGCCCGAAGCTTTGCAATATCCTCCTCAGTAACGGAGGAAGCCACCCATCGACCTTGAAAGTTGGGTCCGGACATGATGGGAGGCCTGAAACAATGAAGTCAAACTTTGGGTGCTAGAACTCGAGGTTGGGAAGGCTGAGGATAGGTTTGGCATAAAGGGACTGCCTTTGGTTCCTTTATAAAGGCAGTGGGTATTGAACACCTCCTCCTAAGCATAAGAACCTGCCTATTCCTAAGGAATCTTTCCCGCATGACGGTTGGGTTATCCACGCTCATATTGATGAAAATCCTGCAATTAGGGGACATAATCTCTGGTTCGACAAGATGTGTCAATGAAAACCACGCCCCGAAACATGGGACGGCAGGACAGGAAACGGTTTGAAATAATGACCGAGAAGCGTGACGTCACATTACCAAAGTTGTCAGCAGATTGGATTCATGGAATACTATACCCTCTACGGCTGTGTGTTATAGGTCGGGACACGAGCAAATCATCCGAAGACTATTTTTGAAGTTCGGTAGGAGGAACCCGCCTTGCAATGCCGAAGACAACACTATGCGTCGGATACCTTGTCATTGAAGCCAGGTTCAGGGGCTACTGAGGGAGTCCTGGAGTAAGGGGTCTTCGGGCGTCCGGCCTGTTAGCCATGGGCCGGACTGATGGGCTGTGAAGATACGAAGACCGAAGACTGTACCCGTGTCCTGATGGGACTCTCCTTGGCGTGGAAGGCAAGCTTGGCGACCGAATATGTAGATTCCTTTCTTTGTAACCGACCTTATGTAACCCTAGATCCTCCCGGTGTCTATATAAACCAGAGGACTTAGTCTGGATAGAGGGGCACATTATCATAGCCATACAAGCTAGGCCTCTAGGGTTTAGCCATTACAATCTCGAGGTAGATCAACTCTTGTAACACTCATATTCATCAATATCAATCAAGCAGGACGTAGGGTATTACCTCCATAGAGAGGGCCTGAACCTGGGTAAACATCGTGTTCCTTGTCTCATGTTACCATCAACCTTAGATGCACAGTTCGGGACCCCCTACCCGAGATCCGCTGGTTTTGACACCGACAGCCATGTCATCTCACGCAGCTGGAGTTCATATGCATTGCGCCACAAGCAGCAAGAGCTCGGATTTGGCGTAGTGTAGAGCAATGGGTCGACGACCTTAGGTGGCAGGGTCAACAACGGGAACGGCGGACAACAGAGGAGGTACTGCATGAACTTGCGGCAATATAGGCCAACGGGCGACTTGAGTCTGTGCTAGTGCATGTGCATGCACTGCAAGCTGCGGGTGCATGCGTGTGCCGCTACTAAAGGTAGAAAACTATATGTGCCACTAGTTAATCACAATTGGAGGTTTGTGTGGTCAAAATGGATGAATACAGAGCTATCTCGCAGTGACCGTATAATCACCTCATCACGTATATAGTGACTGTATCGACCGTATTCTTGAGTACAGTGACCAAAGTGAACTTATATGACAAGTTCAATGACCAACATTGCATTTTACTCTTTTAATTATTTAGCTTGTACACTTTTCTCTCTTCCAATAATTTTGGGCACTTGTATTCGACCTAAGTCAGTGTGCCACCGTATCTCATACTACTCCCTCCGTCTAGGTGTAAGTCGCGTTAGAAGGTGCAGCGGGACCAAGGTGCAAGCAGATTGGAGGAGGAGAAACTTAACCGATCCTTCCTCCAATCAAAGCCCTGATTTCTGTCTCTAAACGCAACAATTAATCACAACAACTAAGAGATGTCGTTTTAGCTACCATGCAGGGCCACGTATTAACTCACATGCAAGCCGACTTTGATTTCTTGACTAATCAACGCGTAGTTGCACTCCATGCATTGGGTTTACAGGGGAGATAACAAGGCAGAGTAAGGAGTGTTTGGTTACAATGCTTAGGCTGGTCATAGTGGTGAGTAACTTGGACTAGTAACATGCATATGTTACTAGTCTATGTTACTACCTTCATAGTGGGTAGTAACATATGGATGGTAACATGCAAGTCTTCATTAATTGAGATCACTGTTCAAGATATCTTCCGATATGCCGATAAATCGGCTGATTTATCGCTTACCGCTGTCAGACCGATAAGATAAATGGGCCGATAAATCAGCAGACATGGCAATAAATTGGTCGATATGCCGATAAACTGGCCGATTTACCCCTTATCATGGGTCGATCGATAAGTTCCCGATAAGCGATATCCCCAACATTGATTGAGATATAGACTTATTTTACCTCGGGGTGTGTTATGTTACAGTAACATATTATGTTACTACCCCCGTCCTAGTTTATTAGTCCTCATTGTGATTTGTGCTAAATTTTGATCAAAGATTTAACTGATAAAATATTAGTGCATGTCAACAAAAGTTATATTGTTGGATTCATATTTGAACGTAGTTTTCAATGATATAATTTTTGGTGACATGCATAAACATTTCATTAGTTAAATTTATGGTCAAAATTTGACACAGATTACAATGAGGACCAATAAGCCAGGACGAAGGTAGTACCACAAGCATCTCTTTCCTCATTAAGTCCCTGCCGCATAAGCAATTTTTTCTTGGGATGTGCTATGTTACTAGTACCTAAGTTACTCCCACTATGGCTAGCCCAGCTAGCCAGCTTTTGCTTTGCCAACCTTGCCTGGTTAAACGGTTTAGTTCTTTTTCTTACCAGCCTTGCCTCGTGAAAATCGTTGTCATGAGTGGGTCACCGATTTTTCCGTGCGTGAAGTTTGCCGTCGGAAGCGAGCCGATCTGACTCTCTTGAGCTAGCAAGGTTTTTCTAGCCCACCCAAGCTAGCTTGCCCACAAAAGCTAACATATTTTAACAGTTCCAAACGCCCGACCTTGCCCGGCTAGGCTATAAACTGTTCTTGCTAAGGATCCAAATGCTCCCTATGTAACAACGCTCGCTAGCAACGAGGCCAGGAGGGGATTGAGATGCGAAGTTAATAGACGGTGCCTAAACATTTTGGGAATATCTGATTTTCGTAAGATGACTTAACACCTAGACGGAGGGAGTACTACTCCTCATTCCAGGTTTGATGGAATATTCGTCACCTCTTCTCTTCTTGAACGTACTCCATTTGTCTCTCACTTCCTGTGGCTTCGCACTCGCAGGATATTCCTATTCTATGAACTTGTGTGTGTGTGTGTTTAACGTCATGTGTGTGTTAGAGAGAGTGACACATCGACCTACTCCTATAGAGAGATGGCGTGTAGTACGATTTAGCCGCGAGAGTCGGTGCATCCCCTCATTTCCGGGCGTCCGGTCGGGACAAGCGGACAGCTGCCACGCCCGCTCCTGACCATCTTGGCCCACCCAAAGCCCCCAAGTGCCGGGTCGTAAGCTGACAGCAACTCGGAACTATTCCTTCAATTGTAGAATAAATCATATCTATTGATAATATGATAGCCATTTGCGCTAAAGCGACTTTGAAAACCTTAATCATAATACTGGTTATTAATAACCATAATAAAAATCCAGCCATGTTGGCTATTTGAATAATATACCCAATGATTTATAAGCGCATAATTCCAATGGCACAATCCAAATATATACTGGCGACTTATAGTCCAAAGCCAGGCCGGGTCAATAAACACCGGATTATAAGTGATTATGTTCTGACAACTTGTAGTTGAAAGTCGAGCCGGGTTAACGAACACTGGGTTAATTTGATGACTGATAGTCATGCCGGGTCAATAGACACCGGTTCAACATAAAATTTATCAAAAGAGAAAAATCTTGACAAAGGCAAATAAAACCGTGTAGTCGAGGCTTTTCAAGGGCTGCCAGGCCCAAATTCGAGGCTTTTCATGGGCTGCCAGGCCGCTGAGTTAAACCATTTGACAAAGCCTTTTAAGATGGGCCTCCAACTAACGAATCGTCGTTTTAACTTTGACAAGTTCAGGGTCTCAATGAGAGTAACTGTCAAACGTTCGACGGGTCATGCCAGGATTACGTGGATAGGAGTGGCTTACATGATGAAGGCAGGTTAACCCGGGGTTTTAGGTGAATACACCAGGCTTCCAAGCCATGGGTCGATACCAATTACAAGGGTCCTTTCAAGCTCTTTTTTACTTTACACAAAGAGCCCCCAAGTAACTTTGTGAGTTGTGCTCAATGGGTGCCTATGTTTGAGCTGTGCATAGCAACAATACTCTCTCTGGCCCCTTGGGTGTGAAGCTCCTGAGCTTTGTTGTGGCATGATAGCCGAATTAATGGACAGAACTTCCGCTTTGTCAGCTGAAGCCCCCATGTAATCAATAATATGATAAGCCAATAAGGCGGGATACCCATGTTTGAACCGTACATCATGGCAACAGGTCCTCTTCGGCAACTTTTAACTTTTTGCAAGAGATAATTTCTTCTTGAACCGGGATTTTAAACCAGATATTGAGAGCTTCAAAACTTTATGGGAGACATCATTCCCTTGAACCGAATTTTAAACCGAAATCCTCATTTTCACCCGGAAATTTTCTGACGGCCTTTAAACTCGAACTTGCGAGAAGTTAATTCCTTTTTGAACCGGAAATTCTTAAACCGGATTTGAGAGCTTCAAAACTTGGGAGATAAATTTCCCTTGAACCGGATTTCAAACCGGAATCCTTCTTTTTAAGCCAAAAATTTTCTGACGACCTTTAAATTTGCACCAATATGGCAGTTTAGGGTCCTGCATTATATAACTTTGCAAGCCAGAGTAATTGCCCTTTTAAAGAAAACAATATGTAATATAAAAAATATATTGGATAGATTTCACCTGATACGTTAAGCCAGTAGTTATCCACTGCGGAGTTGATGATCACCATGGTGAAGCTTGAAATCAACCACGGCCGAGTTGGCTGCGGGAGCAGACAGATGAATCAGCCGTAGCGATTTAAACCGGAACAGACGGGTGAGCCAATCGCGCTGTGTTGATGTAGGAGAGGCCGCGACTTGCACACGTGTCCGTCTAGCAACACGGTACGGACAAGCGCTAGTGTAAAAATAATTCAGCACACACCCCTTTCACATCTTTGTAATGAATAATGGTTCTGCGAAATAAAAATACCATAGACCAGAGTAATTGTTTTTCGAACAATGTAGTATATACTGATAAGATCTATAGAACTGATAGCACCTGTTATTTCCGTCGGATGAACGTGAATGATGCATCGGGTAATGCTGGACATAGACGGATGACCGCCTACATGTACGCCTGATATAACAGTGGCATCCACGTGGCCTTCCTTTATATTCCTGGCATGCGCTATCCTTGGTATGCGCAGGCACCGCTCGCTAGCGTCCTCGGGCTTCGGCCTTGGGATTGGAGCATCCCATCCTGTGATTTGATGATGGCCGCTCCTCCGTTTTTTATATGCATGCAGTACACCCAGTTGCTTCTATATAGTGCGCCTTTCCTCTAGCCGTGTGTGCTGGTACATGTACTGTTGACTATATTGACTCTCCAATGAGCTTGCTCAACCCCTATCCGCCCAGCCCCTCGCACCGCATCTTATCTCCCTACATCACGAGTACTAGTACACCATCTTTCTCTCCACGTCTCATTTTTTTCTTCTTCCTTTCTACCAACAGTAATGATGAAGCCACGACAACCCCCGGCGAGGCGGTCTGCAGCCACGGCCAGTGACTCTGCCAGACACCTCCGGTGGCGGTTTATCCGGCAGAGGAGACGAGGCAGTAACAGCGACGGCGGGTCATAGGAGCGGTGAAGCACGTGGGGGCGGCTCAAAGCTCACTACAGTGATGACGGGCCAGCAAGACAATTCATACGGCGAAACCAATAGCTTGACTTGGCGACAACGTAAGGACACCGGCGGAGCCGTGTCAACATCGAAAGGACTGGCTCGGGATAATCGGTCGGCGGAGGTGGCCCCGTGGCTGTAGAGGTGCAGTCATAGAGCAAGTAACCGTCCGGCGGAGACCGGCTCGAGGCGAGGCCTCAGCGGGTCAGAAGCAGTGCGAGGCTGTTCGGAACGGGAGCGGCGTTCCACGGTGTTGGAGGTAGCCGAGTGCGGCCGAGCTGACTCGAAGCGAGGCCACGGCGGCCGGTCGGCGCGCGGTGAGTCAACCGCGGTGGGTTTGTTCGAAGCAGAGCCACCCAGCGGATGGGGCAGCCAGAGAGCCACCAGCGACGAAGGCAGGACCGCAGGCCTTGTTCAGTATCGCCGGCTTGGATGTGGAGACGAGGGTGATTTGAGGCCCGAGGTGCGGCGGTTTACGGATGGCGGCAGCAGTAAACCGGCGAGGCGAGGCAAGCTCGGAGGCGGGTCGTGACCGCACGCAGCTGGGGGGTAGCTCACAGATATCAGCGGAGACGACGCTAATAGCGAACCGGCGCGGGGGCGGATCCGTGAACCGGCGAGTTGGTAAAGCAGATTGCTATAGAAGCCACACAGCCGGGTTAGCTCGGCAGCTCGAGGAGTCCTCTGGCGATTTGAAACGGCTTGAACTCCTGGTGGGTCACCCCTGGCACAGCCGTGGAAACTGGCGCAGGGCAGTTCGCAGAATAGAGGCGGAGTAAACCGGCGACGGGGCAGCTCATGTTCATTGGGGTGGCGACTCAGAGATGCACAGGCGACGGGGGTAAATTGCAAAAAACCATCACATTTGGAGACGCTAAAATAGAAAGCCACCAGGTTTCGTAATTTTTTCAAAAAACCACCACGTTTGCGCTGACAGTTTTCAAAAAACGCTGATTGAACGGTTTGGCGCGTCTGAGTGAAAAACTGACCGGTTGGGCCCGCTGTTAGGCGCCACGTGGCCAGGGGGAGACGGCGCCCGTGACGCGCGCCGTTAGACGGCGCCGCACCTGTCTTAACGAGCCAGCCCGACCCAGCCCGACCCGTTCGTCCATTCCCCTCTGTCTCGCCTTCTTCTCTGCCTGCCTCCGCCGCCGCCTCCGCCGTCCATTTGTCGCCGCCGGCCGCCACAGCGATGGTGTCCTGGAAGGACGGCGAAACTAGTAGCGAAGATTCTGTGTCCCCCCTCTTCAACTCGCACGAGGAGGAGACCTATGTGAGTATCATTTCTCTTTGATTTAGGGTTAGGGTTTTCTTCGATTTGAGCTTAGTTTTCACGAATTTGAGTTGGGATATTGAGCACTGTTGCACTAATGTAGATCCCACAGACCATTGTTGACCCGGAGTGGTGCGGTATTGTTGCCGGAGGACCGATGTGCTGTCACAACCTTCCTGTTCATAGGGCTGTTGTGTTTCAAGGAATCAACACTGGCCGTAGGTTTTATGGATGCGCTAATCAGGTTAGTTGCAGGTCCTCTTTGGTAGTCATAGATTATACAGATCCTTGTTTGGTGCTCAGTGAACTGAATATATGTATTTTTGCCTGTTAACTGAATATAGTTCTGTATATAGTTTTGTGAAGATGTTGTTTTATCAGGTGTTTTGAGGAAACAATGTGTCAATGCTTATCTGAATGTGTATGCTGTTAAATGAGCTAAGTTAACTGAATATATGTAGCTGTTAACTGAATATATGTAGCTGTTAACTGAATATATGTAGCTGTTAACTGAATATAGGTGTTAACTGACTTATCTGAATCTGTGGTGCTGCTGTTAACTTTTGTTTTGTCTGAATTATTATAGGAAGGTGACAATTGTGGTCTGGTTCAATGGATTGACCCAGAATGGCCAGAACCCATGAAAAATGCACTATGCAAACTTTGAGACATGTATGAGCAGAGTAGCAAAGAGAATGATGCTAAAGAAAAGCTCATAGTCAAGCTTGGAGAAGAGAAGAAGCTAATCCAAGAGAAGCACCACAACCACATCAAAGAAACAAGCAATTTTTTTTCAACAATTCACAAGAATGTGATGAGGGAGAACTATCAGAAGATTATGCAGGATGGTGATGTAGAGAATGCTGTACTTCAAGCCCAGGAAGAGAAGGCTAAGCTTGAGAAAGACAATATTGAGCTGAGGACATCACTACAAGTCATTAAGCAGAGCAATGATGAACTTGTTAGCAATTGGAAGAAACATGTAGCAGATGAAGGTCTTCAACAGATTGAACAGATGAAGAAGGAGAAGAAAAAGTTAGAGTATATCATAGCTGATTTGCTGAAGGATGGGGAGGCAAACAAGGTTAAGTTGAGGAAAATCAAAGAACTCTGTGATGAGTGATTATTAAGTTGATTATTATGTTGTTCCTGTGAGGCAAATCTGTTGTGAACTTGTTAGCAAATTATGTTGTTTCTGTTGAACTAAGTATCCTAATCTGTTGAACTAAGTATCCTAAAATGTTTCTGTTGGCACAATGTATGAGGCCAACAAGGTTGAACTATGCTGTTTCTGAACCTTAGTCATGTGATGTTTAGTTGTAATGGATTATTATGTCATATTTGAACACTAAGATGTTTGTTGGATGTGAGCATATGGATTTATGTTGATCATATGAACTGTGTTCTAGGTTTCTCATATTGATAGAGGAGCAAAAGTTTGTAATACTATTGTTAGGCTAGAGAGGTAGGTTCCTTTCGTCGACGGTTGTCGAGAGGCTACGGTTAGGCTAGATAGGTAGGTTCCTTTCGTCGACGGTTGTCGAGAGGCTACGGTTGGGCTAGATAGGTAGGTTCCTTTCGTCGACGGTTGTCGAGAGGCTACAGTTAGGCTAGAGAGGTAGGTTCCTTTCGTCAACGGTTGTCGAGAGGCTACGGTTAGGCTAGAGAGATAGGTTCCTTTCGTCGACGGTTGTCGAGAGGCTACGGTTAGGCTAGATAGGTAGGTTACTAACCTAGCCTATCAACAACCGTCGACAAAATGAACCAACAACTTTATTGGCTAACCCAGCCTATCGACAACCGTCGACAAGATGAGCCAACAACTTTATGGGCTAACCTAGCCTATCGACAACCGTCGACAAGATGAACCAACAACTTTATGGGCTAACCATAGGCTAGAAGTTGACAAACAGCAAGTTATCATAACCCATGTAGACACTAAAATTAACTTGCCAACATATCAAGTTATCACAGCAAGTTCATCATATCAAGTTACCATGGCTTGCCAACATCACAGCAAGTTATCTTGCTACCACAGCAAGTACAAAATACAGCAAGTTTTGCCAACATCACAGCAGTTTTGCCAACATCACAGCAGTTTTGCCCAAAATACAGAATTAGTCTCTGAACTAATGGTCTGACTAATTGCCACTAGCATAGAAATAGTCTTTGAACTTGCTTGGCTTCTTCCTAACCCTTGTAGAACCAGAAGCACTAGCAGCAGCAGGCCTTGGAGGAGCAAATGAAGAAGTAGCACCTCTTCTTGGAGCAGATGAGGAAGCACCTCTTCTTGGAGCAGATGAGGAAGCACCTCTTCCTGGAGCATATGAGGAAGCAACAGTTCTTCCAGCAGAAGCAGCAGCAGCTCTTGCACTAGAAGCTTCAGAGACTGCAGCTGTAGCTCTTGCACCAGATGATGATGATGCTGCTTTTCTGGTACCACTAGCTGCACCAGTAGCTCTTGCACCAGATGATGATGCTGCTGCTTTTCTGGTACCACTAGCTGCAACATTAGGTGTTGATGGAGGGGCAGTTCTTGTTTCCTACACATGTAAAGTATTTGCATTACTTTTATAGTACAAAACTAAACATTGCAAAGAAAACATGTCAAGGATTTGCATTGTAATACCTTGTGATTGTTCTTCCTAGAAGCAAGGGATGGCTTCAATTGATCACCACAGTTTGTGTATCTATGCCCTTGCTTCCCACAGTTGCTGCATGTGATGGTTCCAACTCTTGAAGTATCCTTGGGTTTTGGCACTTCAAATTGGCCCTTCCTTCTTTGAGTTTGGTTTCTACCCTTTTTCTTATGGAACATAGGGGGATCTATGTCTCTAGTGTCTGTTCTTGTCCATAGGTCAGGTCCAGGAACTGGGTATATCATTGGCTTGTAAGCTTCTAGGTACATAGGCTTCTTAAAGAACTCATGGACAAAATCTTCAGGTTGTTGTTTTGACTTATAGATTGCACATACAGCATGGTTACATGGTACACCTCTCATGTCCCATTTTCTGCAACCACATGTCCACTCCTTCAAGTTCACAGCATATGATTTCTCACCACTATTCACTTGATATAGATCAGGCCCTGCCATCAACGCTCTGCAATTCCTAGCCCATTCCTTTGACTCCTCTAGCATCTCCATATATGTTGGGGTAATTGTCCATCTGGCTGATTCCCCTCCAGTTCTTTTTTCATTGAACTTCACCATTAATTTGGACCTAGCCCCTTCAACCATAGTTTTAATGGGTTTGCCCCTAATATCCAAGATCATCCTATTGAACACCTCACTTATGTTGTTGACTACTAAGTCAGTTTTACAAGTGGTATCCATAGCATATCTAGCCCATGTTTCTACAGGTATTTTCTTAAGCCAGACCCAAGCATCCTCACTTTCCTTTCTTATTTCTTCCATTGCCTCATCAAACCCATACTTTGTGTATGAATAAGCTGCTGCATCCATATATTGCTTAAGTTCTTCTCCTCTAAATCCAGCACTTTGGAAATTTGCATATATATGCCTTAAACAATATCTTTGAGGACAATTGGGAAATACTTGGTCAATGGCATTTAGCAGACCCTGGTTACATGTATGATACACCTAATTTAGATTGGTACATCTATGTTGTGCAATACACTACATCTATGTTATGCAATACACTACTAAGGAAACTAAAGAAACAGATATCAACATTACATACCTTCTGCCTGTCTGAAATTATTGTGTACTTTCCAAATTGTCCTGATTCTCCACCAAGAACTATCTTCAGTTGTGTTAAAAACCAACACCAAGTTGGTGTATCCTCCTTCTCTACAACTCCAAAGGCCAGAGGGTATATATTATTGTTTCCATCTCTGCCAGTTGCAGCTAAGATTTGTTGCCCTGTGTTTAGTTTCACAAAACACCCATCTAGACCTGAAACAAGTACTTCATAAGAGATGCAACAATGTATATGTGAGTGTAAAATTTCTGTAGAGAAAGACATACCTATGAATGGTCTACATCCTTTAAGAAAACCCTCCCTTTGGGCTGCAAGACAAATGAAGAGTCTATGAAATCTGGGATTTTTGCTGGGATGCTCTCTAACAACTCTAGTTGTTACAATGCATCTGCTACCAGGGTTTGTGTCCAAAACAGCTTGAAGATAGTCTCTAATCCTAGTGTACTGGGCTTCCTGATCACCCTGAACAACACTGAGAGCTTGCTGCCTTGCCCTGTATGCCATCATCTTACCAACCTCCACACCATACTTCTCCTTTGTCTTGTCTATGAGTGTCTGAATTCCTGCTTTAGGATCTGTCCTGAAGCATTCTTCAACTGCTTTGGCCACAAACCTAGCAGGAACCTTGCAGTTCTCACCACTTGGAGCACATGTATGCTCTAATTGCAGCTTCCTAATACAGAATGTTTTTTCTTGCCCAACTACAGATGCACTCATGAGAAAGGGGCAACCTTTCTCCACACAATCAACAATGATCCTATCTTTGTTGTTTCTGTGGTAATGGAAGTTCCTTCTCTGTGTCACATGCAAGTTAACCAATACTCTTCTGAACTGGTAAACATCAACAAAACACATGTGCCAGCAAATTTGTTCCTGTGGCATAAGCCTATTTTCATCATACCATATCCTGCCTTTCTTCTTTTTTGCCCTGGACTTTCTCCCAGATGAGGAACAATACAACACTATTTCTTCATCAGAATCATTTTGAAGTTCATCATCTATATCTTCATCAGATAAGGGAATGTAGTCTGCCTCAAGTTTGGCCTGGGAACTGCAGTGTGATCTACTTGTTGGACCTCTTCTAACAGGTAATTTCTCCACTAGTGGTGCATCAACAAACCCCTCTACTTCATCCTCCTCCTCAGCCTCACAAAACAGATCTTCTGGCTCTGAATCACCTTCATATACCCTCTTCCTCTTGAGATCTTTTAATTTCTAGTGCAAATCTGCATCATCACTTTGCTCCTCTTCCTCCTCTTTAGAGCTATCCACATCAATGTCCTCTGTCACCATCAACTCATCCTCTTCCATTCTTTCTTCTCCTTGTACTACTGGACTGTCATCTGCAAACTCTTTAAGAAAATCATCTAACTCTTTCACACCAGCTATGTCCCTCCCCTTTTTAACATTGCAACTCTCCTGAGTGAAGAGATATTGTCCATAGGAGTCCTCTGTGTGAACACTAACAACTGGAGCACATATATCTGCTTCATGTCCACTGGTCTGACTTTGGTAGAGCACACCTGCATCATCTATATTGTACACCTTTGGAGAACCAATCTCAGATATTGGAATCTGCTTTTCACATCCATCTCCAATGTTGATCTGCAACTTTGCCATCTCTGACTCTCTTCCTTTCATTACTGTGATAGTAACACACCTCTTCTCCTCATACAATTCCAACATTTCTTCTACATCTTCCTCAGATCTGATTAGCTGCATGCCTGCCATTCCTACACCCTCTTGCTTCACATAGTACATTGAATCCTTTTGATCATACCCCTCTATCCCAATAATAGCTAACATGTTGATATATGTGATATCTGATTCACATAAGGTCCTTTCCAGATTGTCACAGCCTTGGAAATGAAACCTCATATCCCATGGTTCATCATCATCCAAACTGCAAGTTCAGTTAGCATTACATTCAGTTAACACCATTAACTGAACAACAGATTCAGATAACAGTCAAGATTACATCCAGAGAAACAACAAAGTGAAGAGAAAATTCAGTTAACAGTAAATTCAGTTAACAGTAAATTCAGACAACAGTCAATTCAGATAACAGTAAATTCAGTTAACAGTCAATTCAGTTAACCACAATTAAGCTCGTATTCAGTTAACAGTGAAAATCTGCTTTAAGTTAAAACTGAGCTAAGTTAAAACTAAATTAAAACTAAGTTAACAGTGAAATTCAGTAAATTCAGTTATCCACAATTCAGTTACAATTGAGCTATGTAAACACAACTGAGCTAAGATAAAACTAAATTCAGTTATCCACAAATAAGCTCATATTCACTTAACAGCTCATATTCACTTAACAGTACATTCACTCAAAGTAAGATAAAACTTAATTCAGCTAAGATGAACCCTAATTCCTAAATTGAGATTCATACAGAGGAAAGAGTCTAGCTACACTAGAAAAATCACTCAAACTATGCAATTACAGTAGCATAATCACTCAAATTGTTCAACTACTCAGGCATAATCAAAAAGAGAATTTTGGAAACACTCACTCCACGCCGCCGAGGCCGGATGTGAAGTGGTGGCTCCGCCCTGGATTGGCCTTCCAGACCTGGGCTAGTTTGGTGGCCGCACGTGCCTCCACGTCGTCGAAGTTGAAGATGTTGCGCTCGTCTCCGACGCGCTCATCTCCGCCGACGCCGGCGGATCGAGAGGCGCCAAACGTACCCGGGAGCGCCGTCGGAGAGCCAGGAAGGACGGGGCGGCCACCAGCATCGGCGATGGCGAGGTCGCGGTCGTCCCTACCATCACCGGATGCGCCTCCTTCGTCAACACCGCCGCCGTCGTCAACGCCACCGCCGCCACCATCGGTCGCCATGCGGGAAGTGACCTAGGACGACTAGATGGGATCTGGGGGAAATGGATGGATGGGTCGGGCCGCTCATTAGGTCACGGGCGCCGTCTAACGGCGCGCGTCACGGGCGCCGTCTCCCCCTGGCCACGTGGCGCCTGACAGCGGGCCCAACCGGTCAGTTTTCCACTCAGACGCGCCAAACCATGCGATCAGCGTTTTTTGAAAACTGTCAACGCAAACGTGGTGGTTTTTTGAAAAAATTACGAAACCTGATGGCTTTCTGTTTTAGCGTCCCCAAATGTGGTGGTTTTTTACAATTTACCCGGCGACGGGCGGCTCAATAGAGGCCGGCAGGTCACAGTGTGGTAGGCGAAGTGACGAAGACGACAAACCGGGGCTAGCTCAACGCGGTGCCCGACGACTTGGCGTGAAGCTTCCGGTGACTCGGGACCAACACCGCAGGTGGCGGTTGAACGAGGCTGGGGGCGACTCATAACAACTTGGCGAAGGCGGCTCTGCGGCAGAGGTAGGCGGCTCGTGGCCAAAGCGGAGCGATGAAAATTTTTGGACGATCTCAATCCAGCGACGTGCAGGCAGTCTTGACCCGCCGACTTTGTAGAATCTTAACCCGCCCTGATCGAATCTGAACATATGTTGGTTTGATTGTTCATCAGGGCCATCAAGCAGGCGGCTCAAGAGACGGGTATATAGGCGCAGTAGGTCGGCGGCGGAGGGGCAACGCTGCCAGGCGCGGTGACTCGACAGGCATGGACGCCGATAGGCGCGGCGAGTCAGAGTGGCTGTGGCTTGGAGTGGCGCATGGTGAAGGCGAGTCCGGGGTGGCTTGACCCGGTTGTACCTGGCAACGGCCATATAGGAGGCCGCGGCGGTTTGAAGGTGAGGCTGCGACGGCTTGTAGTAGCAACTCACAGCATGGCTCAAGGATGGTGTGAGACCGCCGTGGCTCTGTGCGGCTGCAGGTGAGGCAAGGCAACTGGGATGGCGTCTCGTTGTAGTTGACGGGGAATGAGGCCGCCGACGGTTCAGCCATGTCGCAGCAGCTGTGGAAGCCCCTGGCAAGGCGACTTGAAACGGCTTGGCGAAGGAGACTCAGCCTCGGCAACAAACGACTTGAGGCGGCCGGGCGGAGTAGGGGAAAACCGGGCCGGCGCTCATGGGCGTGCGGACGCAGAACCAGTGCGGGCGGGCCAGGGCCCCAAGCGGGGGTGCCCGCGCGAAGGAGCCGTCGATGTCAACCGGAAACGGAGGTAGACCGGATTCCTCTCCTCCGGGCGGGTTGACATACAGTGGCAGGGGCAGAGCAGCCCGCGGGTCGGGGGCGATGGAGGAAACGCAGGGGCAAGGCCTCCGGAACCAGATGAGGCGCGGCCGGCTCGCAGTGGAGGAGAAGCCGGCCTAGCGTGGTTGATGCTTGTCCGGGTCGTGGCTATTCTTGATGAATCCTAATCCAGGTCTCCGTCGAAGTCTGATTCTGGGTCGTTTGACTGTAATTTCAGATGCGATTGGGGACTGGCCGATTTGTACAGTCGGTATACTAAAACTTTGACCTTCAGGGATGTATGACTCTCCTGATGTCTTCAAAATCCCACACAACGTTTTTGCTAATGGATCTTCAAGATGGAGTAATCTGAACACAGAGTCAATCTGACCAGTCCTTGAACCGATTGGACGTGGCGGTGTTGGAGCACAGCAGCTGGCGGGTCAATGGCAAAGGCCATCCGGGCGGTCGAAGCGCAGCCGCAGCTGTAGCAGAAATCGTGGAGGCTTTAAAGTCCTCTTCGGGTTGTACTTGTTTTGACCGAAGTCAACTGGATTAGGTGGCTAGCGATGGATCCAATCCTCCTCGACGCTTTTGTTTCCTTTTCTTGACTTTTCCTTTGCTATTGATGGTTGAACGGTGATGATGACTCTGATCATACAGGTTTTGGTGAGCCAACGACGAAAACTTGACACGCCGATGATACTGGCGACTTACAGCAACCATCAAATTGCAACCTTAACTTCCCTTATTAAACCTTCCAAATTATGAATCTGGACCGATGAACTTGAAACTGATACATCCTTTCAAATCGATCTTTCTCATCCGGAAAATTGTGAGCTCCTCGATCCCTTGAAGAGATCCCTCCAAGAACTCCTCACCACCATGCGCATGCCCCACGGTGGGCGTCAACTATCATGGAATTGTCACGGCAGATGTTTTTAGTGTGAGGACTTAGTCGCGAGGCCAACACATCTATGTGGTAGCTTGAGAGGGGTTGAGTGGAATCGAGAGACGCAACACAAGACAAGGGTTTAGACAGCTTCAGGCCCCGGGAAACATCATCCGGTAACAACCCTACATGTTGTTTGAGGCTAGATCTCATTATCATCACCAGGGAGTCGCCGTAAACCGGCTCTCCTCTAGTTGTGTCTAGCCCTAGAGATTGTTTCTTTCTTGTCCCCCTTTGAGGAGCCCTGCCCCTCCTTATATATGTCGAAGGGGCGGGTTACATGTGGAGTCCAACTCGGACTTTAACTTAAACTATTTTGACTTCCCTTTCTGGGCTTCTTAACGTCTGCCGGTTTAACATTGTCTGCCGGTTTAACATTGTCTGCCGGTTTAACATGAGCCGGTTTACCGTCTGTCTTAGCCACCTGTCTTGACTCTCTGTCTGAACTCTCCGCCGGTTTACCATCCGCCGGTTTACCAAGTCCTAGCCGGTTTACAACTCCAGCCGGGTCATACCGCGGAGTATATCCCCGACACCCTCCATCGCCCGCGCATGCTTCCCGCCCGAAACGGTCAGCGCCGCTCCGAAGAATCAGTGTCTCATTCATGCCCGGGCAGAGCGGATGCGACCTCTCACCGGCGCCTGTGTTGAAGGGAGAAGTGGATTCAAGAGTGAGGTTGCTTCGTTCGTCCAATTTACTGCTGCGTCTATGTAACTTGACTGCGCATTGGTCATTATTATTGAGGTGGTATGACTGTTGGATGTCCCACGCTTTCGGCGAAAGGAGGTACTACTACTAGATTACAATTTTCACCATTCTTACAGTGGAGGAGTGCGAAAGCAGTGAAAACACGCAGCCTCAGTGATTACATGGCCCACCTCACACTATCACCATATTTTCTGGACACCGTGCGACACCTAACTATTTACATAGTACTAGTATAGTACGTACAGTAATTTCTCAGTGAGATAAATTTGTACAATGCTATGAAGCTTCCAGCTTCTGTTTCATGTATCTTGCGTCCAAGGTTGCCCGTTGAAACATTTCATCAAATACAAAGGAGACTAGCATGCATGCTATTGCATCTCAATGATTGATAGATCATAGCCAATATGTACTCCCTCCGTTCCAAAATAAGTGTCTCAACTTTATGCGAACTTTAGTACAAAGTTGTACTACTACTAAAGTTGACACTTATTTTGGAACAGAGACAGTTGATGGAAAAAACGATCCATGCAGTCCCTAGCCCAGCAACCGTAAACCCTAACCAGGCTTTAACTTGTTGGGAACGTTGGAGCTTCCAAAGAAATAAAGTTTGCAACCCTTTGACCATCAGACCATTTTGTGCAGTTTCACCAAAATCGAGATGAGCATCCATGTGGCAAAGAAATTGAAGAAGCGTGATTAGAGTTAGATTACTGGGACTGGTTGATGAGACATAAACTCAGCACAAATACAGTATGTAGAATCCAGTAGAGGTATGTGCGGGGCAAAGAAGTAGAGAAATATCCACATGGAGTGATGTGGGCAGCTGGAGCAGTGGTGCAAGCTAGTTGTAAAGGAAGTTGTACCTGAGGGATGTCGGGACGTAGCTCAACCTAGAGGAGGGCGGCGGGAGGCGGCAACTGCCACGTCGCGGGAGTGAGCAAGGGACGAAGGCAACCTCACCAGCTTTGTGAGAGAGAATGGCGGGGACCCCTGATCAGGACGTGCCGATAGTGGGTTTTCGCCGTCGGCGACGGCGACCGCATCTGCACTAAGCATCCACCCCTTCCCCCAACGGACGTGATCCGCCCAGATGTTAGAGATGTGGCCACAGTCGTTTTGTGCGAAAGAGTGTGAAGAGAGCAACCCCAACAAGCAACTGTGTAGGCTCGTCCTGGCTATGTATATAGTGGAGCGGTTTCCTTTTGTCTCCATATGAACCTATTTATATTGTGTACGTGCCACTGAAGAAAAAAACTTTATTTATAAATGACGCGGCACCGTTCATGCGTGGTTCCCGACCCTCCATTATTTATAAGTGAGTAACTACTACTAGACGCGTCAAATTATCACGTGGGCTGCATCATCTTACAGAAATGAGCTCCACTGTGTCACGTGTGTGGTTGGGGAAGACGCAAAAGACGCAAAGAGTGCTACTAGTACACTACGTGCTTGGGTGCGTGCACCTCTTCTCTTCGAGCATGGTTATTAAAAGTATAGCCCACTACTGTACTACCACGTGGTTATTATATGTGGGCAAAGAGTATTGGCAGTAATAATGACTAATAAGCCCACCTTTCTCTATGTTTGACCGAGGAAGCAGCCATCATTTCACACCTCGTTGAATATCCATCCACTGCTACCTCCGCGAATAAATGAAAATCCACTTCTACCTCCATAGCATGGTTAATAATACAGCCATGTCAATCATGATGTAGAAATATCATTCAGTGATACAATAGGGCTGGATCTAAGGCTGGTGATTTTTTTACTTTGTCTCTTTCTCTTTTTGTCTCAGTTACTCATTTTACATAGGAGCACGTGTAGAGGATGGCTATTCCTTTCGATGGGACTTCTTCATGGGGTTTAAGACTAAGCAGCTCCGAATTATGCCCGCTGCCCACAACTCTGAGTCGTGCCATTTATGATAGGGAGTAGTCCCATTGCAACAATGAGGTCCACTAGGTCTAGCATGTCTTGTAAGAAGAGACTGTCACACAAAATGTACATCTTGTTGCCTTCTTCCTCATATAGTATGTACCACTCGTATACTACTAGTACTACTACTACTCATTCTCCCTGCGATTGGCTCTCCGCCTCTTCGGGAAGTTGAGCAATAATGGTAGTGCAGTATATATCATTCTGGCTATATGAGACCTAACGAATTGCTGCACGTCCACCACATGGGCGAGGGTTGAGGGGCAAGGGAGAGTGCATACTATTACGTCTGTTTCAATATGGACTACACAAGGAGCAAAATGAGTGAATGTACACTCTAAAATACGTCTATATACATAAGTGTTTGGAGTATGTACTAGTGGAGTAGTTCATATTGAAATCTACTAAAGGACATATATTCCAAACAATATGATAATCTCTCTAACCAAGGTAGGGATGAGGAGTAAATGGAGGGAGTAGTAAAATTTTCTCCTCGTCCTGCGAGCCACCGCGCGTGTGGGCGAGGGAGCGGGCGTACTAGTAAGCAAGCTTCACCTCGTCCTACGAGCCACCGCGCCCGTGGGCGGGGGAGACGGTGTACTAAGCAAGCTTCTCTTCATTCTGCGAGTTGACGGGACACATCAAAAGTAGTAATACGTATAGAGCATCTCGAGTGCATAGAGCCTTGCCTCTAAGATAGGCCCCACATGGTTTGCCTCTTTTTTACATAACAGTCAAGTCACAATTTGTTTGTTCACCCGTGGTAGACGATCCTCCATCAAGTGTAAAACCAGTATGTCGGATGTGGGGCTCCGGCTAACCCTTAAGGTTCGAACACTGGGGTGCGCGCGAAGTCTTTCCCTCCTACCGATCTACGCTCTAGCTCGCTAAGATCTTGCG
The DNA here is from genome assembly GCF_003073215.2 of Triticum urartu. NCBI lineage: Eukaryota > Viridiplantae > Streptophyta > Magnoliopsida > Poales > Poaceae > Triticum > Triticum urartu. The sequence continues at coordinate 293,818,930 of NC_053024.1, read as the reverse complement.
GACGAACTCGACGAACTCACAAGACAGAAAGACACGGGGTTTATACTAGTTCGGGCCACCGTTGTGGTGTAATACCCTACTCCAGTGTGGTGGTGGTGGATTGCCTCCTGAGGTTGAGGTATTCTTGTGCGTATGAACTTGTGGTGTCAGGATTCGGTCCTCTCTCTCTCTTGGTTCGATTAGTCGATCCCCCTCTACAATGGTGGCTAGTCCTATTTATAGAGGCCCTGGTCCTCCTACCAAATATCGAGCGGGAAGGGAGCCAACAATGGCGGGCAAATTTGAAGGGGGACAACTAGTACGAGCTATCCTGACAAAAGTAGTCTTCGCCTACACCAAGGTCTGGTGGTGATGCCGTCTTGGGCTCCACAATGACCTCCGTCTTGCAGTCCATGGTCTTGGTCTCGTTGCACCGAAATGGCAACCTTTTCCTGATGCCTTGGTACTCCGCGGCTGCGCTTGCCTCCTTGCACCAAAGAGGAAACAAGGACGCTGCGCGCGCTGGCGCCCGCCTGGTGTCGATCGTCATGGCTCACATCATGAGAGCCTCGCGAGGTTTGCCTCGCCTTGATATCTCCGCCCCTCGTGAGCCTGCCTGGCTAGGCCGCTCCAGAGGAGGTCTTGCGTCTTCCGCCTCGCGAGGCTTGGCCCCTCGCAAGGGTCTTGGATGCCTTGTTGGTGAAGATGGGTCGTATGGCCTGCTAGCTCCGCCACGCTGCGGGTCGCAGGCGGGCAAGTCCGGGGACCCCTGTTCCTAGAACGCCGACTGTAGCCCCCGGGCCCAAGGTGTGCTCGGGCTTGGCTTCACGGCGAAGCCAAGGGTCAAGCTCGGAGCACTGCGGGCCCCCCTGTGGCCTTGGTTGACGCGTGGCGGTTGATTGGATGTGGGCGTCTCCACTTCCCCATGCTGCCTCGGCGACTGCACGACTTGACAAGTCCCTGCGACATGCAAGGGAATCCATCATTACCTGCGATCGTGGGAGGTGCCGGTTGGCTTTCTTCCGCTATAAATGGAGAGGGGGGATGAGCCCCCGTCGCCCATCTCCTCCCCGCTTGCTTGCTTCTTCCTCCTTGCTCTACTGCTTGCTTCCAATGGCGCCTATTAGAAGGTTCTCCGCCGAAGAGAAGGGGAAAGCCCGCCGGGATATCCCGGAGCCACTCCCGTCGAAGAAGAGGTCGATCCATCGCCGTGACGAAGTGGTGATGCAAGTGGTGGTGAGGCCTAGGTGCGAGCGGCCTCCACCGGGGTATCCGCTACCCCTGTACACCCAAGACGAGGGCTCGGGAGGACGAAGCAATGAGTAGCGCCGCCCGTGCCGCATCCGGGGTCGCCGCGCCTCGGCGACGCGTGTCATCCACGCCGCGGACTCCTCGCCCGAGTTGGTGCTGTGGGCGCCGATGCCTCCGAGCTCCTGTATCCGCTTCCCGCGGTTCTTCTCCGACGTGATGCCGTCGAGGGGGCCTCTCGAGCTCCGGCTGCAGCACGCCGACTGCAGCGCCACGGCAACCGGAGCAGAGATCGAAGCGGTCCCCACTGGCAAGATCTTCATGACCAGCGGCTAGGGGGAGATCGCTTGGATCTGTCGTGCGAGGGGTGCTCTCGCGATCCACTTCGAGTACGACGGCGCCTCCATGCTCTTCTTCAAGAAGGTCTTCGACGCCGAGGGCCGTCGCCTGGAATGCTGCTCCGGAGAAGAGCGCGAGGATGATGCGCGCTCCACTCGCGACCACTCCAGCAGCAGCAGCCCTTGGGAGTCCAACAGTTCTCTTGAGCTCTACGAGACTCCGGAGACGAGCGACGACAGCTACACCCCCCCCCAAGCTCTCGCCATGCTCGGAGCAGGGCTGTGGCGTCCGGCCGCGCCGCCGCTGATCTGGATGGGGTTGGCGCCGGCCTCCCATGTCCCACTGTTGATGATGGCGTCCGCCACGGAAGGATGTAGATAGGATCCCCCTTAGCATCAGCTTTTGTTTCCTGCGAAGAATCATGAATTACCTCGTGGGGGCATGTAAGGATCTGCAATTCCTTTACCTATCTTCCTGTTATGAAGATTTGATGAACGCGTGTCCTGTTAGGGCTCGGTCCCCCCTTTCTTTCCTCGCGATAGCTTGTTGCTCTACGCTGACGGGTCCCGGTCCCAAGGCGGCTACAGCCGTCGCTGGTATGCCAGGTCGCGATGCCATGGTCAAGGCCAAGAGGTGCGCGGCCCGAGGTCCAGTAAGAGCCCCTAAGGCGCGATGCTCAGGAGGTCCCCCTTAGCGCCCAAGCGGCCATGGTAAGGAAAGAAAGGAAGATGACTTGGCCGCAACGGGGTTGCGGCATGGTGTGAGCGACCACTAGGCCAAAATATTTAGCCGATCCGAGGACGAGACTTCTCTTGCTGACTTCGCGGTGACTCCTGATGTTGCACTAGGGCTGTGCGCCAACTTACGCGACATAGCTAGGTCGGTCCGTACGAGTTTTCCTTCTCCCGAGCTCTTCTTGGTGCTCTACGTCCTCAGGTCCCGGCCCTCGAGCGAGCTCAACCGCCACTGGTATGCCAGGTCGCGATGCCGTGGTCAAGGCCAGGGGTGAGGGCTGGAGAGCCAGTAAGAGCTCCTGAGTTGCGATGCTCAGGAGCCCCCCTTTTAACGCGCAAGTGAATCGCACGAGAAAAAGGAGACTCGCGGTGCCGCCTGCTATCCTTCCCGCGGAGTCTCTGTGGACAGACACAAGAAGAAACACGGTTTGCCGTTACTGCCGCCTGCCTGCCGCTGGTTGGTCCGGATGAAGTGAAGGCACTGAGGGCCTGGTGAGGTGACGTGCACGGCGCATGCCGCGAGCCAGAGCTCAACCACTCAGATTTGTCGGTCGTGGTAGGGACGGACCCATGCACCAGCGCCGTGCCTGTGTAGAGGCCCCGAGGGAGGCGATGATTGAGCGGGTGATAGCAGTTGGCAGGTTAAGCATGAAGAGCAGATCAACTTGGATAAATGGAGGAAGATACATGCCACTGGGTCTGACCCGAGCGGCATGGGGATGATGCAGCCCGAGGGGCGCCCCCAACAAGGTAAGCTAAAGACATAGCAAAAGGGATACATGCCACAGGGACGGACCCATGTGGCCTGGGAATAATGCAGCCCGTAGGGCGCTCCCAGCTTAAATGCACTTGGAAGATGTCACCTGGTTCTGTAGACTAAGTAGAGTTGGTGCAGCTGAAGCCACGCGTTGATGGAATGGCTCCTCATGAGCCACCGGGACCCTGAGCCTCGGGAGGCTCTGGGAGCTCGGGAGGTTCCCTGAGGACCATCCTCTTCTCCTCCGGAAAGGCGTGGAACCTGGCCTCCTGAGCCATCAGGACTTGCCGCATGTTGTGCTGATAGGCCTACGCCATGCTCGGCAAGCCGAAAGGCATGCGAACATAGCTGTGTGGTGGACCCTCACAGCAGCCCGCACGTGATGGCCAGAAGCGTTCCTGAGATGCGGCCGTATTGAGCCCTGGGATATCGATGCAGACGCGCAGCTCTGCACCCTCGCCTGGATGGTGAGCCGCGCTCAGTGAGCGGCTATCGCCGCGCATGGCTCTCGCGTCTTGTAGCTCTTGAGTGGTCTCGGTGATGAACTCATGGGTGGTGGGCACTCCACGCCCCGTGCTCACCTGAGGAAAGCATGCCGTGAAGCACGCTTCCATGTGGTGCCCAAGCGCCTCCCTCGTGAGGTTGGCAGGGTCTGAGGCTCTCCAGGAGAGAGCCCCCGAGCCCTGGCGAAGGAGGGCGCTGGGCGCGCTTTCCTATGCGGCGGAGAGAGGCCCCCTGGAGCGGGCGCTGATCTTGACGAGGCTCCTGACGCGACGCCATCTTCTTGGGGATGGTGTCCTGAGGGCCTTCACTTCTGCTCTCAGGGTTGTCGATTGTTGCGTCTTGGAATGCGCGCTCAAGGGAGCACACCACATCCCTTTCTTCACATGGGACCGTGATGATTCCCCCGCTTCCTGGCATCTTGAGGACGTTGTAGCCATGGTGAATGACTGCCATGAACTTGGCCAGGGCTGGATACCCGAGGATGGCATTGTACGGCGGGCGGGTGTGCGTGACGTCGAAGCCGCTGAGCTCGGTGCGTTAGTTCTTGCGCTCCCCGAAGGTGACAGGCAGGCGGACTTGCCCTATCGGTGTGGTGGAACTGTTGGTCACTCCTGAGAAAGGCTTGGTTGGCTGGATCTGCTCATAGGGCACTTGGAGGTTGTTGAACGTGTCGACGGATAGGACGTTGAGCCCTGCGCCGCCGTCGATGATAGTCTTGGTGACTTGCACATTTCTAATGACTGGGGAACACAACATAGGTAGGGTGCCAGTGGTGGCTGCGCACTTGAGCTGATCGGCCGAGTTGAAGGTGATGGCGCATTGGGACCACCTGAGCGGGCGCTTGGCCTTGAACTTGGGGAGCGTCCGTTCACCTCGCGAGCGAACTGTTTGAAGATGCACTGAGAGGCTGGGGCCTGAGCACCGCCCAAGATGCAAGCAATAACACGCGGCTCCTGGAAGCCCCCAGCCCCCTCGTCCTGGTGGTGGTCATCATTCCTTCTCGGTGGTGGCAACGGGGGAAGACCGGCGTTGCCCTGGGGGCGATCCTCATGAGGCGGGTCCCGCCAGGCGCCCTTGCGAGGTTGGTCCTGCCAGTGGTCCTCACGAGGCCGGTCGTGCCACCCCTGGCGCGGGCCACGGTCATCCCACCGTCCGCCTCCGCATCCTCCTCCATGGTCGTAGCCCCGGTTGTTGCGCTCGGGGCGTCGACCGAAGCGTCCTTCCCATACGGCTCTGAGCTCTTGGCAGTCGCTGGTGTCGTGGGTGTTCAGGTTGTGGAAGGCGCAGAACGGACGACCGTTCTTGGATGAGTCGTGCTGATCTCTTCCTCACTTGGTGTCGGGCTCCGCTGCGAGCACTACTGCCTCTTTGTGCTTCACGTCCTTGGCCTTGGCCTTCTTCTCCTCCACTCCTGCATCTGGCAGCTCAAGGAGAGATAGGCGCCCCTCCTCAGCTCTTGCACACTTGGTCGCCAGGTTGAACAACTCCTGAGATGTGCAAAGCTCCTCGTGGATAGCCAACTCTTCCTTCATCTTGACATCACAGACGCCGTCTGAGAACGCGGAGATGATGGCTTCGTCCGTGACCTTGGGGATCTCGAGGCGGGTGTTGTTGAAGCGCCGGATGTACTTCTGGAGGGTCTCTCCTAGCTGTTGCTTGATGCGGCGTAGATCGCCCGCGGCCGGTGGGCGGTCGCGAGTGCCCTGGAAGTTGGCGATGGAGCGGTCATGCATCTCGTCCCAGGAGGAGATCGAGCCGTCCTGTAGGTTCAGGAGCCAGGAGCGGGCCCCGTCCTTGAGAGCCATGGGAAACCAGTTCGCCATGACCTTTTCGTCGCCGTAAGCCGCTTCGATGCTCAACTCATAGAGCTGCAAGGACTCTGCGGGGTCGGCGGTGCCGTCGTATCAAGGAGGTAGATCTGGCTTGAACTTGCCTGGCCAGGCGACGCTACGCAGTTCTGGGATGAAGGCACGGCAGCCAGTCATGGTCGTCGGGGCCTGCTTCTAGGGCGGAGCTTGGTATTGGCGATGCCCGCGCTGCGCCACTGCAGGCGGCACACGGTCTTGACGAGGTGGCGCGGGGAGCGCCGGTGCAGCTTCTCGTGGCCGCGGGATTTCTTGGCAGCTTCTTCCTTCACACGCGGGCGCTGGGCACGGTGGATCACGTCATGGAGGCGCGCGCCTTGGTGCCAAGGCACCATCTTGGGGTCGAGGCAGTGGAGGCATGCCATGAGCCCCGTCGCCCGCGGCTAGTTGAGGGGGAGGCAGAGAGTGGGACGACGTTGGAGAGCCCCCTGTGGCACGGACGAGCTCAGCGACGCGGTCGAGCCAATCCTCATAGAGGTCGTCGACGGGGCGGTAACGCAGGAGCTCGTTCGCCGCGATGAGCGCGGCCCGCGCTTCCATGGGAGCGCGGTGCGCATGGGACGAAGAACCAGCATGGGTGAGTGATGGAGTAGCGGTGCGGCCGTCCTGCCGCACTGAAGGATGCAGCAAGGATGCCTGCTGCTCGTTCCCCACCGGGCCGGTGGTAGCGTTGGTGGCGGGGATGGAGAATGATGAGGTGGCCCGCCGACAGGAGCCGTCTGAGCGACGCGTGCGGCGAGGGCGGCCCGACGCTCAGCTTGAGCACGGCGAGCGTCCGACATGGAGACGATGGAGCGACGGAGCTACGAACTGACGGAAAGGAAGCTACGGCGCACCCCTACCTGGCGCGCCAAATGTCAGATGTGGGGCTCCGGCTAACCCTTAAGGTTCGAACACTAGGGTGCGCGCTAAGTCTTTCCCTCCTACCAATCTACGCTCTAGCTCGCTAAGATCTTGCGGACGAACTCGATGAACTCACAACACAGAAAGACACGGGGTTTATACTGGTTCGGGCCACCGTTGTGGTGTAATACCGTACTCCAGTGCGGTGGTGGTGGATTGCCTCTCGGGCTGATGATGAACAGTGCAAGGGAAAAACTGCCTCCTGAGGTTGAGGTGTTCTTGTGCGTATGAACTTGTGATGTCAGGATTTGATCCTCTCTCTCTCTCTCTCTCTCGGTTCGATCAATCGATCCCCCTCTACTATGGTGGATAATCCTATTTATAGAGGCCCTGGTCCACCTCCCAAATATCGAGGGGGAAGGGTGCCAATAATGGCGGGCAAATTTGAAGGGGGATAGCTAGTACGAGCTATCCTGACAAAAGTAGTCTTCGCCTGCACAAAGCTCTGGTGGTGACGCCGTCTTGGGCTCCACGATGACCTCCATCTTGCAGTCCATGGTCTTGGTCTCGTTGCACAAAAATGGCAACCTTTGCCTGATGCCTCGGTACTCCGTGGCTGCGCTTGCCTCCTTTGCACCAAAGAGGAAACAAGGACGCTGTGCGCGCTGGCGCCCGCCTGGTGTCGATCGTCATGGCTCACATCACGAGAGCCTCGCGAGGTTTGCCTCGCCTTGATATCTCCGCGCCTCGTGAGCCTGCCTGGCTAGGCCGCTCCAGAGGAGGTCTTGCGTCATCCGCCTCGCAAGGCTTGGCCCCTCACGAGGGTCTTGGATGCCTTGTTGGTGAAGATGGGCCGTACGGTCTGTTGGCTCGGCCACGCCGCGGGCCGCAGGAAGGCAAGTCTGGGGACCCCTGTTCCCAGAACGCCGACACAGTACACGTGTCAAAATTACCACGTGGGCTGCCTTTTCGTACAGAAATGAGCTCCACCGTGTACCCGTGCGGGTGTGGTTGGGAAAGAGATGGGAGCACGTGCGTCATGCGTGCACCTCTTCTCTTCGTGCACGTCCCCCACCTAGGTGGGTGTGTGTTAGAGAGATACAAACCTAGACAGGTGGCATGTGCATTCGTGAGTGTTTTTTGTTGTGGTAAGGGGGTGATACGTGAATTTATTTGTGGGAATATGTGTCGATGACATCTCAAACAAAAATTTGACACATGTAGTGTGTGTGAAATAGAGGCCTATCTATATCATATATACAGGGGGCGATCCACGAGAAGAGAGGGAGGGGTCATAGATATCGAGAGAGTCAGAGAGCGGATCAAGTGGGTGGGTGCGAGATCGATAAAGAGAGCCATCGAAATTGTGTGTGTGCAAGTCAAAGATATAGGGCGACTGACCTACGGAAACATCAGAGGGCATAGGGCAAGTTTATGTGTGGCAGGGAGACATGACTAGAGCGCTCGATGTATCGGTGTGTGTGTGTGTGTGTGGGGGGGGGTGTCGGTGTCAAAACCGGCGGATCTCGGGTAGGGTGTCCCGAACTGTGTGTCTAGGCGGATGGTAACAAGAGGCAGGGGACACAATGTTTCACCCAGGTTCGGGCCCTCTTGATGGTGGTAAAACCCTACGTCCTGCTTGATTAATATTGATGATATGGGTAGTATAAGAGTAGATCTACCACGAGATCAGAGAGGCTAAACCCTAGAAGCTAGCCTATGGTATGATTGTTGTTCGTCCTATGGACTAAAACCCTCCAGTTTATATAGACATCGGAGAGGGCTAGGGTTACACAGAGTCGGTTACAATGGTAGGAGATCTACATATCCGTATTGCCAAGCTTGCCTTCCACGCCAAGGAAAGTCCCTTCCGGACACGGGACGAAGTCTTCAATCTTGTATCTTCATAGTCCTGGAGTCTGGCCGAAGGTATAGTCCGGCTATCCGGACACCCCCTAATCCAGGACTCCCTCAGGGAGGGAGGGGAAGGCAGAGGCCTAACTAGAGAGGTAGAATGACTCGTATATGTGTTGAGAAGGAGAGACCCAGCTATGTCTTGATGGAGATCGGTTGACATCCATACATAACTGAAGGACGGGAAATAGGTCGGGACAGCGAGAGAGAGAGATACAGAGAGAGGAGAGAGAGAGGGAGGGAGAGGGGTAGAGTGGTGGATGGGTGATGGAGTTGCTTCTCGAAGATGGTGGGAGAGGCCTATTAGACAAACTGAGGGTAGAACTACAATATTATCAAGAAGAGCGGGGATGTGTTTCTATGTGTGCCTGTGCGTGATAGATGTGTCGGGACGCATGCATGGACGATGAAGGGGAACCATGTGTTTGGTAAGGAAACCTAACTAGATTGGTAGATCAATTGTTGTTTGTCGGAGGAAGGGAGAGACATAACTAATGAGGTAGATCAATCGACGCATGGGGAAAACGAGTTATAAGGACCTAGCTAGCTATATGTATAGAGGGAGATCAGTCGGTGTACATCCATTTGTTAGAGGCAAATAAGGCCGAGCGAGACGGATAGACAGAGAGAATGGAGCTAGGAGGTGGTGTGAGAGGCCGAGCTACTAGCTAGATAGGGGGAGGAGTGCATTGTGAGATCGATGAAAAGAGGGGTGATAGTTTACATGTGTGTGGGACCGTATGAGAGACACGAGGCATGGACACAAAAAGGAGGAGATGGAAGGTGCGTGTGTATGTTGTAGGCAGACATCGCTGGAGAGGTTTATCGATCAGTGTGTGTCAGAAAGGAGTTGTGGAGACTTTGGGAGAACGATCTAAAGAAAAAAAAATGAATGTGCACTATGGATAGAATGCGAGGGAGGGGGAGGGCGAGGAGGGCGTGTGCATGCACGAGAGAAAGTTAGTGCTAGCTACAAAGGTTAGAGGATTGTGTGGTTGTAAGAGACTAACAAAGATCATAATTTGATATGAAAGTGGATTCATATATTTGAATAGGAGATCATAGTGTTATGAACATATGCATGCATGAATATAGAGGTGATACACGTGTTGTGGTTTTGCACATGTTATACCATAATGTGATAATGCATGGCGTTTGCAACTCATAGCTAAATGTCGAACAATCTAAACCATACTATACATCAAACAATCTCACATTTTATTTGAATTTGTGAAAATGTGTGGCATCTGCAGCTTACAACTAAATATCGAACAATCTAAACAATACTATATATCAAACAATCTAACATTTTATTGAATTTGTGGTCATGTGTGGCGTTTGCAACTCACATCTAAATACTTGTAGGCGTAGGGGGCGGGACACTATACATTATGTGATAAACACATTATACATATGAGACATGGTTTAGATTATGAAGATATAACTAGAGCTTGAAATGTACTATGATTTGAAATCAACATAAAGTGGATTCGAAAAATCGAGTTCAAGTTCATATAGTACACATACTTCATATCTAACTCGACAGTAATCATGTGGTGTGCTGTGAAAATAAAACACAAACGATGGTTTAACTTGACAATAATGATGATTGTAGATTTTATTAAAATAGAGAAATGAATTCAAATGTTTTGACTTCACAACAATCATTATTATAGATCTTATTCAAATATAGAAACGAATTCAAATTTAGTTCATATTGAAGCGGTAGTATATGCGTTTGGAATGCACTAAAATGTTCATTTGAGTAGCATGTTGCATGCATTATACACGTAGCGAAATATTTTAATTGAACATAACATGAATTCAAAGTTTTGAATGGCATTTGTAGTGCGAATTGATTTGGTACAGTACACGGGACTAGACTCTCTTGTGTGGTGCGAATTGATTTCTTTTTGTTTTTTCATCGACGAAGTGCGAATTGCTTTGGTACAGTACACGTTAGGCTTGTACGGAAATTTCAACCCGCGCCTTGTTACCCCGAAATATTTAAGATATATCTTTGTCTCATTGTGCTCTAAAAACTCCCTCCATCTCAACCCACGCCTTGCTATCCCAAAATTACAACGCGCGCAAAAACTCCCACCTCCTGCGAATTCCCGACATGCAAAATGCCCGTGATACCCCTAAACTAAAAGAACCGGCTAGCTCAAATCGGTGGGGGTACTTTCGTAACTTACCCCACATTTTGGACAAGCGCATCCCTAAGCCATGGTTTCAGATCTGAAATCACATATATTCATGAAAACATAATAGGTTCAGATCTGAAATCATGGCACTCGGGCCCTAGTGACAAGCATTAAGCATAGCAAAGTCATAGCAACATCAATCTCAGAACGTAGTGGATCCTAGGGATCAAACCCTAACAAAACTAACTCGATTACATGATAAATCTCATCCAACCCATCACCGTCCAGCAAGCCTATGATGGAATTACTCACGCACGGAGGTGAACATCATGAAATTCGTGATGGAGGAAGGTTGATAATGACGATGGCGACGGATTCCCCTCTCCGGAGCCCCGAACGGACCCCCGATCAGCCCTCCCGAGAGAGTTTAGAGCTTGGCGGTGGCTCCGTATCATAAAACGCGATGAATCCTTCTCCTAATTTTTTTCTCCCCAAAAGTGAATATATGGAGTTGGAGTTGAGGTGGGTGGAGTGTCAGGGGGCCCACGAGGCAGGGGGCGCCCAGGGGGGTAGGCGCCCACAACCCTCGTGGACAGGGTGTGGGCTCCCTGACGTGGATCTTTTCGCCAGTATTTTTTATATATTCCAAAAATAATCTCCGCTGATTTCTAGGTCATTCCGAGAACTTTTATTTCTGCATAAAAATAACACCATGGCAATTCTGCTGAAAACAACATCAGTCCGGGTTAGTTCCATTCAAATCATGCAAGTTAGAGTCCAAAATAAGGGCAAAAGTGTTTGGAAAAGTAGATACGTTGGAGACGTGTCAACTCCCCCAAGCTTAAACCTTTGCTTTTCCTCAAGCAATTCAGTTGATAAACTGAAAGTGATAAAGAAAAACTATTACAAACTCTGTTTGCTCTTGTTGTTGTAAATATGTAAAGCCAGCATTCAAGTTTTCAGCAAATATTATGAACTAACCATATTCACAATAACATTTAGGTCTCATGTTTACTCATATCAATGGCATAATCAACTAGCAAGCAATAATAATAAATCTCGGATGACAACACTTTATAAAAACAATCGTAATATGATATAACAAGACGGTATCTCACTAGCCCTTTCTGAGACCCCAAAACGTAAATGCAGAGCACCTTTAAAGATCAAGGGCTGACTAGACATTGTAATTTATGGTAAAAGAGATCCAGTCAAGTCATACTCAATGTAAACTAATAGTAATACATGCAAATGACAGCGGTGCTCTCCAACTCGTGCTTTTTAATAAGAGGATGATGACTCAACATAAAAGTAAATAGATAGGCCCTTCACAGAGGGAAGCAGGGATTTGTAGAGGTGCCAGAGCTCGATTTTGAAATATAGATGAATAATATTTTGAGTGGTATACTTTCATTGTCAACATAGCAACCGAGAGATCTCGATATCTTCGAAGCTACACACATTATAGGCGATTCCCAAGCAGAATGGTAAAGTTTATACTCCCCCACCACCAACAAGCATCAATCCATGGCTTGACCAAAACAACGGGTGCCTCCAACTAACAACAATCCTTGGGGAGTTTTGTTTGCAATTATTTTGATTTGATTTGAGCATGGGACTAGGCATCCCGGTGACCAGCCATTTTCTCGTGAATGAGGAGCGGAGTCCACTCCTCTTGAGAATAACCTGCCTAGCATGGAAGATACAGACAACCCTAGTTGATACATGAGCTATTCGAGCATACAAAACAGAATGTTTATTTGAAGGTTTAGAGTTTGGCACATACAAATTTACTTGGAACAGCAGGTAGATACCGTATATAGGTAGGTATTGTGGACTCATATGGAATAACTTTGGGGTTTATGGAATTGGATGCACAAGCAGTATTCCCGCTTAGTACAAGTGAAGGCTAGAAAGAGACTGGGAAGCGACCAGCTAGAGAGCGACAACAGTCATGAACATGCATTAAAATTAATCAACACCGAATCCAAGCATGAGTAGGATATAATTCACCATGAATATAAATATCGTAGAGGCTATGTTGATTTTGTTTCAACTACATGCGTGAACATGTGCCAAGTCAAGCCACTCAAATCATCCAAAGGAGGATACCACCCTATCATACCACATCACAACCATTTTAATAGCATTTTGGCACGCAAGGTAAACCATTATAAACTCCTAGCAAATTAAGCATGGCATAAGCAACTATAATCTCTAATTGTCATTGCAAACATGTTTTATTCATAATAGGCTGAACCAGGAACGATTAACTAATCATATTTACAAAAACCAAAAGAGAGGTCGAGTTCATACGAGCTTTCCTCATCTCAATCAGTTCATCATATATCGTCGTTATTGCCTTTCACTTGCACGACCGAATAGTGTGGATAATAATAATAGTGCACGTGCATTGGACTAAGCTGGAATCTGCAAGAATTCAATACATGGGAGAAGACAAGGTAATATGGCGTCTTTGTTAAATCAACAATAATGCATATGAGAGCCACTTAACATTTTCATTATGGAAAGAAAATAAACAAAACTATTTACACGGGAAAGCTCCCAACAAGCAAAAGAAGAACGTTAAATCTTTTTGGGTTTTCTTTTTAATTACTACTACTACAGGTATGGAAAGTAAACTAGCTAAAAGCTACAACTATTTTTTTGGTTTTTCTTAAGGTTTTTCAAACACACAAGAAGAAAGCTTAAAAGGAAAATAAACTAGCATGGATGATACAATGAAAAAGTATGAGCACCGACAACTGGCATGAGTGTGTGAACATGAATGTAATGTCGGTGAGAGATACGTACTCCCCCAAGCTTAGGCTTTTGGCCTAAGTTGGTCTATGCCCATGGATAAAAACTGTAGCTGGGGTCGTACTGAGAAGGGTCGTCAGGTTGCCACTGGCTGACGATCTCCTCCGGATTCCACTGATAAACAGACTGACGGTGAGGATCAGATGGTGGCTCTGGCTCTGCAGCTGACATCTGGCCCCGGTACGCATGAATGGCCTCAAGCAAAATGAGGTGCGTGCCTGAAAATATGTTAAACAAAGAGGGCATAGGCAAGGTAATAATCTCACAATAATTTTTTACCAAATATTAATTTGTACTTAAGTATCTTATTCTTATCCTTAACAATAAACTCATGTGCTACCATACTCTTATAATCTAGAACAATAGGAGGTAGCAACTTTTCCTCTTTCTCAAAATGCCTGATAGGTATGTTAAAGTGTGCACCAAGGCGCGAGGCGAAGATACCTCCGAGGACGGGGCTCTTTGTACGGTTCAGATTTAACCTTTTAGCAACAATAGCGCCTAAACTGAAAGTAGTATCACAAAACATGGCATGGCGCAAAATAACAATATCAGGGGCACTAAGGTTTCCGCAGTTCCCATGAACAATTAAGCATCTACTAGCAAATATTGCGAAGTAATGCAGAACAGGAAAATGTATGCTAGTGATTCTTGCATCGGAAACCTTTCTAGTTTCCCCTACAGCAATCATATCAATAAACCCTTCCACATTGTTATGATACGGTTCCTCTATGCTGCCCGCAAAGGGTATCAAACAGACCGGGCAAAAATCATAAAGTGACATCTCCTTATGCTCATCTGCTAAATAAAATTCCACCGAAGGTGGTGATCTCCTAGCATGGAAATGAAAAATTTGCACAAAGATATTGGTGAGTAAGAGATACTGTTCATGCTGGTCGTGGAGGAAGGCGGTGAGGCCTGCATTTTCAGCCAAATAATAAAAATCTTCATAAATCCCGGCTTCTCTCAAGAACTCATCACAAGGCCATTCGCACGGCCGAACCTCCACAGTACGGGGGAGATTATACTTGGGCTTCTTGTTCTCTTCACTTTGCTTATCCTTCGAGCTTCAGCTCGATGAGCCCCTCAAAAATCTCTTCATCTTTTTCTGAAAATTTCTGGAAGTTTTAGTAACTTAAAATAAAAGTGAACCAAACTCAACAAGATTCATAGCAACTACTCCTAGAAGTGTCTAGAGGCTATATCATGCATTAAAACTACTTTGGACCACATAAATTTGACATGCAAGCTCAAGAACAGGGTCACCTAAGAAGCAAAAATTTGCAATGAATAAAGCACTAGAACAAAAACTAATTGGACCATTGGAGGAGTCACATACCAAAGAACAATCCCCCAAAGCAGTTTTTTGAATGGAGCTTTGAGCAAGGAGATTGAAAATGGTAGCAAGATGAGCTAGAACTCGGGTTTGAGCTGGTGGGTGATTTTTCTGGAGCAAGACGAAGTGTGTGGGTGCAAGGATAAGTGTAGGGGACCCATGTGGGGTCCACGAGGCAGGGGGCGCGCCCTCCACCCTCGTGGGCACGTGGCTGCTCCCCCTGATGTGTTCTCAGTGCCTAAAATCCTCAAATATTCTAGAAAAAAATCATATTTCATTTTCAGGGCATTTGGAGAACTTTTATTTTCGGGTATTTTTTATTACATGGATAATTCAGAAAACAAACATAAAATACTATTTATTTATTTAATATAAATAACAGAAAGTAAAAAAGAGGGTACAGAGAGTTGTGTTTTCTAACTTCATCCATCTAATGCTCATCAAAAGGAATCCACTAACAAGGTTGATCAAGTCTTGTTAACAAACTCTTTTCAAATAACATGAAATCGGAGAATTTTCGAATAATACTAGGTTACCTCAACGGGGATATGCATGTCCCCAACAATAAGAATATCATATTTCTTCTTGACAGTAGAAAGAGGAAATTCAAAACCTCGAATAGTAACCGTTGAAATTTTTCCAATAGAATTGATACTGTGAACTTGAGGTTGTTTCCTCGGAAATTGTACCGTATGCTCATTACCATTAACATGAAAAGTGAAATTGCCTTTGTTGCAATTAATAACAGCCCCTGCAGTATTCAAAAAGGGTCTACCAGGGATAATCGACATACTATCGTCCTCGGGAATATCAAGAATAACAAAGTCCGTTAAAATAGTAACGTTTGCAACCACAATAGGCACATCCTCACAAATACCGACAGGTACATTAGTTGATTTATCAGCCAATTGCAAAGATATTTCAGTGGGTGTCAACTTATTCAAATCAAGTCTACGATATAAAGAGAGAGAGGCATAATACTAACACCGGCTCTAAGATCACATAAAGCAGTTTTAACATAGTTTCTCTTAATGGAGCATGGTATAGTTGGTACTCCTGGATCTCCAAGTTTCTTTGGTATTCCACCCTTAAAAGTGTAATTAGCAAGCATGGTGGAAATTTCAGCTTCCGGTATCTTTCTTTTATTAGTAACAATATCCTTCATATACTTAGCATAAGGGTTCATTTTAAGCATATCAGTCAAACGCATACGCAAAAAGATAGGTCTAATCATTTCAGCAAAGCACTCAAAATCCTCATCATCCTTTTTATCGGATGGTTTAGGAGGAAAAGGCATGGGTTTTTGAACCCATGGTTCCCTTTCCTTACTGTGCTTCCTAGCAACGAAGTCTCTCTTATCATAATGTTGATTCTTTGATTGTGGGTTATCAAGTTCAACAATAGGTTCAATCTCTACATCATTATCATTGCTAGGATGAGCATCAACATGAACATCATCATTAACATTATCACTAAGTTCATGTTCATTACCATATTGTGTTTCAGCATCAGAAATAGAAATATCATTGGGATTCGTAGGTGTGTCAACAACAGGTTCACTAGAAGCATGCAAAGTCCTATCATTTTTATTTTTCTTACTTTTAGAAGGACTAGGTGCATCAACATTAGTTCTCCGAGAATGTTGCTCAATTCTGTGAGGATTTCCCTTAGGATATAAAGGTTCCTGAGTCATTTTACCCCCTCTAGTCATAACTCTAACAACATTATCATTTTTCTTATTGTTTAATTCATTGAGCAAATCATTCTGAGCCTTAAGTATTTGTTCTACTTGAGTGGTAACCATAGAAGCATGTTTACTAATAAGTTTAAGTTCACCTTTAACTCTAGACATATAATCACTCAAGTGTTCAAGCATATCATCATTGCGTTTCAATTGTCTACCAACATAAGCATTGAAGTTTTATTGTTTAACAATAAAATTATCAAACTCATCTAAGCATTGGCTAGCAAACTTATAACAAGGAATATCACCTTCATCAAATCTATAGAGAGAATTTACCTTTACTACCCATGTCGGGTTATCAAGACCAATTATTTCTTCAATAGGTGGTAAATTCTTAACATCTTCAACTTTAATACCTTTTTCTTTCGTAGATTTCTTTGCCTCTTGCATATCTTCGGGACTGAGAAATAGAATACCCCTTTTCTTCGGAGTTGGCTTAGGATTTGGTTCAGTAAGTGTCCAATTATTTTCATTACTCAGCATATTATTCAATAGCGATTCAGCTTGATCAACAGTTCTTTCCCTGAAAACACAACCAGCACAACTATCTAGGTGGTCTCTGGAAGCATCGGTTAGTCCATTATAAAAGATATCGAGTATTTCATTTTTCTTGAGAGGTTGATCAGGCAAAACATTAAGTAATTGGAGAAGCCTCCCCCAAGCTTGTGGGAGACTCTCTTCTTCAATCTGCACAAAATTATATATTTCCCTTAAGGCAGCTTGTTTCTTATGAGCGGGGAAATATTTAGCAGAGAAGTAATAAATCATATCCTGGGGACTACGAACACAACTAGGATCAAGAGAATTAAACTATGTTTTAGCATCACCCTTTAATGAGAATGGAAATAACTTCAGGATAAAGTAATAGCGAGTTTTCTCATCATGAGTAAACAGGATGGCTATATCATTTAATTTAGTAAGATGTGCCAGAACAGTTTCAGATTCATAGCCATAGAAAGGATCAGATTCAACCAAAGTAATTAACTCAGGATCGATAGAGAAATCATAATCCTTATCAGTAATAAAGATAGGTGAAGTAGCAAAAGCAGGGTCATATTTCATTCTAGCATTCAAAGACTTTTATTTAAGCTTAGCTAATAATTTCTTAAGATCAGATCTATCATTGCAAGCTAAGAAGTCTCTAGCAGTTTCTTCATCCATAACATAACCCTCAGGATCAGCAGGCAATTCATATCTAGGGGGAGAATCTTCAACATCACTTTCATCAATATTATCAGTTTCAATAATTTATTCTCTCTAACCCTAGCAACTTGTTCATCGAGAAATTCACCTAGTGGCACAGTATTATCAAGCATAAAAGTAGTTTCATCATAAGTATCATGCAAAGAAGAAGTGGCATCATCAATAACATGCGACATATCAGAATGAATAGCAGGTGTAGGTGTCACAAGTTTACTCAAAACAGAAGGTGAATCAAGTGCAGAGCTAGATGGAATTTCCTTACCTCCCCTCGTAGTTGAGGGAAAAATCTTGGTTCTTTGATCTTTCAAATTCTTCATAGTGATAAATAGATATAAATCCCAAGTGACTCAAAGAATAAAGCTATGGTCCCCGGCAACGGCGCCAGAAAATAGTCTTTATAACCCACAAGTATAGGGGATCGCAACAGTTTTCGATGGTAGAGTATTCAACCCAAATTTATTGCTTCGACACAAGGGGAGCCAAAGAATATTCTCAAGTATTAGCAGCTGAGTTGTCAATTCAACCACACCTGGAACCTTAATATCTGCAACAATGTATTTAGTAGCAAAGTAATATGATAGTAGTGGTAACAGTGGCAAAAGTAATGGTAGCAGTTTTGGTTTTATAGTGATTGTAACAGTAGCAACGGAAAAGTAAATAAACAAAGAACAATATATGGAAAGCTCATAGGCAATGGATCAATGATGGATAATTATGTTAGATGCAATCAATCATCCAACAGTTATAACATAGTGTGACACAGAACTAGCTCCAGTTCATCAATGTAATGTAGGCATGCATTCCGAATATAGTCATACGTGCTTATGGAAAAGAACTTGCATGGCATCTTTTGTCCTACCCTCCTGTGGCAGCGGGGTCCTATTGGAAACTAAGGGATATTAAGGCCTCCTTTTAATAGAGTACCAGACCAAAGCATTAACACATAGTGAATACATGAACTCGTCAAACTATGGTCATCACCGGTAAGTATCCCGATTATTGTCACTTCGGGGTTAATGGATCATAACACATAATAGGTGACTATAGACTTGGAAGATAGGATCAAGAACTCACATATATTCATGAAAACATGATAGGTTCAGATCTGAAATCATGGCACTCTGGCCCTAATGACAAGCATTAAGCATAGCAAAGTCATAGCAACATCAATCTCAGAACATAGTGGACACTAGGGATCTAACCCTAACAAAACTAACTCGATTACATGATAAATCTCATCCAACCCATCACCGTCCAGCAAGCCTACGATGGAATTACGCGTGCACGGCGGTGAGCATCATGAAATTAGTGATGGAGGAAGGTTGATGATGACGATGGCGACAGATTCCCCTCGTCGGAGCCCCGAACGGACTCCAAATCAGCCCTCCCGAGAGAGTTTAGGGCTTGGCGGCGGCTCTGTATCGTAAAACACGATGAATCCTTCTTCCTGATTTTTTTCTCCCCGAAAGTGAATATATAGAGTTGGAGTTGAGGTCGGTGGAGTGTTAGGGGGCCCATGAGGCAGGGGGCGCGCCCAGGGGGTAGGCGCGCCCCCCACTGAGGGAGTCCAAGACTAAGGGGTCCTCAGGTGTCCGATCTATTGGATATGGGCCAGACTGATGATCCATAAAGATACAAAGACCGAAGATTCTACCCGTGTCCGGATAGGACTCTCCTTGGCGTGGAAGGCAAGCTTGGCGACCAACTATGAAGATTCCTTTCTCTGTAACCGACCTTGTGTAACCCTAGATCCCTCCTGTGTCTATATAAATTGGAGGGCTAGGTCCGTAGATATATTCTCATAATCATAGCCAGGCTAGACTTTTAGGGTTTAGCCATTACGATTTCATGGTAGATAAAATCTTGTAATACTCATATTCATCAAGATCAATCAAGCAGGAAGTAGGGTTTTACCTCCATAGAGAGGGCCCAAACCTGGGTAAACATTGTGTCCCCCGTCTCCTATTACCATCGATCCTGGACGCACAGTTCGGGACCCCCTACCCAAGATCCGGCGGTTTTGACACTAACATGGGTGCTTTCATCGAGAGTTCCACTGTGCCGTCCTCAAAAGGTTTGTTGGCTCCTTCAATCATCTACAACGATGCTGTCCAAGGGGAAGTCTTCCTCCCCAGACAGATCTTCGTGTTCGGCGGCTTCGCACTGCAGGCCAACTCGCTTGGACATTTGGAGCAGATCGAAAGCTACGCCCCTGGCCACCAGGTCCGATTTGGAAGCTTGAACTACGTCACAGATATCCGTGGAGACTTGATCTTCGTTGGATTCGAGACCACGACAGCCGCTCCCTTCCACCACGATGAACATGACCTAAATCTGTCATCGGTCCATATGCAAGAGATAGTACCTATAGCTGCTCTAGCCATAGATCCGGAGCAGATCACGCCATCCGAAGATGGGAAGCTCAACCCCGCTGCAGAAGCCGCGGACTCAGCGGCGTTGGAGCCGCACACAGACTTAACGTCAAATGACATCTATGTCACCGGAACTACGGACCCGCCTCAGGCTACATGTTCTGAACTATGCGCGTCCGCGCATATCGAGCATGATCGGTCATCGATCACCGAATTCAGCGCCGCGGATATCTTCCGGCATTCGCCCCTGGGCGACATGCTAAACTCATTAAGAGCACTATCCTTAGCGGGGGTCTCACAGCGAACTGTATCCGGTTCGAACTGGAGATTGATAACGGAGAATTTTGCTTCCCACCCACCGCCCACTTCATACACACTGTCGAAGACTTAACCGACACGCTCGACTATGACTCTGAAGACATCGACGATATGGACGACGATGCCGATGAGGAGTCGGGCCAAGACCTGCCGTTTACCGAAAGCTTGACAACACCTCTTCCTACGATGTATACATGGTGGATACACCTAAGAGAACTAACGACGACGAGAAAGAAGATCCAGTTGAGGACAAACCTCCTGTGATACAAATAAAACGCCAGCGGTAGCGGCGCCGCTCTAAGTCACGTCATGGAGTAGACGGCGATACTGGCACAGGGGAAAATAACACTTCGGAAGGTGCTGAAGACAATAAAGACCCCATCGATGCAACTGCTGCACAAAATGTATGGGAAGACGGGCAAGTTAGCCCTGATGGACATGCCACGCACGAAGACTCGGAGGACAGTAATTATCTTCCGCTTTCCAAGGATGAGGCGAGCCTCGGCAACGAGGATTTCATCATGCCTGAGGAACCTCAGGAGCAGGAGCGCTTTAAACACTGGCTAATAGCCACTGCAAGGAGCCCGAAAAAGAAATAGCAGCAGCTTCAAGCTGACCAAGATGTACTCAACGATAGATGGACTGATGTCCTGGCAGCCGAAGAACACGGCCTCAATCGACTGGCCAAAAGCTACCTGAAGCACAAATTACTGCCTCAGTTCGACGACGAGGCGCCGGGGCACATACCATCATCGCGCAATACGGCTGACCAACCACCACGTGGTCGGGATAAAGCGGCAAGTCAAGCCGAACATCAGCCAGCCCCGTCTCATCATAAAGGCATAGGCAAAATAGCTCGAGGTCATCCATATGACCTTTGACAAGACCTGGACAACAGAACATGACATACCAGATCGATCTACAGATCGCAAGGACGTGCCTCGACACGCGACGACGGCTATCTAGTCGGACGTAATAAGCCTAGTCACTCCCAGGCCAAAAACCGCAGACTGACTCCATCGGAGTTACATCACAATGTGGCCCAACATAGAGGCGCCGCACACCCTATTTGCTTCACAGACGGAGTAATGGAGCACGAATTCCCAGAAGGGTTTAAACCCATAAATATAGAATCATATGATGGGACAACTGATCCCGTGTTATGGATCGAGGATTTCCTTCTCCATATCCATAAGGCCCACGGCGATGACCTTCATGCCATCAAATACCTCTCATTAAAACTCAAAGGTCTAGCTCGGCACTGGTTAAACAGTCTGCCAGAAAATTCTATTGGCAGCTGGGAGGATCCGGAAGACGCCGTCGCGACAACTTCCAAGGCACATATGTCCGACCGCCAGACGCCGATGACTTAATCCATATATTTCAATAGCCCGGAGAATCAGCCAGGAAGCTATGGAAAAGGTTCTTAGTTAAAAAGAACCAAATCGTCGACTGTCCTGACGCGGAAGCTCTAGCAGCCTTCAAACACAGCATACGGGACGAGTGGCTTGCCCGCCACATCGGTCAAGAAAAACGAAAATCCATGTCAGCCCTTACCGCTCTGATGACCCGCTTTTGCGCGGGACAAGACAGCTGGCTCGCTCGTAGAAGCAACAGCGCCAACGATCCGGGCACTTTTGAAGTCCGAAACGGTAATGGCAAACCTCGACACAACAAACACAAACGTCGCAATGATAACGAAAGAACGCGCGACACGGCGGTCAACGCCGGATTCAGCGGCCCCAAACCCGGTCAACGGAAAAAGCCATTCAAGGCAAACAGAGATGAGCCATCCACCTTAGACAATATATTGGATCGACCCTGCTAGATTCATGGCAACCCCGATAAGCCAGCCAATCACACTAACAGAAGTTGTTGGGTCTTCAAACAGGCCGGCAAGCTCAACACCGAACATAAGGGGAAAAGACCGCCCAGTGATAGCGATGACGAAGAGATTCACCAACCAAATACCGGGGGTCAGAAGCAATTTCCCCTCGAGGTAAAAACAGTGAACATGGTATACATGACAAACGCCCCTACAGAGGAGCATGAGACATACTCCCTCCGGATTGAGGATCATACTACGTCCCCTCCAGCCGGAGTACAAGTCATCCTTATTAAAACGCATACCTTTTCGGCCATTAAGCCGCCGGTCTCCATTCAGCAGGACCGACCAATTATGGAGCTGCACTAGCAGTTCGGCCTCCGCCGTCCACCTCATACACCCGTGAAATCTATACCGCGCATACATAACTATGCACTTAAAATACCATGGGCATCAGCGGAGGTAATACGTATGGGCCTACAAGTACTTCTATAACCTCCTTCTTTTCAATTCTTTTCTGACCACTTTTTCTTTTTTCATTATACTTTATCATAGGTGACTCGTAGGTTGGTCATCTCATCGACTCCATCGGAGATCCGGTTTGTACATTCATCCAAAAGTTACTCCCTTTAAGGAGCCCCTTCATCGAGGAAAGGCGGCGCAAACGTGCGGCAGGAGGTCCAAAACAACTTTTTTAGACCATACTCTCTATTTTGCGAGCCTGTAAAGTGCCTTCTACCTCAGCCGTCGACCCTTGGCATGTTACATACCCAGGGTCGTGGTGTTATTATATACAAAACAATGATTGGCATGTCACTCAAGTTCTAGTGAATATAATCTATACCCCGTATTCACTTTTCTCTAAAAAACTGTATTTTGCTCCTTGTGTTATTTCACACGCCCCGCCAGGGGATTGATATGGGAACAAATGAAATTGCCAATAAGTCCGAACAGCTTTATAGCATACTTCGGCGTCACGAGTTTGGCCTTATATGCATCACTCTGAATCATGTCTTGGGTCAATAGTTGGGTTGCCCGTCTCCTGTGCTTGCTACCTTACGTTCCGCTCTATCGGCTAAGGTAGTAAAGGGAGAACTACTATGATTGTGGCCTGGTTTACCCAGGCGAGCACCTCAGTAGAGAAAGCCAAAAATTGACTGTCATGATGCGGCGAGAGATGGTCAACCACTCAATGACTTATCAGAATCTTTCGCGATTCCCTCCGTATTACACAAAGGACCTTTCTTTAGGTCATACATGTAAACGCACCACATTGGGATAACAACATACATACTAGGGTTTATATCGTAGACCCACCATAAAACTCCTATGGCTAAGTGAAAGTGTTAACGCCCTATAGTCTGATTGCCTCGTTCACCGCATTGACACCTCCTTCATGGACCAAGATGTTGGGTTAAGAGTGATCATGTGCTTTTCCGAACACCCCCGTATTTCCCACGTGGGGGCTGAAGCCGACGATTGGAAAACTTTCAGATTATGCGAAAATGGCCGCACAGGAGGAACCAAAAGCTTTTAAGCAAAAATCATAATATTATCCACATATTGTCTTTTACAATTCAATACATTTCATTCAA
This sequence comes from Triticum urartu, assembly GCF_003073215.2. Lineage (NCBI taxonomy): Eukaryota > Viridiplantae > Streptophyta > Magnoliopsida > Poales > Poaceae > Triticum > Triticum urartu. The sequence goes on along the minus strand of NC_053024.1, from coordinate 293,795,387 downwards.
ATATCATATCTTTTGAGCACTGACCCTCTATCAAGCAGGCACCTTCTAAGACGTCCTCAAAATAATGTTCGGGTGCGTGATGGTCCTTACCCTTGAGGGGACTCCTCGCTGCAACGTCAGTGGCCTTCATCTTGGCCCAGTATGTTTTGACACGGGCGGAGGCCATCCGTGCACCTTCAATGCACGTTGAACACTTAACGGTGTCGATACGCGACACCGCATCCACAAGCCGTTGCACCAAACCGAAGTAACTATTCAGAATGGGCTCAGTAGGCCACAACTGGACTATGACGTCCTTCATGGCGGAACCAGATATCTTGTGAAGCTCGGCCCACTGGGCCATCTGTTCATTTAGTAACAACTTACGCTTTGGCGCGCCGAACTGTGACCAAAAAAGCTTCTCCGTGGCACAACCTTCCTGCACTTGGTAAAATTGCGACACATCGGAGGCACTCTTCGGCAGGTCCAAAAAGGTGTCCGAAGAACTCCACATTTGGTTAAGCGGGTAATACTTCGGATCTCCGAACTTCGTTTGTAACAAGAAAGGCTTACCAGCCGCTATCTCCCCAGGTTGCCGGATGTCTTCCCGTGTTAAGGCCTTGTCGAGATCGGCTGCTTTGGCCTTGTTATCCTTCTCAACGAATTCACACTGGACAGTGGTCTCCTCCAGCTTGCGCGCCATGGTAGTAATTCTTTCCTCACACTGGTGCCGAACAACTTGTTCAGTTTTTAACTCTTCAGCCGCCTTATGGGCAACCAAATTACTCATCCGGGTTTGTTCCTTCGCAAGGACAAGCTCAGCCCGAAGGGCCTCCGTCGCAGCAGCACCATCTGTAGTTATGCATGTCTCAGTATACAATTCCAGCTTCATGCTCATGTTATCATGCATAAATATACTGGCTGACCCAAAAACATACCATGCGCCTCGTCAAGACGCCTGTTGATCAGCGTAATTTCATCATCCGCCTCATCAATCTTCCGCTGTAGATCCGCAACCTCCGCGGATCGGGCAGTTGTAGGGGAGGTAATAGCCTATGTTCCAAGTAGTCAGATTATTCCCTGGATAAATATTTTTGATCCTCTGATTGTCTCCCTTGGGAAGCCTATCAGAGTCTTAGGGCTACTATCTATACATAGGAGTATTTTGTGAATAAAACACAATTGAAAGCATTACAGCACAAACCTTGAAACCTCTTAGCAGGCTCATGAAGGCCTCGTTCAATCCACTTTTCATGGACAGGACATTTTTAACCACTGTACCCATCAAGGTATGATGGTTTTCGGAGACGGACGCCTGTCGCAGCATGTTCGTCAATATATCCGGCGTTTCTGGCTCTCCGGAAGCAGCCGTAGCAGCACGGCCCCCCTTCAAAGGGACCTGTTCATTCTCCCCTAGAGTTGTCTCCGGCTGAAAGCCGGATAGTCCGGGGCCTTTATTGTTGCCCCCTGGACCCAGGGCTACCAAAGTATCATCTTTGGTTCATTTTTTCGTCACCCCTCGCATCACTTGCAGTTCAGGAGAGACCCTCCGGGATGACACCTCGATGTCATCCGCCTTATTGGGCGAGGAGACTGGTGGAGGTGTCTCGCTTTCCATCATCTCTGGGAGAAGATCTCCCGAGGAAGATGATTGTTGAGAAAGATTTTGCACCGAGCTGCACAAAGCATACATTTTAGATGTTACCCTGGTCACAGGAGAGGAATGGGGTATGTGTAAAACACCCTTGTTCGCTTCCAATTAGGCTTGGCCTCACTGGAGGACTGCGCGATAATGTCGTCCTTCAAGCCCGAGCCGCCCGACAGGGGCATCTTGCCTCGCTTGGGAGCCTTTTCTTCCCAATCTTTGGAGACAACCCTTTTCTTACCATAGTGGGAATGAATGTTGGCTTCTCCTTTACTTTTGCCTTCGGGCGATGGAATTTTCATCTCCCCGTACACGGCGTCTAAAATATCTTTGGGATAGAGGCCCTCTTTGGTCCTCCTGCTCTCCATCTGGTCCTCCTTCACAGACATCTGGTATGGTGCCGGGGCCAGCATCCTTGTTAATACGGGATCCGCTAAGGCTTCGGGAAGGGGGGGCGAACACTAATTAGTTCTGCTTTCTTTATCCAGCCCTAAAAGAATATAGTTTGCTCGGCAACGTATTACGATATACTTAACTACAAAGTGTTCAGAAGACAAGTGCTTACCGGGGTATCTAGACGGTTGCAGTTAAGGCCGACGTCTTCAGTGGTGTTCGGCCAATGTTTTTGTTTCCCAAAAAACATCTTCCACATCCCTTTGTGCGTGGTGCCAAAGAAGTGTTGGATGGTTCGAGGCCCTTCCGGATTAAACTCCCACATGCGGAGAGGTCTGCGCTGGCATGGCAGGATTCAGTGGATTAGCATTACTTGAATCACGTTGACAAGATCGATGTCGCTCTCGAGGAGGGTTCGGATGTGGCTCTGTAGAGTCCGCACTTCATCAATTGATCCCCAGTCCAGCCCCTTATTGACCCATGATGCAAGCTGTAATGGAGGGCCGGAATGGAATGCAGGTGTAGTTGCCCACTTGGTGCTACGGGGGTTCCGTAACGTAAAACCACTCTCGCTGCCATTGATTGGCAGTTTCGGTGAAAGAGCCTTTTGGCCAGGGAGTGTTGGTAAGCTGGCTTACTACAGCACTGCCGCACTCCATCTATTCCCCATCAACTACCTTTGGCTTCACACCATAGGTCTTGAGCCATAAGGCAAAGTGTGGGGGGTTCGGAGGAAGGCCTCGCACGTGACAATAAACGTCGAGACGTGAAGGAAACAATCCGGAGCTAGATCGTGAAAATCTAGTCCGTAATAAAACATTAGCCCCGGACAAAGGGGTGGAGAGCGAACCCTAGCCCTCGGAGGAAGTGAGAGATGAATATGACCCTCTCGCCAGATCTGGGGGTCGGAATAACCTGCCCTTGAGTAGGAAGTCTGTGGTGGATCTCCGCAGTCAGGTATCTGGCCGCCCGAAGCTTTGCAATATCCTCCTCTATGACGGAGGAAGCCACCCATCAGCCTTGAGGGCTGGGTCCGGACATAATGGGGAATCTTGAAGCAATGAAGTCGAACCTTTGGTGCTAGAACTCGAGGTTGGAAAGGTTGAGGAGAGGTTTGGCTTAAAAGGACGGCCTTTGGTTCCTTTATAAAGGCAGCGGGTATTGAACGCCTCCTCCTAAGCCTAAAAATCTGCCTATTCCCAAGGAATCTTTCCAGTGGAACGGTTGTGTTACCCACGCTCGTATTAATGAGGATCCCGCAACAAGGGGGCACAATCTCTCCTTCGACAGAACGTGCCAATAAAAAACCACGCCTCGAAACATGGAACAGGAAACGGTTCAAAATAACGACCGGGCAAACATGATGCCACGTTACAGAAGTTGTCAGCAGGTTGGACTCGTGAAATATTATATTCCCTACAGTCGTGTGTGGTACTTGTGTTGCAGATCCGAACACCTTCATTTTATCCGAAAACCATCTTGGAGTATTCGGAAAGTGGAACCCGCCTTGGAATGTCGAAGACAATCTGCGCCGGACACATCGTCATTGAAGCCTGGTTCAGGGGCTACTGAGGGAGTCCTGGACTAAGGGGTCCTCGGGTGTCCGATCTATTGGATATGGGCCAGACTAATGGGCCGTAAAGATACAAATACCGAAGACTCTACCCATGTCCGGATAGGACTCTCCTTGGCATGGAAGGCAAGCTAGGTGACCAACTATGCAGATTCCTTTCTCTGTAACCGACCTTGTGTAACCCTAGATCCCTCCTGTGTCTATATAAACCGGAGGGCTAGGTCCGAAGATATATTCTCATAATCATAGTCAGGCTAGACTTTTAGGGTTTAGCCATTACAATCTCTTGGTAGATCAACTCTTGTAATACTCATATTCATTAAGATCAATCAATCAAGAAGTAGGTTATTACCTCCATAGAGAGGGCCCAAACCTGGGTAAACATTGTGTCCCCCGTCTCCTGTTACCATCGATCCTAGACGCACAGTTCGGGACCCCCTACCCGAGATCCGTCGGTATTGACATCGACACCCACCCTCGTGGACAGGGTATGGGCCCGCTGACGTGGATCTTTTCACCAATATTTTTTATATATTCCAAAAATAATCTCCGTTGATTTTTAGGTCATTTCGAGAACTTTTATTTCTGCACAAAAATAACACCATGACAATTCTGCTGAAAACAGCATCAGTCCGGGTTAGTTCCATTCAAATCATGCAAGTTAGAGTCCAAAACAAGGGAAAAAGTGTTTGGAAAAGTAGATACGTTGGAGGCGTATTAGCCCCCAAATCGGTTGGGATTTAGTAGGACAAACAAACCGACCCTTTGGTTAAATCCGAGTGTTGCAGGGACACTCGGAATATGTTTCTGAACCATGATTTGTTGTTCCTTGGATGAAAACACAGTGGATTCTGGACTTTAATTTACCCGGATGACTGGGTGCTGTCGATCATCGAGAAAAAACCCGATGGCATTCGTTTTGTCTCTCGGAGGAGATAGGGCATGCCATTACAACTCGAGTGGCGACGCTGGCGCGTAGTCTGACTCTCCAGAGAGACGCCACTCCTTATCCCAGGGGAACGCTAGCGTAGGCCTCCTACGAGTACAGGTTTACGAGTCATGTGCCTTGGAGCCTACCGAGAGGGCCAAGTGAACCCACAGAGGGGCGTCAAGCTCGTCACATAACGATCCCGAGGAGGACTTCAGTTGGATTTTTAACGTGGCCGAGTGCATGAGTCCCCGCGAAGGGTTGTCAGTCGAACTGACGTGCGTCCTTTAGGAAAGGAATCGCTGGTAATCAATCAGATTATTTGTCCCGGAAATCTCAGGATTTGAATTTGCGCGTTCACGCGCTGAAGAGGTAACGTCGTGCGTTAGTGAGAAAGTGGGGGCGTGGCTCCCTAATTTGTGTGCATGATCCCTGCCATGTGTTGCGCTTGTCCTATGCAAAGCCACGCTGTGCGGGCCACCGATCTGGGAATTCACGGTGATTGATTTGGCTAAGGATTTTGACTGGAGGTATATAAGGTTCGGGGGGAATGGTCTGGCCCTCAGATCCCCTTTTTGCCCACAACGACTCCTCCGCTCCTCTCCTTCCACCCGAGTGCATGGCGATGGCGAGGGACTCCACAATCAAGGCAGAGAAGGCAAAAAAGGCAGGGAAGGCCACTTCCTCCAGCTTTGGCGTGGCGGGGGACTGGATCTTGTCGCGCATCACTGCCCGGCGGTTGGAGGAGCTGGCGGAAGAAGGGTTGATCCCATGCGAGGGATGTCATCGTCCAGGTGTGAGGGAGGTCAAGCCGGCGCCTCCGGAGGACGAGTGCGTCCTTCTTGTCACCCACGTCGAGCGGGGCTCCTCGATGCCGCCCCACCCCTTTTTTGGGTGTTCCTTGAATATTTCTGTGCTCAACTCCATCACCTTCCCCCCCCCACGCCATTATCTATCTTTCGGCCTTCATCTCTCTCTGTGAGAACTTCTTGGGATGTCACCCCCACTAGGGCGTCTTCAAATATATCTTCACATGCCGATCGATGGCTGTGAAGAAAGAATCACCGACTGGAGAGAAAACCAATGTCACCCAGCTATGCGGGGGTATGGGCATCCAGGTACGCGGGGGGAGGTCCTTCCCCAAAATGAGATTTCCCGACTGTGTCAAGCGGTGGCAGGGGACTTGGTTCTACTGCAGGGACGTCCCCAGCACCCAGAATCAGTTGGGCCTCCCGCCGTACTCATCTAAGCGAGTGCGAGCTCCGCCGACCCTCACCATGGTGAAGGAGGAGAAGGTGGGTGTCGACATCTTGTCCAGCGCATTGATTGGAGTTCTGAATGCTGGGGTGAACGGCATGGACTTGCTGGAGGCTTTCTTCAATTGGCGCATCCGACCACTCTAGGCTAGGGCCCACCCCATGTGGTTGTACGAGGGGCCGGGTGACTCCACTCGGGTGCACCATGAGGACCTCACCAAGAAGGAGGCGGGTGCTAAGATCAAGGAGACCACCTATGCTCGAGACAACCCTGAGGGGACTCGGTTGATGCCCGCCTTTCACAAGGACCTACCGCCCATCAAGGTATTTGTTTGTAGCTCAATCGGTTCAACTGTATGTTGCCTTTTGTACAGCCGATCTTCACGCTAACATGTGTTTGTTTCTCAAGACTTCTAGAATTTGATTTCTAGGATCCTAGTGGTGGACCGCTCACCTCAAGATGTGACAAGTGACACTGAGCAGCAGTACTCGAAGAGGTCTGATGACGATGAGAGTGAGGACGATGACGACGACGATGATGATGAGAGTTCGGAGGAGGAGGAGGAGGAGGTGAAATCTTCTCTGTCTTACAAGCCCCCCAAATAACCCCACTCCAAGGCACTACACGAACCAAAGGGGAAGGCAGGAGAAGCTCAACAACCGACTGCCTCGGGTCAGGTGACTCGGAGATCCAAGCGTGCTCGCGCCAAAGCCGAGAGTTTGGCAGAGATGCAGTCCAAACTGCCCAAGAAGATCTCCTCCAAGCCTCGGAAAGTTGCAGTGCCGGGGATCAAGGTGGCAGCGCCCATGGCCTTGGAGTGTTCTTGTCGACTCCTTGTTCGTTTTTGAATTGATTCGGTTGTTGACCGAGTGCTGTTGGGTCCTTGCAGCAATGACACCTCGACAACTTCAGTAGACCCGCATGCCCGCAAGCCAGGCCCGAGTGACACTGAAGCGGCGGATGCCACCACCTCGAAAGGTATGTTGTATTAATTGACTCGTATGCTTATGCCTTCTTCGACTGAACTTTGATGACTTCCTTGATTTATGTAGCTCCGCTTGAGATTATCTAGCTGGACGACAAGGAGAGGGCTGACCTACTGAATATGGATGCCATCGGGGAGGGATTGCCGAGTGCTGACATGCCAATGCCAGAGGCCTCTCCTCGCCAGATGACCTGCGTTTCTTCGGCAAAGGTCGCCGCCAAGACTGCGAGGCTGAGTCCAATGGCTCAGGGTTGTTCGGCGTCTTCCTCAGTGGTGGTGCCGCCTGTAGGGTCTACCCAGGCCCCTCCTAGTGGAACGGTGGTGATTCCAACCCCGAAGCCAACTCCTGCAACTCCGTCGGCTCCAGCTACTTCCTTCCCCCTGTACCACGTCCCTGAGGATCAGGTGGGGGCGAGCAAGAAGGCTCTGATGCTGGTGGGGATGATGTGCGACCGGCTGAAGGAGGCTTAAGACGCCAGTGCGGTGCTGCAGACCAATGTTCAAGTAAGTACCATTGTGAGTATAACTGCCAATCAATTTTTTTCTTTTTTCTCTTGGTAGAATTCCTGTCAGTGGGTTTGCGTAGGGCACACCCACTGGGTGTTCATGATCCAGTGGGGGCACGCTGAGTGCACCCACTAGATGTAGTCCTCGAGGCTCCAGTCGGCTGTAGTCAGTCGGCAAAAGTCTTTGAACCTTTTTCATGTGCTTTTCTTTTGTGTTCACTCGGAATTTAACCACAATGTAGCCGAGTAGACATGATCCAATGGGGGCACGCTGAGTGCACCTGCAGGGTGTAGTCCCCAAGGGTACCGTTGACTGGAACAGTCGGCGGTAGTCTTAGAACTTGTGGTAGTTTCGCCCTGAGGTTGTTCATAGTTTTTTTAGCTTCATCGACGAGTCACTTCCTAGTGGGGGCATGCTAAGTGCACCCACTACGGGTAGTCCCCGAGACTACCGTCGATTGCGAGCAATCGATGGTAGACTTTAGAACTATCATTAGGCGTAACGCCTAGCGACACTCGTATGTTGATGAGATAATAGGTAGAACTTTCCTCGCTACTAACTCAGAAGCCAGCCAAGTGTTTTAGGTCATCTTGTGTTGTTGTCCTCTATCTTCTTCATTGCCGACTCAAGAGCTAACCGAGTGAGGATAGATCAGAGAGTACTTCAAGATCTGGTACTGATCGAGCTTGTTCCACTCGGTAGTGCACGGTCGACTCAACGACTAGAACATACTTGACAATTTGGTACTAGTCAAGCTTGTGCCTCCTGGGGGCTACGACCGAGTGAGTAGTCCACTCGGTAGTCTGAGGGTACTTTAGGATCTAGTACTAATCTAACTTGTTCCTTCCAGCGGTGCCTGCCCGGATGTTTGCGAGTTACTGCTTTGGTTTCCCTTTTGAGTCTTCCAACTGATTGTTTCTTGCATGTTGTAGAGGACTTGTGAGATGGGGTCCCACTATGCTATGATGGAGAAGGAGGTGTCATCTCTTCGACTCGATCTGGAGGTCGAGAAGCTCAAGAGCGCCCGACTGGAGCAAGAGAAGAAAACCCTAGGAGGTAAGTTATTTCCTTCTTCTGGTAGCCGTATATTATTTTTCCCTTTTGATCTGAATCATTCCGCCGAGACAGATGTTCGTAGCGAGAACACCCAACCCGTAACGAGGCTCGGGACTTCTATTTCTTTAGAAACCATGAAGCAGGCTCTAGATAGCAAGGACAAGGATCTGGCGTAGGCCCAGAACGATGCCAAGACCAAGACCAAACTTGCTGAGGAGAAGTTGGCTTGAGTCGGCAAGCTGAAGGATGAGCTCAAGGACCTCAAGGCTGCCGTTGGCGCCTTCGCCCAGGAGAGGCAGACTCTAGAGGAGAAAATCACCGAGTTGACTGAAAAGAAGGATGCCTTGGAGGCGCACATTAAGGATTTTTGCGAGGAATTTAGAGGGAAGATTCACAGTATAAGTTCCTCCGTGGCCGAGTGAAATTCATGTTCCACTAAATCATCTTCAATTCTTCGCTCACGGGCCATCTTTTTTCGACCAGAGGATTGCTACAACAAGGAGCTAGAGCCGGAGCAACTTCAGAGAGATCTGAACCCTGCTAGGTCTCTTCTCGCCGACAAGGCGACCCTCGCTATCCTTCGGTTGGAAGACCGTTTGGAGAACGTGTTGGGCTACATCACTCGGACCCATGGTACCTTGGGTCGGATCGACAAGGAATTGTGATATGTCTCCAACGTATCTATAATTTGTGAAGTATTCATGCCATGTTTGCAACAATTTATATGGTTTTGGTATAATTTTATTAGAACTAACCCAAATTGACGCTATTTTCAGTAGAATTACCGTGGTGTCATTTTTTGTGTAGAAATAAAAGTTCTCGGAATGGGCTAGAAATTTACGGTGATTTTTTATGGACCAAAAGAGACCCCCGAAGCACCATAGCTAGGCCAGAAGAGTCCCGAGGAGGACACAAGCCTCCAGGGCGCGCCCCTAGGCTTGTGGGCCCCTCAGGCACCCCCCTGATTTGTTTCCAATGCCAAATATTCTTATAAATACGGAAACCTCTGAAAAGAACCCTAGATCAGAAGTTCCGCCACTGCAAGCCTCTATAGCACGAAAAACCAATCGGGAGCCCATTCCGGCACCCTGTTAGAGGGGGAAACCATCACCGGAGGCCATCTTCATCATCCCGGCGGCGACCATGATGAGGAGGGAGTACTTCACCCTCGGGGCTGAGGGTATGTACCTATATCTGTGTGTTTGATATATCTCTCTCTCGTGTTCTAGATTTGGCACGATCTTGATGTACCGCAAGCTTTATTACTATAGTTGAATCATATGGTGTTTCTCCCCCTCTATCTTCTTGTGATGAATCGAGTCTTGCTCTTTGATGTTTCCATATGTTGTATTGAGTACTAGATTTAAGAACACTTGATGTATGTCTTGCGATGGGATATCTGTGGTGACAATAGGATGTTCTATTGATTCACTTAACGTATATTTTGGCACTCAACTCGCGGATTCCCGAGTTGACATTAGGGTAATCTATTCATAGGCGTTGATGCACGTTTTCGTCCTATGTTATCCGATAGAAACTTTGGAGTGATTCTTTGTTGCCTGTTGAGGGATTGCCATATGATTTAATTGTGTTATCATTGTTGAGAGACTTTGCAATAGTGAAAGTATGAACCCTAGGCCTTGTTTTCAAGCATTGCAATACCATTTTTGCTCACCTTTGTTAGTAGTTACCTTGCTGTTTTTATATTTTCAGATTACAAAAACCTATATCTACTATCCATATTACACTTGTATCACCATCTCTTCGCCGAACTAGTGCACCTATACAATTTACCATTGTATTGGGTGTGTTGGGGACACAATAGACTCTTTGTTATTTGGTTGCAGCATTGTTTGAGAGAGACCATCTTCATCCTATGCCTCCCATTGATTGATAGACCTTAGGTCATCCACTTGAGGGAAAATTGCTACTATCCCACAAAACTCTGCGCTTGGAGGCCCAATACGAGTCTACAAGAAGAAGGTTGTGTAGTAGACATCAAACTGCAGCCAGGTGAAGAAACTCAGATGGACCTAGAGTCGGTGATGAAGAGGTTGAATGAAGTCCCTGCTTGGGTGAAAGCTTGGAAGAAGTCTGCCTTTCGGAGTGGAGCTGATGTGGCGCTATCACTCGTCTGTTTTCATTGCAAGAACATGGATGAGGAGAAGCTGAAGAACCTCCTAGTGGTGAACAAGAAGAACCTCAAGTTTGAGGATTTCATGTAGACCTTTGCTGAAGTGGCCACTCGTATTGCCGACGGGATCGACCTGGAGACCTTCGTTGACCTAGCTAGCCCTCCGCCTGAGGCTTAAAAAATTTGATTGAAATTGCCCTGGAATGCCGGGTGGTTGATGTAATGAAATACTTCGCCGAGCCTTGGGCTTGTTTTATTTCGAAGACATTCGGACGGATCGAATCTTTGGTTTGAAACCTTTTGGGCTTCTATTTGCTTCGCATGTTTTGTTTGTCTTTTAGGCAAAAGCTCGTACGCATCCAAGCCCCCGAGTGTGGACTAGATCATCAGTCGGATTGTTTTTGAACGTAGGCAAAAACTGGTTTGCAGCTAAGCCCCCGAATGTGGATTAGATCCCACTCGGATTTATTATTCAACTTAGGCGAAAGCTAGTTCAGAGCTAAGCCCGAAAGTGTGGATTAGATCCCACTCGGATTGTTTTTGAACTTAGGCGAAAATTGATTCGCAGCTAAACCCCTGAGTGTGGAGGGGATCCTCACTTGGATTGTTTTTTAACTTAGGTGAAAACTGGTTCGCAACTAAGCTTTCTCACCTTTACACCCACTAGAGGTGTGTTAGTTCCCAAATGCGATTAGCCAGCTAAGTGAAACTCAACCGTAGGTAGCATTAGACGATATATGGGAAAAAGCGAGACTTTTATTCATCTAACACTGGTACGCGTCGGTGCTATACAAACGGTATTTAACCCCTTTCCGCGACGGTATTTGGAACCGTCGCCCAGTGAGTGACGGTGATAGGGAGGTCCTTCCAACACGACCTAGAAACCCTCGGGGATATGCCCTCCTAGAATACACGCTTGGCAAAATGAGTTCATGTGCGTTGCTCAAATACGGAAATACGTACAGTAGAGCTAAAAATACAATTATACAGGCAAAATTGTTTTCGGTCGCAAGTACATCCCACACACTCAGTCCCCGCTAAACATTTCGTTCGTATGTACATCCCACACAGTCCCTCCAAGGAAAAAATTTCCGTTCACAGGTACATCACACACAATTTTCCGCGTTAAATCGTTTGTGATAGCGTTGCTATTGCACATGATATTAACAATTGTATCATTTGCATTATTGAATGCATCACACGCGGTGCATAGAAGAAACTATGTGGCAAAGGCTGTCCATCACACATAGTTTTTATGTGGTAAACGTTTGCGCAAGGTGGCCTAACACAAAAAAATTTCAAGAGGATGTCATATGTGAAGTGGAGATTGATCGCACACGTAGTGGATCCTAGAAACGTTTCTGATCTCCCTGTCTATCGCAGACGTTTCACTTTCGCAAACCGTGTGCATTGTAATCCCTAATTTAAAAATCACATGTTTTGAATTTGAAAGTAGGCAGTCACTTATTTCATATCCAACCATGTTTATTACAAACATTGGTTCAACCACCAATGCACAGGTACAGATACTGAAGAACTACAGACACACCAAGTAAAGAATGATGAACCACAGTTGTACTAAAGAATGTAAAGAGAGAGGCGAATGCCATTCTTGTTGCTGGAGAAGGTGAAGCGGAATGCCCATATTGTGCCCTCTTCCATGCGTAATGCACGCACGACTCTAGGACAACCCCTTGTGATGGCTGCCCGTCCATCCTTCACTGTCTTCATTACGACTTCTCGATGCTCATTGTAGTCTGGATGAAATACTTTAACCTTCATTGCATGTACACTAATTATGTACTTTATGAGGTAATCTTGAGTGAACTGCTTCGGGAACCACTGCGAACGAAAAAGATTCAGACATTGTTGTCTAACAACTCATTATGGGCAATAAAAGGAGAAGGCTGCAGAGTTTGAAGTTACCATCCTATAGCTCATTGTTGTGTTGGATAGAGCATAAAGAAATAATTTGCTTGCCACCATTCCTATCTTTTTGCTAATAATCCTTATCAATTTCCTCACTTGATGCCTGTTCATGAATATCTCATTGCCCAATACGCAAAAAGGGTCGATGCGTGGATCCTTGCCAAGGGCATATGTACCTGCAAGCAACAAGTCAATATTAGAAGCTAACAAGTGTCTAGGTTTGGATCTATATGCACTACATTATGGAACGACGAGGGGAGTACAAGCCGAGGGATGAAGCTAACCTCGGCGGAAAATGGTGGCCACTCCCGTTGTTGTCCTGCATAAGTAGCGGAAAGGCATGATAACTACAACAACCTTTACATCAAACAAATATAGCAAAGGTAAACAACATCATCTCCAAATGATAGCTTGAATGTGTTGGTTTCAGCATGCTGTGAAAGAAGATATAAAATCGAAGGCAATGTTACTGACAACAGGCTTAACAGCCATCAAATATTGCAATTCAAACTGGTATTGTTGAAAATGAATAGAACGTAGGTAATTCTTAAACATCACACTGGATAAATGTGTAAAACTGAAATAAAGGGCATGTGTTAACTACACTAGGAATAACTGGAACCAAATATAGCCGTTCAAATTGGTATTGATGTAGTCGAGCGACACAGTTCCGACTTGCACATAATGAACAACACATTGTGAATGACTGAAATAAACAAGGCATAAATGACCAGTATAACAACCAAATATAGCCATTGAAAACTGGACAGAGTCTCACTGCAACCAACCTAACAAGCAAATACAGATAAATAGGGCATATGCTTGAAAACCGGACAAATGCTCACTGCAACCAACCTAACAAGCAGATACAGATAAACAAGCTATCTGCTTGATAACTGGACAAATGTTAAAAAAAGCAACCTAACAACCAAATACAGATAAACAAGGCATCTGCTTGATAACTAGACAAATGCTCACTGCAACCAAACTAAGAACCAAATACATATAAACAAGGCATCTGCTCGATAACTGGACAAATGCTAACTCCAACCAACCTAACAACCAAATACAGATAAACAAGGCATCTACTCACTATAAACAACCAAATATAGCCACTCGTGAAACTGAAGTGGACAATTCATACTTAAACATCACATAGCCCTATTGAACAATACATTTTTGCATAACTGAAATAATTAAACACGGCACAGTTAAAGCACCGCACGACAAATGCTACTACAACAAAGGGTACGGGTTGGCAAGCTAGAAAAGGTAAGATTTGCTGATAGAATGTTGCCTCACATTTCATGGACGGGATCCTTCGAGTTGGAAGAGCACAAACCCATGGCGCCCTCTCTGATTTCACAGATGGGCTATTTCACCTTGGAAGAACCTTCGTGGGTGCCCTCATCGTGGTCGTGGTCGATGAGATCTGACATGGCAATTGAGGATCCCAAGCCGCCGCCGTAAAACGTGTCCTTCAGAAATGACAAAATGGGCTCTACGGCGTATAAAGCTCGCAAATCATTGATCGCTTGGCGGAGGAGATCAGCGACATGGCCGTCGAAGAGATCGACAGCGGTTGAACTAGAGGGGTTGGGGATGGACCACTTAACCTGTGGCATGGCCCTCGTGAAGCCGTCGCTGTGGACGAACTTGATGTCGTAGCCAGCTTTTCCGAGATACAGTAATACACTAGCCCGCTGACATGAAGCCTTCAGCATGGCAACGTAGTCAACGTCTTCGCCGGCTTCCCCGGCGACGTGTTACTCTGGGATCGACGGGTCGGGGTGAACAGCGGCCACCTCGCCAACGTCCATTGGAGAGGCCATGATAAACCTCTTCTTGGCCGAACGCTCGTTGGGCACCCCAGGATACTTGGTCGAGCTTAGGCCGTGACATTCTGGAGTAGGGGATGTGGATATAGCGAGGACGGACACCAGGTCTCATCTAAAAACTCAGGGGTGTGGGGCGACGGTATGGGAATCATTGGGTAACCTAAACATTATTATCTAAGCTAGGTGGAACGGCCAGACCGGCAGGAGTTGGCGGCGCCAGCGCCGGCCTTAAGCTAGGATTTGTGGGGGGAGGGGGGAGGGGGGGGACTTTGGAGGGGGTGTGTGTGTTTGAGGATACATCGCGGCTACTAAAATTTTTAGTATTGGTGGGTGGAGATGGTGGTGGATGAGGGAGGGCGACGGTTCAAATGCCTCGGCTACTGCAATTTTACTATAAGGTTGGTCCTGGAGGAGTGTGGGCGATGGTTGAAATACGGCGGCTACTAAAATTTGGGTAAAGAAATTGATGCGGGGCAGGAGTGCCCAAGATCACGCAAAGTCCAATAACAATATGCGTGTATGATAATAAGGAAAAGTGGCGTGGAACCGCTGATTTTTGCAATGCTCAAGGCGGGTAGTTTGTTTTTATGTTCGTAGCTAGTTGGTCTATCGCACACGGTTCATCCTAATTTCCAAGTAAACTTACCCACGTTTAGCTTGCACAGGTGGTGGTTTTACAACACACTTGCATCGCACACGGTTAAGCCAGTACCTCCACCCTTTGCTCGTGCTTGCGTGGTCATGGTCATTTTATAGCGCACTTGCATCACACACGGCTGAGCCAGTACCTCCACCTTAGTTTGCTCGTGCTTGCGCATGCGTGGTGATTCACAGCGCACTTGTATCGCACATGGTTAAGATATTATACCCATGTCCGTGGAGCATCATCAGAGTCTTTGGAGCAAAAAATAACGTTAGAGAGGGTCAGAAGATAGCCACACCAACATGTGGCCAAAATATATGAGTGAAAAGGGTGGTCTGTGATGTTCAAAATTTCAATGCACAACTTTGACCGCGCGGGCCCATGGTTGGGCGCGTCGTTGAAGATAGATGAGAGGGGCCAGAAGAAAAGAACCACGTGGAAGGCCAAATGTATGTAGGAATATTGGGGATGTTTAAAACTTTAAATACACAATGCATAACTTTGGTGGCACCTGTCTCGCAAACCCAAAAGCAACCTTGGATATATATATATATAATGACATAATGTCGTACCTAGCTAGGATGATTGGTCCACCACCTCCCACTTCGTGTCAGCGGGGCGGATGCACGTAATGATCGATACTTTCACTACAAAAAAATACACTTCCGTGATGATACGTGTTTGTCACAGTAGGTCACGTTTTTTGTCATGCATGTACATCCATAATGATTTTATGACAGAATCAAGATAGTCATACTTGTGTTATCGTAGAAGTGTTGCATGACATTACTAAAATTATCATCACGGAAGTGTCCATTTCCATGACGATAAATCACGCGTCATAGAAGTGCTTTCGTCAAGGGTGACCGATACGTGGCATGCACCGTAACGGGTTGCTGTTAAGCTATCGGGTCCGGTTTTGGATCCGATAACTCGTTAACAGCCCGGACCAATGGGTATTTTCCACGTGTAAAATTCTCATTGGCCAGAGGAAACACGTGTTGGTTCACCGTTGGGACAGATTTCATCCACTCATTGGACAGGAGGCGCCTATGATAGGTCGACACGTGGCACGACCCAACAGAGGCCCATTCCGGTGAAAAGGACGGCCCATTTGACTTGGTCAAAAGGTAATGGGCTGGCCCACGGAAAGCCTGTTAACTGCTTGTCCGTATATAGCCCATTTACGAGCCGCTAACTACCGACCTGTTACAGCCTATCAGAATTAATCCCAGTAGCTTCATCTAGGCCGTCCAATATGATTCCAGCCTGTTGTAACTTCCGGCCCATGTATGGCCGATGATTTCTTTCGGCCAATGTATGGCCCATGATGTCTTTCGGCCCATATGAGGCCCTTTGTAAGTCTCTGGCCATTAAAGGCCCGAGATGAAACTGGCCCATAATGAACAGTGTATCGCTTTATACCCATTAATGGCCCATTATTCCGTCGGCCGTTTCCAGCCCGTGTTAACTTTCGGCCTTTTAAGGGCCCATTTATTCTTGGGCTCATTTCTAGAATTCAGTTAGTTACGGTCCATTACTGGCTTGTTCCGTTTGTGGGCCAAATGTAAGTCGGCCCGTTAACCCGTTGGGCTGTTTTCATAGCGTTATCAAATATGGCCTATTAATGGCTCGTTATGATCCATGAACAGTACGGCCCATGTTTGGCGAAATGATTATACACCCGTAGAAGGCCCATGGATCCTACGGCCCATAGAAGACCAATGGATCCTACAGCCTGTAGAAGGCCCATGGATCCTACGGCCCATAGAAGACCAATGGATCCTACAACCCGTAGAAGTCCCACGGATCATATGGTCCATAGAAAGTCCATGGATCCTATGGCCCGTAGAAGGCCCATGGATCGTACGGCCTGTTGAAGGCCCACGGATCCTACGGCCTGCGGGAGGCCCATGGTAACAACGGTCCGTGTGTTGCCATGATTTTAGTGGCCTAGTTACCAAAATTAGGTTATTGTGGCCACTAGAAAACCGTGGAAAAAGAACTGCAGTGACTACAAGCAAACAATTAAACACAACAATAAGGAAATAAATAAGCAAGCAACTAACGCTAGCCTATTATAGCTATTACAAATATTACATCCACTGGGCATCAAAGCTCGCCACCAGTGGAAATATACGCGGCAGCAAAACAAGTCCATAATTGAAACAACTTCAGAAGAGCTCAAGAAACATTATCCTGGGTATCTACCATGCTGGCAATAAGCTTAGCAAGCTTATTAACTTTGTCCTGTTTGGCACAAAAACTCTCCAACGCTTGTTGTTGCACTAGAAAGTATGCATTTGAAGGCTCCAGGGACTTCAGCAGTCCTTCCACTTCTTGTCGCAGCACAGCTGATCGATATCTTTCAGCTTGTAGTTGAGACTCAAGAAACCGAACTGATTCAGACACTGAGTTTGAATAGCTTGTGCAAGCGGTACTGGCCAGTAACTCGAACAGTAAACCAAGACAGGACTTTGGGGTTGCCTCACTGTCTTCAAGATAGTTTTCCTTGGCTGTTTTATCAGCTTTGTTGGAGACCAACAAGGATGTCTCATGATCCTGAACCTTATCTGCATTACTTCCTTTATCGTTGCTTAATAAGGCACTCTTCCCCAATATTCTGCCAGGATTCTAAAAGAAGAACAGGCAGACACATAACAGGTTTAGCATGTACTAGTATATGAAACTCATTCCGGTGAACCAGTTCATTAGTAAGGTGGACAATATTAAACTACCAAGTCTTATATTGCTAAGTAGTACATTATAAAAGCATCAAACAAACATATATATATCTCCTATGGTCACTGCATTGTCTTGCCAAATAAAATAGAGACACGGTTCAAATCATATCAGTTCAAGAGAAAGCAGCACTGAAAGAATACAAAGCGTGGGAAACTACATGGCACAACAAGATTTCCGATCGGTACCACGGGTCTACATGTACAACAACACTATTGGGCCTGTTATGATGCTAGTAATGTGCATGATATGAGAAGTCAACTGTATACACAATTGAAATTGAAATCAATAGAGCTATTTATAAGAGCAAACCTGTTAAAGAAACATGAGTAAACATACCTGTTGTGCCATTGGAGTTTCCATTGGATCGTTCAATTTAAAAATAAGTTTGTATTAGTAAGTATAGTGATGCAAGAGCAAAGCAGTATGCACGATAGCAATGTAATCTTAAATGAGAACAGTTGTTATTCAGGTTTAAGCACTTATTCTACATGAACAGAGTACAGTAAGACGCAAGCATATAGTACTTAAAATAAAATGAGCTCATAGACCTTACCACATTCTTGGTTCGGAACCAGTAAAGAACAAGGCATTCCCAGTCATCGTCCAGTAAATGTGTCTCAGGAGAACGTAAGGGAATTTGATGAGTTTCTTTGCCAGTGAAGTATGTTTTCTTCAGTTAATTCCAATACTGCTACCAAGAATTCTTGAAGATAGCAGAGGTATTAGCACAGGTTACCTCATCCCGAGTTTCCAAATCGGTCCTTCTCAATAGAGAAAAATGGGAAATTTTTCTATATTATAACCATCATGGAGGTAGAATGTATGGGACAAAGCAAAGTAATTGCCATGAATAACATTACTTAAACATAACTCCTGGACAAACACCTACAACTGGAATTTTCCTTCATCTTCAGTATAATATTTCCATGATGGGAAGATACGCACATAGGATTTAACAACATCAAATGCAATAGATGCTAAACTATGAATGGCTGGTTGTGCTTCCTCCACAGGAATAGGTGTACTAACTGGTGGAGTTGGGGTTCGTCGTGGTAGTACTGGCGCTTTGGGCATTGGTGCTGCCTTTCTAACTACTCTTGTTTGGGAGCTCTGTGGTGGATATGGTGATGTGTCAACGGGAACTGGGTTACTATCTGCTGGGGTTGGGGTTAGATTGGGTGAAGTTGGTTCTCTGTCCATCGCAGTACGGGTAAAATCTACGAGATTCTGGGTTATGTTAGGGATGGTTCTCGTGCATGTATAACCGGGGTGCTATCTCCACCAAGAGGTAGCATTGTTTTATTTGAAGACTGTGTTTTTACTCCTCTAGATACTTCCATCACCCGCTCCAATTCAAATGGCTGATAAACAAGAAACATAGTTGACTGTACAGACATTGTATGAGAGACAGATGCAATAGATAGTGTGGAAAAAAGAGGGCAATAAATAGTTGACATGTATATTGTTTAACTAAAGTGGATAGCATGACATAATTTCACATATATGATGTCTATCTAAACTGGATAGCATAGCATAACATAATTCAAACATATGATGACTAACTAAACAGGATCGCATGACATAATTCACATACATGTTATCTATGTAACCAGGATCGCATGATTTAATTCACATATGTGATTTATATGCTAAGCAGAGGGTATTCGCATATATGATGTCTGAACTAAGAACATGGTGTTGAATATTGTGTATATGATGTCTAAACTATGCAATGCAAGACACCATATGCATGATATGAGTAGTAGAACCGTGCCAAGTTAGAGCATACACCTCGGTGGGGAAATAGGACTGGTCATATGTCTCTGGATCCATCTCTGAGGAGCTATCAGGACCCAAAAAGAGATCTGCTTCGATAGGTAGCACTGTCTGCTCTGAAGGCCTTGTTTTCAATCCAGATTTTCCATCACCCACTCAAATGGCTGATTCACAGGAAGAGTAGTTTAATGTACAAATATTGTCGACAAATGGAAATTTAATGAAGAAAAGGATGGGCTAGATATCATTCAAATATATGATACCTGGTTAAACAGGATGGCATTGCATATTTCACATATATTATGGCTGGCTAAAAGACATGAGACTGCATAATTCCCATATATGATATTGAAACTAAACAGGTGGCATTACAGAACATGTCTAAACTAAGCATATGACATATATATGTCAAAAGTAGGCACTGGAAGGCAACATATGCATGGTATGACTAACATCATCATGCCAAGTTAGAGGAAACACCTTGGGGGGTAAATAGGAGTGGTCAGCTGCGCAGGAATCCGCCTCAGAACAGATATCTTCCTCTGGATAACAATCTGGAGAGGGGGGGGGGTTTCCATTGAACCCACCATGGAGCGATGTCTGCATGACATTGTATTGCCGCGCAAAACTCTTCTCTTTTTCTCTACATGTTCAGCATCACTGTGTACAATATCTAACATGCATACAAAAAAATATATTGAGATTATGTAAGGAGAGCATTCAGAAATCTAGAGTAATGGTAACAACAAGTGGATGGATCCAAAAATAATGATAGCAGGCTGATGATTGCTTTAATTTAATAAAAAAACATATGATGATTGATTTACTATTTGTTTCCCACCCAAGATGAACAACATATACCCTAGGTGAACCAGATATTAGACAGAGATACTATTCATTGCTACCTTGATATGTGCCCCACAACTAATTTAGAACTCAAGTTTGAACATCAATTTGGACCTGACTTGGAGTCTAAGAGGTGAACAGGACAATAAGTAGCAGGTAATATTAAGTAATGCATAACATAAGCAGAAACAAAAGAGTGCGACCCCTCTTGTGGACCCGTATACTCCTCAAGTTCATCTGCTGAGTCGATGATGGTGATGCCGTTGCGGTGGGTGCCGGCGGCAGGGAAGGATATCCGAGGTGGCGAAAGACGGTCAGGAGTCATGATGTCTGGTTTGGTGGATGCTTCTATCGATGGAGTAGCTCAGGTGAGGTGGATGATGTCGCGGCAGGAGCAGGACAAACCACACAAAGTTTTCTTTGACACCTACCTGTAACTGAAGTAATTCTGTAAGGGCTCATTTGGCTTGCATGATTCTAAAAACGTAGGGATAGGAGGAAAAACACCGGAATAGGATAGGAATGCACATGGGAAACAAAGCATTTGTGAACACAGAATTTCTATCAACTTGGGTGTTTGGTTCATAGGAATTGGAGGAGCAGAGGAATGCAAAGAAACATGGCCAAAATAAAGTGAAACCATATGAAAGCGTGTACAGTTAGAATGCTATTCTCCCACTAATGCACTTGGTCTTGTTTTCATGCATAGGATTTTGAAAAGTAGGTCCAAGTGGTAGTTTTGCTCCATTCCTTTCAACAAAATGCATGAATAATTGAATAGTAGAGTGCCATAGGAAAATTTCCTATTGCTATGTTTTTCCGTTGAACCAAAATAGCCCTAATGGGTCAACATGAATGTAGAGTAATAAGTGATGCGATGAGTGTACAACCTCTTTGCTCTAGCCGCGTTGACCTCAACATCATTGGGTTGGTCGCTGAAGAAGTTGAGGCAGAGGTGGTTGTCGGAGGTGTGGAGGAAGATCTAAGGAATCTGTAGACGGCGTCAGGGCACTGCTTTGTTGTGATGGATCGTTCCATCGTTGGAGCAGCTCCGGTGAGCCATAAAACGTCAAGGCTGAAGCACCACAAGACAGACATCGTTAATCTCAAGTGGGATTCTAATAGAATCTCCAATAGATGATATAAAATGCATTACCAAAAAGTTATAGATGTAAAATTTACATCACCAAAAACCACCTAACTACAATAGATGAGGTAAAAACTGTTGACTCTGAACTTAACTGTCAAAACTGAAATTTACTATGGAATATGAATGTTAATGTTGAAACTGAACGCAATGGTAGCAGAGAGGCACTTCACATGGGATAGTTTAGGGAGGGCCTGTAGTTCATCTTCAACCTGCACCCCCCTGAGCCGCCAGCCACCATCGGCCGAACCCCGCGCCGCCTCGCCACCCCGAAACAACTCCCCACCGCCGGTCCGCCACCGCCTCGCCGCCCCGAAGAAACTCCGCACCGCCGGTCCGTCGCCGCCCCGGCCAGCCCTCTTGCCCCCCCCCCCCCGCCCCCCGCGCCAAGCTTTTTCTCCTGTGATCCCCACACCACTGCCCCACCACCGTGCCACCCACCGCCGACAAGCACCGCCCCAACCAGAACCCTAAGATAGATAGTGGGGTACCTCTCCGGTGAGCCCCCCTTGCCGCTACGGGTGGTTCTTCCTTAACTCCGACGAGACCCCCCACTCCTTGAAAATCGACTGACCCAAAAGTTGATTTAGTCGACTGAAGTGTATCTAAATCGGAGCAGAGCAGCAGCACGAGCGAGCGAGTGAGCAAGAGCTGGAGCAGCAGCAGGGCGAGCGAGCGAGCGAGAGCCGGAGCAGTAGCAGCAGCAGCTCAAGCGAGCGAGAGCTGGAGCAGCAGAAGATCTGGCTGGTATGGACACCGCCGCCGAAGGGGCCTCGCACTGGGGGAGAGCGCCGTGGGGATGTCGCCCACGGCGCCTGCTTCGAGGTAGTCACTCCATGGTGGGTGCGGGATGGAGCACCGTCGGCCCTAGGAGGTCTAGTTAAGGAGAAGGTGTGATGCAATGAGTGTACAACCTCTTTGGTGGCGCCGAGTAGGCCTCGGCTTCATCCAAGGAGTCGATGTGGATGTTGCGGTTCCGGTGGAGCAGGTTAAGGCGGTGCTGTGGGGATGGAGCAGCCGCGATAGACGAGGCGATCGTCGGAGTAGCTCCTTGGAGGTGGAGGACGGGGCGGCTGAACCGGCGGGACGACGAGATGGTTGATGGGTCCTCATCCGGGGAGGTGAATGAGGGACTTCGAGCTGTTGCGGTGGACGACGTCGTCTGGGAAGAGGCTCCGGCTGGGCAGTGGTGAGGTGGCAAGCGGAGTAGGGTGGGGTTTCGCGGCTGGAGCGGAGAGGTTATGGCGGCCTGGGATTTCAAATGACGAAAAGGAGGCGATGGGAGGGGGAACCATGGCTTAGGGACGTGCTTGTACAAAATGTAGGGTGTGTTACAAATTACCCCCATCGATTTGAACTAGCGGCCCTTTCGGCTCAGGGTTAGAAGGGGTTTGGCAGCTGGAGGGAGTTTTCGCGCGCGTTGTAATTTCGGGATAGCAAGGGGTTGTGAAGGCACCAGTTTTGGGAGCATGATATATGAATTTTCGGGATATAACAAGGCGCGGGTTGAATTTTAGGGAGAAGCCTAACGTGTAATATTGTACTTGTACGTACCAAATCAATTCGCACTTCCCTCAACAAAAAAAACGAAACAACAAAACTATTCATACCACACAAAGAAAGAGTCTTCTCCCGTTTTACTATACAAATGCTATTCAAACCTATATGAATCTATGTTTTTATGTCCAATTAATTTTTTTCGCTGGCTATATAATGCATGTAACCTACTCATACCAACATTTTAGTGGATTCCAAATGTTTATACTACCGCTGCAATTCAAACTGAATTTGAATTCGTTTCTCTATTTCAATAAGAATCTACAACCATGATTGTTGCCAACTTCAACCATCATTCGTGTATTACCTTAACAACACACCACATGATTACTATAGAGATAGATATGAAATATGTGTACTATATGAACTCGAATTAAATATTTTGAATACACTTGATGTTGATTCCAAATAATAGTACATTTGATGTACTAACTATATATTCATAATCTAAACCATGTTCCATACGTACACCGTGTTTATCACACAAAGTATGGTGCCCCGCCCCCTACATTATGACAACTATTTAGCCCTGAGCTGCAAAAGCCACACATTAGCCCAAATTATAATCAATGTTCTATATGTTATATGTAGTACTAGCAAGATGCCCATGCGTTCCATAGAACATCAACATGATCAAGGGGAGGCCTTATTTGCAAATATGGAGAGGGGTGTGGGTATCTTTTTTCAAAATTTCCATAGTTTCCTTCTTATCCGTCAGATATAAATCGGACGGCCTATATTGCAGGATGGCAGGCACACCATCATTAACAACTCTGTTTTTTATAAGAGTAGAGATAAAATATATTATATGTAGTATAACATGTTCATAACCACACCATGTGTATCATCGTTATATATACATGCACGCCTTGGTTTAAAACACTATGATAAATTCTTCAAATATCCGAATTCGCTTTTTATAATGAATTACATCTCTATTTGTCTTTTACACCCACACAATCCTCATATCTTTGTAGCTAGCGCTAACTTTCTCTCGTGCATGCACATGCCCGCATCCCTCTCATCCTCCCTCAGCATTCTCTAGCTCCATCGCACAAATTCGTCTTTTCACTTTAGGTCGTTCACCCACAGTGTGTGTAGGCCCCCCCATCTCCTTTACGGCACACATCAATCGATATGCCTCTCTAGTCAGGTGTGCCTATCACAAACACAAGCTTCCCCTCTTCTCTTCTCACCGTCCATGCCTCACTCCCACCACTCTTTTCATCGATCTCGTACTAGCACACTCCATCCCCCTCGATATAGTATGCCTCTCGCACCACCTCCTAGATGCACCTCTCTGTCTCTATCCCTCTCCCCGGACATTATTTGCTTCTAAAACATACATGCATGTATACCGATCGATCTCCGTACATACACCTAGGTTGACTTTAACTATCCCCCCCACCCGTCGATTGACGTACCTCACAAGTTATGTCTCTCCTTTCTTTGACAAAGGACGATTGATCTTCCTACGTAGTTACGTCTGCTTACCACAGCCATATCGTCCCCCCTCATAATTCGTGCATGCCTCCTAATCCGTCTCTCGCACGCACGTGCACAGACAGGCAGCCATCACCTCTCTTATTGATATTGCAGGCGTGCCCTCGTTTGTCTAGCAAGCCTCTCCCACCATTTGTTAGAAGCAACTCCACTACCACCCCCTCCACCACTCTAGCTCTGTCTCTCTCCAAACCTTATTCCTCTCCTACACATATGCATTTATGTCGATCGATCTCTCTTAGTACATAAGGTAGGCCTCTCTCCTCCTCCACACATATACTAGCCATTGTACCTCTATAATTAATTAGTCCTCCCCCACCACACACCGATAGTCGAGCGCTGTAGGTAGGTATCCATGCCACAGAAACAAACTGCAACTATCCCCTCTCATGTTCCAGTAGGCCAGCAATTCTATATCTTTGATGTGGGCACACACAATTTTGATGGCACTCTTTATCGATCGCGCCCGCACACACAAACATCATCCCTCTCTTCGATTCTATGGATACCTCAAGCCGATGATACCTCCACTCTCTACTCGTGGATCGCCCCCTCTATATATATGATATATCCAGGACTCTATTTCACACACATTGCATATGTTACATTTTTTCATTGACCCCCCCCCCCCAAAAAAAAACTCATGAACCCACACACTATATCTCTCTATGTTTGTATCTCTCTCACACAACCCCACGTAGGTGGTGTACGTTCACGAAGAGAATAGGTGCACATACTCATGCTTTGTGCCCAGCCACACCCGCATGGGTACATGATGGATCTCATTTCTGTACGAAATGGCAGCCCACGTGCTAATTTGAACGCGTGTAGCGGTTGTTTACCTACGGAGGTCGTGTACCACGCGTGCACAAAACAAAGTTTGACTTGATGAGTTGGCACGTTATTTTTAAATAAAGTTATCGCTCAATGGCATGTACACGGAATATAAAACAATTTTTATGGAGAAAAAGGTAGTCCGCTCCACTATATACAATGGAGCCTGCCTGCCTGGGTTTGTCTCTCTTCAGAGTATCTCACACAAGGCGGTGGTGGCCTCTCTCTCTCTCACCGTTGGTCACTGATCCGGCCGCATCCCGTCCGACGGTGGAAAAGGAGGATGTGCATCCTTTCTTCGTTCGATGGCGCCGAGGCAGCACATCCTGATCTGCGGTACCCAGCGTTCTCTCTGACCAAGCTCCGGTGTGGTAGGGACTACGCCACCTGCTCGCTGCCGCAGTATGGGAAGACCCCGCCCGCCACCGCTCACCTAGTTACATCCCGACGACCCCAAGGTATCCCCTCCGGCCTTGCTCCACTGCCCGTCTTCCCACGTCGCTGCATGTGGAAAAATCTTGCATGTGGATCTTCCATAGTTCTTTGCCCAAAATGTAGCTCGTCTGGCGTACTTTCCATATTGCAATCTCGTCCTCACACCGTTTTAGACAAACACAACCGTGTTGTTATCTCCCCTTAGGACAAGAAATATGCTTCTTTTTTGTCGCTGTATGTGTCATCAACTGTTATTGGCCAGTAATTGTTTCCTTTCTACCTCTTTTTTGCAAACATGGCTATCCATTTCACCTCGTTGCTATTGCAACCTTTTGGTGAACTGCACAAATCACTTTTTTCTTAAGAGTGTTTTGTGCAGTTGTACTAAAATGTCACACGGGCAATGTCTCTACAGTTCAGTGCGACTGGAGAAATGGAGATTGGTTTTACTCTATCCTCCTCATCCAACTCCGAGCCTAATCTTCTCCAACTATTTTCTTAATCTTCTCCAACTAGTTAGTCTTAAGAGAGACTGCAAAGGTGACCGGCTTCTATTTGTGTGTTTATTGTTTCATCAGCAGTCCACTATTATCGTAATCACACTTTATATCTTGGGAACAGGGACGCTCGACCCTATTTTAGTGGAACTGCACAAAATGATCAGAATGTTGCATGCTCCAGACAGCTACTTTTTCCCCAACATGCCTTGTTGATTTAGACAGAGCTGGGGGGACATTGCTGCCAATGAAAGCATGGATCAATTTCAATTTAACACCTTCTCTCAACTTTGTCTTTAGTTATGATGTAAATAATAGCTGTGATATGCTAATCATTGAGATGCATTAGCAAGGAAGTTAGTTTTTTATTGTTTCCGAAAGAGCATCGATGGCAAGACACATGAAACAAAAGCTGAAAGCTCGGAGCATTGTACAATTTCATGTCACTAGAAAATTATTTGTATAGTACATCAATTATGTAAACAAAATGCTAGAAGCTTGGTAGCATCGCCAGAAACCTCTTCAGCATCTGGGTCCATGTGCCATGCACAAAATTATACTCCTCTGTTCCTAAATATTTGTCTTTTTACAAATTTCAAATGGGCATATTTTAGAGTGTATATTCACTCATTTTGCTTCGTATGTAGTCACTCGTTGAAATCTCTAGAAAGACAAATACTCCAGAGTATATTTAAGAACCGAGGGAGTAGTGCACAACCGCATGGGAGACTCAGCTCGGTCATTGCGCCGCATTAATAGTGAATAATGAGCAGTCAAATTATAAGCCCCACCTTTCCAACTGTAAGTTTCTCGGAAGAAGCAACCATCAATACACTCTTCTTTGAATCTGCTCATACTACTCCATCCGTCAATGTTTATAGAGTGCGCATCAAAAAAATCTCTGGGACCAAGGCGACTAGCGATCGGCCTGAAAAATGGCATTGGTAGTTATAGCCGGTGTCTATTACTAGAGGAAATAACGCGCACACACATGCATGCAGTGCTTCCACCCCGGGTACACACATGCATGCACTTACTCCACTCCGTAGTACATCGAGAGAAAATTGTGGACTTGATTGCGGTTACCACGACCTAATTAATTGAGCATTAAACGAAACGCGTCTAAAGTCTCTCTGGTGGTGGAAACGCGTTGAGAGAAATGCATCAGAATGAAGCGCGCCCTATAAACTGTGACGGAGGGAGGAGTTGTATGAAGGTGCAAAACCATGTATGCGTATGGCCAGTCGGTCAACGCGCCTCCTCTTGGCATATCACTAACATGTGGGACCGGAGTGTGAGCAAACCGATATTAATTGATGGCAAAATGGCTAACCGGCCATTCCTTGAGAGAGACGAGGAGCGAGAACACACAGACGGGCTCACACGGAGGCCAAGATATATTCGATCATGGTTTATCGATATCATCATTACATGTTTGATGTTTTTTAATACTATACTATTGGGCTGCCATTTTCCGCCCTTCTCAAGAACAAATGTGTACTTTATCAGAGATTAAAATAAAATAAGAGTAAAGATGCTCCACCATGCGGTTCTAGTAGTAGTAGTACTACTCGTACTTAAACCTTGCGCTTGGCTCTTCGCCTCATCATGAAGTCGAACAATGATGGTACTCCTCATGTTGGGTACTACAATGTGTGCCTCTGGCAATCTGACACTGAATGAACTGATGCATGTCCACTGCCTGGGCGAGGGTAGGTCGCATTAGTCAAAATGCGTAAGCGAGCTTCACCTTGTCCTGTAAGCTTCTCCTCGTTCTGCGAGTTGACGGGACACACCAAAAAATAGTGCTAGTCCATACTCCCTCCTTTCCAGTTAATATGGCTTAATCTATTTTGTAGGTAAATGAGAGAGCTTTATTCATATATAATCATTCTTAGGACGACCAGCCAAGATATTGGTCACTAGGAAGCGAGGTACCCCGCAAAAAGAGAAGAAGGAAGCGAGGTGTTTCATCAAGCCAGCTCTCGGCCACATTCAAAGTGCAGCAAGCATGGTACGCACAAAGATGCACCACAAGGTTTGCTGACCTGTTTACATGCTGAATAACAAAAAAAGAGGAAATATTACTGAGCGCTCCTATTTGTAACAGGACATTTGCCAGAATTAAGCGAGAATTGTGGTGAGTGTTCCATGCAATCAACTTCCATTATCACATGCTAGAAGCCTCGAAGAGAATCAAATGTGTTGAAGATTGCTTTATCACATTTTTAAAATATAGTAAGAGTGCAGACGCTCCTCCATACGGTTCCTAGTAGTATAGTACATACCTCTATAGTAGTAGTACTAGTACTAGTAAACTTTGCGCTTGGCTGTTCGCCTCTTCGGGAAGTCGAACAATAATAGTACTAGTATAGTGTATGCTTCTGGCAATCTGACACCGAATTAACTGTTGCACGTCCACCACCTGAGCGAGGGAGAGGTTTCATTAGTCAAAAGTTTCTCCTTGTCCCGCGAGCCACCGCGCGCAAGCATCTCCTGTTGTGCAAGCTTCTCCTCGTTCAGCAAGTTGACATGACACAACAAAGTAATGCTAGTCCATACTGCCTCCTTTTCGGTTAATATGGCTTAATTTCGAACGATATAAATACACTGTCTGTCATTGTATATTTGTAAAAATACGGTCAGTGGACTTTATAATATGCTCAGCGCTCAATATATACATTTTTCGGTGTCTATACGGTCACTAGCTCACCCTGGCTGAGTATGTGTGTGCATGCACGTGTAGGTTGAGCACTTGAGTGTGACAGTGTGTGTTCTGTCGTGTGCTCGGACATGCATGCATGCATTAGGGCGTCGCGCGTGTTTTTGTGTCCATGTGTGCATGTGACTGTTGCATGCATGCACGAGGTTGCAGTCCCTCACATTCACATGTTCATAAGTCAATCATTGTCAAAATGTTGCATGCAAGGTTTAGTCATTCGTTGTTCACACATGCATTCCCAATATTAATACATTGGTAAAGACAATTTCTTGAGGAAAACGAGCCCATGAATTGAGTACAAAGGGGACCGATAAGCCAGGATAGAAGGAGTACCAGTAGTGAACCGGAAGGAGGGAGTAGGTACTAGTAGTATAGTACTACGTAACAACGTGCAGTAACAAAATTCCTCTATGCGCATCTTGTCTACGTGTCATGCAAGAAATAGAGATAAGTACAAGTGAGACTCAGGAACGGTCATACACGTAGGGGGAGTACGTGTAGGGGCCACTAAGGAGCAGTCAAATCACACAGTAAGTTAGTCGGAAGAAGCAACCATAATTTCACTCTTCAATGACACGTACGCAATATAATATGGTTGATATGGAGAGAAAAAGAAAACCACTATATATATACATTAGTAGGATCCTAAGCTACAAGCCTGCTTGCTTGGGTTGCTCTCTTCACAAGCATAGAACGACGGTGGCCACACCACTGGTCACAATTCCGTCCTGATCCCGCTGCTGGGGGAAGGGAACAATGTTCTGCGTACACGCGGTCGACATCGGTGAGGGAGAAAACCCAAAGTCGATGTGTCCCAATCGGGGGTCCCCGCGGTTCGGGCTGATGCCGTGTCCCAACCGCCCTTCTAGCTACAACCTAACGTCCCAGGTGGTACATCTTCCTTTTGGAGCCGGCTTGCTCCACTACTGCAGCTCCCCACGTAGCTCCATCTCCATGTCGATCTTTCTCTACTTCTACCGGCTTCTATTTGTGATGAGTTTATGTCTCATGAACTAGTGCCAGTATTGTTATTCTAATCACACTTCTTTAATATCTTTGCCATCAGGGATACTCAGCTCGATTTTAGTGGAACTGCACAAAAGCATCATATGATCCGAGGGTGCCAGCCGTCTTTCCTTCGACCTGTTCTACCTAGCCAAGAAATTAAATCTTGTTTAGGGTTTAGGGTTTAAGTCATAGTGACTCCATCAGTAGTTTTTCTTTTGTACACGCTCTCACAACTTTTGTCTTTAGTTGTGAAGTAAATATTGGCTATGATCTGCGAATCATTGAGATGCATCGACCTGCGTGTTAGTTTTCCTTTGTATTTGATGGAATGTTGTAACGGGGCAACCTTGGAGTAGGAATGAAAATGGAGTGGAAAGTTTTCATTTTTTCGGAGAAAAAATGGAAACGGAGAGAAACCAACGTTTCGTTTCGTTGGATCGCACCATCGAGCAAAACCAACGTGTAAATCACGTCTGTCGCGTTCGTGTCTCACCCTCCTCCACGGCTCCCCCACACAGTCGCTCGGCATGCCACTCACCGCAAACCGAGTATACGATAACTTTCCCACCCGCTTGTCGATGAATCGCGCCATGGAGTACTAGCACTACTGGAAGAGATTGACAAGTTGGGGGAGGACAACTAGCTGTAGCACGGACTCCCAAGAACTTTTTACATGCATGTTGTGGCTGGCTATTGCGACCTTTGAACGCGGAGCAGTCGCGTGCACCGGGAAGCGGCGCGGGCAACACTCTCTCGGCCGGTGCGCCGCTTCAATGTCGGCACTAGTGAGAGGTCGCATCCACTCTGGCTGGGCATGAATGCGGCACTGACCGTTTCAGGCGGGAAGCACGCGGGGGTGATGAATAGGGTTCGGGTTGGTCAGGAGCGGGCGTGGCAGCGGTCCGGACGCCCGCAAACAAGAGTTGATGTACGTTAATATTGTTGTGTATATAATTAAAAACGTAAATAATGTGCTAGTTGGACAAATATGTTTGGGGATGGAGATGGAGATGGAATTTTACGTAAACACGGATATGCATGTCCATGTCTATGTGTGTGTGCGCGACGACTCTCGCGACCTAGAAGCGGGGGAGTGTTTTTGATCGAGTTTTCTTTCTTGGCACGTTAAAAAAATTGTCCGCCACTTTTCGTTTCTTTTTTCCAAGAACGCGCGTATTCTATTTAAAACCACTGCTATGGAGATTTTTTTACTCCATTGTATATATAGCCTCTTGTTTGATAGGGTTTCTCGCGTCTCGCTCTCTCAGCCTCTCCATATCAAAACAAGATGACAGTGTCCACTCTATCTCTCTCCTCACTGGTGGTCACAGATCCAGCTGAATCCCGTCCGGTGCGGGAGGTGAGGAGGTGCAGCATTGAAGTTGTTGTCGTCGGCGATGGAGGAAGCCGATGCGCACTATCCTCTCCAAGCCAGCGCTGGCGCAGACGATGGTTCTCCGCGCCCTTGTTCGCTACCGTCGTGTGGGCAGATCCCGCCCGCCCACCTAAGCAACATCTCTCCCACTTGAGGTATAACTTCTTCTACTGGTCCAGCTCCCTAGGTCGCTGCATGCGGGTTTTCTTCTATGCGACTACTCCCCAGCTCCCCATGTATAGTAGCTAGGGTTCATCGGCTGGTCCAACCTCACCTACTATTATTGAGGACATGCCACTCGAAAAGTTGTCCTAATTTATGCCTCGGTGGAGGTATACATGTTATTTTGACAAAAAGTACATGGTGGTTGTGTGGTCATTGTCCATATGCTCCTATTGCTGCTGCTAATCTAATACTATCACTAGTTAAATGAAGAAATGTTTTTTTCTTGGGTATCCTGGTTTAGTTCCCATCAAGATAATCATGATGCTTCTGTTTGTTGGTGTACTTTTCATTAATTCTTATTGATAGTTGAGATGTCGTTGTTAATCTTGTACCACTGCCAAAACAAAGTAACAACACTATACCCCTTTTTTATATTTTTGCAAACAGCAACGCGTATCTCCATACCTGGGCATGTCTTCCTCGATTTTAGTGGAATTGCACAAAATTAGATGGTCATTGTTGTTCCGCCTCACTATGCTTTGCCACATGGTTCTTCCTTCCTCGAGCTTGATTAATGAGAAGAAACAAACCATAGTGAGGATTTGTCGAACTTCATAGGTGCCTCACCCAAACTTGATGCCAAATGGATGATACATGACCATGAGGACCTATCGATGCTCATGGTTGCGCCTCATGGTTGCGTCGGCTGGTGAAGCAGATCGATTTTCCACGAAAAACAAGTTGTCTTCCATTAGTGCTCTTTGCTTGTTACCCACAAAGATGATATCCTTCATCAGTTCACCTTGGTTGCGTTGGAGACACAATCGTCTTTCACGTTGGTGCAATTTTATCACACAATTGGCTATGAACCAAATGTTTCCTCGAAGAAGGATCGACGCTGGTACTAAGAGCATAAGTTTTGTATTGATTTCTAAGCCTTCTGACAAATTTTTCTTCATCTCCCCTGTAATTTTATTTGTCCACCTATTAACTTTGATTAAAAAATGGTGTGGACTAAAAACCCGGATGGACATAGTAGCCCTCCATTTTTATTTACTCTGCATATTAGATATGATTGAAGTCAAAGTTTGTAAAGTTTGACCAAGTTTAGGCCGAACACAACAAACCATAACTATTGAGAGAGGGCAAACTGTACATACTCTCAAACCTTTCTGATAATTGAAATTAAAATTCTTTATTTGTACACACTCCCACACGTTCCCGATAATTTGGCGCATGTGTGGTTGTTCACTTAAGGGAGGGTAGTGTACCGGACGTGAATGACAGGAAGTGCGACCAGGACGCGTGGATCATTAGTTCGTCGGAAGTCGTTGTTTTCTTCACTGGCACGTTAAATAAAGAGTTTCGTTTCGTACTTACACAATTAAAAATGATTATTATGGAGAGAATAAGAAAACCACTCCGCTATATCTTAGTAGTATACACGAGTACTATATGGATGCAGCTTCATTGACTTAGTGCACCTGCCTTTGGGTGTATGATAGGTGGGCCCAAAATGTGGCTGGCCCACCTGTCATACAGCCAAAGGCAGGTGCAGTTAAGGCACCGAAGCTCAGTCCGTAATACATTATATATGTAGTACACTATATAAGCTGGATGCTCAGCGCTTGTTCGCTGGGGTTTGCACTCTCCACACTCTCGCTGCACTATATATATACACGTTGGAGGGTCATCGTTCCTTTGCTAGGGTTTGCTATATTCACAGTCTCTCACCCTCTTCATCAGATCTAAACAAGACTGAGTTGTGGCCTCTGTCTCTCTCTCCCCCCTCACAGCTGGTGAAGGAGGCATCCGGATCATGTCGCACCGGGAAGGGGAGGAGGTGCAGCGTTCACTCTATTGCCTTTGGCAAGGGAGGAAATCCACTGCCAGCTGCGTTGTTCTCTTTCACCCAGCGCCTGTGCAGGAGGCCCACTGGCCCCTTCTTCCTCGCTATCGTATGTAGTGTGGGCAGATCCGGCATCCTGCCGCACGCCTTGCCATATCCCGACGACCCTAAGGTATAGTTTCTTTGAAACCGTCATTTCTCAAGCTGCATGCGGATCTTTTTCGATTATGTAGTCGAATCTAGGTCTTGGTTCAAAGAGGACAGAAGGGTGTGGTGGGGTGGAGCATGAATCTAGGATGTAGTTCAATAAGGAAAGGAGGGAGGGAAAGTAGTATAGACTAGCTATCCAGCCCCTTTGTTGGTCGAAAAGGGAGAAGGGGGTTACCCAGTACACACATCTGTAAGGAACCAATCTCTTTGTTGAAAAGGGAAATAAATTGGGGGGTTGGGTAGTTTGTGCAGGACTAGATTTGCTGCCCTCACATAGGAAAAAGGTTCAAAGAGAACAAATATGGGACCAATGCAGATATGTTGCTTGGCTACATACTCTGCATCACCCATTTATACATGTGGATGCACATGGTGCTGGCATGTCACATACAACTATTTTGCTGTTGTTAATCTAAGAATGCTGCTGGAAAATTGAAGCAATGCCACTGTTAAAAGTAAATTACATTCTTAATGTATGTTGTTTGAAGAGAATGTCTCTGTTAATATGAACCAATCCAACCGTTTTAGAAATGCTACTGTACCACTTTGTTTTCCATCAAGATAAGTTAGATGCTTCTTTTTGTTGCTGTTTGTTTAATACTCCTTTATTGGCCAGTAATTGTTTCCTTTTTTTCCTCTGTTAAAACAGGGATATCTACTCAACTTGTTGCTATAGCAAACTTAAATTTCACATCGGTGACTTTGCTTGATTTCAGTGCAACTGCACAAAACGAGATTGGATTTCCTATTTGTGTTGGCAGATTCGTAGGTGATCTTGTGTGCGTCATGACAGGTTGGTACTTGCCTTCATCCACATGATCGTGCGGTGTGTTTTGAGATGCTGTGCTACTTGTCTTGGTACTATTTCAAATAAATGTTGAATTGAAGCTATTGTATTGCTCTCTTTTCCCATTAAGTAGTGAACAAAAATGATACCAACCCACACATGATGCTTCTTGCTTTGTTACAACAAACTCTGCACCACCCCCTTTATAAGTAGATGGGAGCACATGGTGTTGTTGCACCCACTCTCCCCTGGAACTATTTATGCTTTTTGTTAATATAATGCCGCTGGTAAAATTAAGCAATGCCACTCTCAAAATTAACTACTAAATCTTAGTTCAAAACTGCGACACTTGTTAGGGATTGGCAGGATTACCATTTTTGTGGCCGCATGTTTCATCCTCCTATATTGGCCAGTAATTGATTCTTTTTTGCCTTTGTTAAAATAGGGCTATCTATTTAACTTGTTTCTACTGTGACATTTTGCATCGCTACGCGAAACACTTTTGTTTTAAGAGTGTTTTGTGCAGTTCAACTTGAATGTCACACCGACGACTTTGCTTAATTTTGGTGGAACTTCCCAAAACGAGATCATGCATTTTCATATATGTGTTGGGATTTCTCTCAAGTCCTCCTCGCGAGTTGTTTCAAATCTTGGTCAAGAAAGGTCAGTACCAACTTTCATCCACATGATGCTGCAGTGTGCTTTGAGATGTTGTGCTACTTGCATTGGTACTGTTTTGGATAAAGGTTGAATTGAAGCTACTGAACTGCTGGCTTTTACCATTAAGTGGGAAAAAATTGTTCCAACCCAGACATGATGCTTGTTTCTTTGTTACAACAAAACTCTGCATCACCCCCTTTATAAGTAGATGGAAGCACATGGTGTTGTTGCGCCACTCTCCCCTGGAACTGTTTATGCTTTTTGTTAATCTAATGCTGCTGGTAAAATTATGTAATGCCACTCTCTGAATTAACTACTGAATCTTAGTTCAAAACTGCAACACTTATTAGGGATTGGCGGGATTACCATTTTTGTGGCTGCATGTTTCATCCTCCTTTATTGGCCAGTAATTGATTCCTTTGTTGCCTCTATTAAAATAGGGATATCTATTCAACTTGTTGCTATTGCGACATTTTGCTTCACTTAATTTTGGTGGAACTGCACAAAAAGAGACCGGATATCCATATATGTGTTGAGATCTCTTTTAGGTCTTCCTCACGAGTTGTTTCAAATCTTGGCCTTGAAAGTTCAGTACCGACTTTCCTCAGAATTAACTACTGAATCTTAGTTCAAAACTGCAACACTTGTTAGGGATCAGCGGGAGTACCATTTCTGTTAGGGATCGGCCGGAGTACATGTTTAAGAAATGTATTGTTCAGAGAATGTCTCCGTTATTATATATTAGTGGAAGTGTTTTACAAATGGTACTATCCTACTTTGTAGTTCTTTCTACATGTTTAACCAAGATATTGTTAAGATAATGTCTCTGTTAAAATGAATTAGTCGCATTGTTTTAGGAATGGTACTTTTCTGCTTTGTCGTTCTTTATACATGTTGAAACAAGGCATTGTTAAGATAATGTCTCAGTTAATATGAATGAATCACACTGATTGAGAATTGCTACTCACCTGCTTTGTTTCCCATTAAGATAAGGTAGATCAGTAGATGTTTTTCTTCTGGGAGTACAAGTCATCAACCGTTATTTCTCAGTAATTGTTTCCCTTATACCTATTGTTGCTTACAGGGATATCAAAATTGAAGCTTAGTTTTATTATGACTTTTATTTTAGTTGAACTGCACAAAAGGAGCCAATGTGTCTAAGGCAA
Source organism: Triticum urartu (assembly GCF_003073215.2). Taxonomy (NCBI): domain Eukaryota; kingdom Viridiplantae; phylum Streptophyta; class Magnoliopsida; order Poales; family Poaceae; genus Triticum; species Triticum urartu. The sequence goes on along the minus strand of NC_053024.1, from coordinate 293,759,238 downwards.
ACTGCTGCATTAGTGGGTCTAGTTGGTCTTATCACTTTGCCGAAAGCAACAGTCACTGTTTGTGCTACATTACACAAGGAATGACCGAGAAGCTTTACAGAGTATTAGTAGACGCTGCTAACATGACTAGTCTGCACAGAGCATAGGAAACTCTACAACACGTGGAGTGCACTGGACAAAAAGTGCCCAAACAAGTACAGGAAGCCAGGACAGGAGTCCAAGTCTGTCAATGTCATTCTAAGCAACAATGATGGGGTATCTCGGTATGGTAATCTTTCAGTTTGTTAGTCCACCGATTGGTGGGTTGACACTGGGGCCAATATTCATGTGTGTGCTGATGTGTCTTTGTTTTCTGGTAGCATATAAATACGAAATCCACGGGGATGCTCAGCTTGATTTTAGTGGAACTGCACAAAAATGTTCAGATGGTTCGTCTCCTCCATAATACTTTATCATGCACAATACCTCGAATGGTTCTCTAATCATTCGTCGTCACCTTGAGCCACCGGGCTATCAGATGAAAACCTGAAGACAAACCCTTCCTGTTCCACAATCATAGGCATTAAATATTTTGAATGGGAAAAGCTTGTCAAAGTTTAATCATTGATGTTAGCAAGAAGACATTAGTTTAATATATTAGAATTGGAAAACCTTGTCAATTTTTGCTCATTGATGTTAGCTAGAAGACATGCATTTGATATTTTTGAGTGGGACGCCCTTTGCTGTGAGCAACGTCGATCATTTTTTCCTATTCCTGTCTTCAGTTCAGAAGTAAATATTTACTCTGCTGAGATGCATAGTCACATGAATGTTGAATTATGTAAGGTATTTTAAGAGTTTGTTCTGAATGTTTTCTATGTAATGCCAGGCCTTGTGAGTTTGATTGCAAAGTTGAGCTTGGAATGCTGTGGCATGCGGCATCACGAGCTGTTCACCGTGCCTCCTGAGAATAATGCTTCATATTGTTTTGCATGTTGATCTAATGCCTGTGATTTGTATGTTAAGAAGATCATCCTCTTCTGTTGTTTCTGTGCTTAAGAAGTTCATTGTCTTATGTTTCATTCTTAGCATATACGACAACTCGGGTAGGTTAGAGGTGAAACCATATGATCTTTCGACCAACTCATCATCTTAGGCCGTGATTGGATCGTCGTTTTCCAACCAACACCAATTGTAAAACTGACGCTTGTAAATAAAAGCAGATGGTCTCGGGCGAAGCGCTTGGTTGGTCGATTTCGACTAGTAAAATATACACTAGTCTCTCAATTTACACGCGTAACCCGCCGGTTTTACTTACAGACCTCGGGCCCTTGGTTTCATTATGCCTGTATTTTACGTGTTGTTTCCGATGACGAGTAAATTACACTTGTATCTTAATATAGGTGTGAAATAAACTAAAGCTCCCAAGCGCGGCCTTACCATTTCATGTTGTCTCAGTCTCTCGAAGGTGCTTATATGTGCCCGATGATCCTGGCATCCTGAATGAGCAGCGAGCGCTGTATCAAACCATGCGTAGGGCCCGTGAGGCCCTCTCCGTCGTCCTTCGAGTTGTTGCGCTCGCTGTGGCGCTGAGCATTGTCAACATGGTCAACAAACATGAGGATTCAGGAGATGACTTTATTTTGATTGGATGATAGTAGGGACCCACTAGGGCCATAGCCGTATGTATGCAAGTGCCTCCTTATTACGTACAACTATATTCCTTTTTGCTTCCTACTGGTTTCCTGACATCACGGTCCCACACCATTGTCAACCTATGTAGTCAATAAACGAGAGAATTGCACAAGGAGCTGTCGACAGCTGGGACCAAGCAGCTCGAGCAGTATTTGTGTTTTTGAGGTGTGAGCATTGCAGAGTTTTTCTTGAGCGATGTTTTCGTTGTTGTTCGGAGGAGAGAAGGGTATTAACTGGGCGGGCTGTGGCCCGTCTAGCCCAAGCGAGATATCCATCCCAGATATTATTATTTTTCAAGCTGAAAATGGCTGGCCCAGCTATACTTTTTTTTGAGGAATACCCAGGCATAGTCAACTCGTTATTCTCCGCCCCGCTGGGCTGCAAATCTTTCCTAGGAGGGATGCATTAGGCTTAACAGGAAAATGGGCCTTAAGAAATATTAAATGGGATGTAATTATACAAACTGGGCAGTAACTATAAAAAATGCACCAAATACGTAATTATTTTATCAAATATTATTTTTGGATTTTGAAAATTTTAATTTCATTAATTGTTGCGTGCGCAATGTTTCGTTGGATTTTTACGTAATACAAATTTATATTGAAATTGTATCTAATCTGACTAGAAATTTTGGGATAAAAATATTTCGGATCCCATCAAAATGTGGGAAATTTTATTGAATTCTGTTTTGAATGGTTGGTTGAATTTATTAATTGTTGTCCTAGCTAGAAAAAGGGCTGTATTTTTAACAAACCGTAAATGGGCTGTAGTAAATTCCATTAGAATTCAAAAATGGGCTATAAATTCTTACAAATCGCAAATGGGCTATAAGTTCTCTGCCACACACTTGTGGGCCTACTAAGTTGACACGTCCCTAAAAAAGTAAGTTGACGCGTATGCAAGGCCTTGTCAACTTATAGTCAACACACTGTTCTAGCAGCAGTGGCCATTGGATGTCCATCCAAAGGATGTCGTGCTTCTTCTTCAATCTCGGATATTCTAGCTTCAGCCGCCAAAATAATGATTCCTCCCCCTGACATCTGGGGCGCACTATTTCGGAGGTTGACCTATGGGCCTACTAAGTTGACGCGTACCAAGGGCTTTGTCAACTTAGTCAATATAAACGATTCTAGCTGCAGTGACACTGGAATGTCCATCCAACGGCCGTCGTGCTTCATCAACCTCTGGTCTCCTTTCTCCAGCCGCCCAAAGCAGCACCGGTCGTGCTGCTTGCTCCTACCTCCCGTGGCCGGCTTTGCTGCCGCAGAGGCCTCACCGCCCCCTGCTACTCCCATCGCTAGCCAAACCATCCCTCTACTCACACACACCCCTTGTTATTCTGCGGCGACGGCAGCCAAACCAGTGAACCCTCGTACTCCTCTCTGCTTGGGAATCCACTACCGCATCTTCCCCGGCTCCATGTCGTACCCTTCCTAGGCCTCGCCATCGTCCATCGCCCTGGTGCTCTTGGCGCAGCGTGGTCAACGAGCGACATCCATCGGACGTGGACTGTAGGTGGAGAGGCTGACAGCTGGGTCGACGGCCGCACACAAGGAAATGCCTCCTTATTACGCGCAAAATAATGATTCCTCCACCTGACATCTGGGCCCACCGGAAGGGCCTCTGTATTTTTCGAAAAAAACATTCCCCCCGCTGACAGGTCGGACCCACCAGCTATATCTTCGCACACAAGGAAGTGCCTGATGTCTACTACACAACCTTCTTGTAGACGTTGTTGGACCTCCAAGTGCAGAGGTTTGTAGGACAGTAGCAAATTTCCCTCAAGTGGATGTCCTAAGGTTTATCAATCTGTAGGAGGCGTAGGATGAAGATGGTCTCTCTCAAGCAACCCTGCAACCAAATAACAAAGAGTCTCTTGTATCCCCAACACACCCAATACAATGGTAAATTGTATAGGTGCACTAGTTCGGCGAAGAGATGGTGATACAAGTGGTATATGGATAGTAGATAATAGTTTTTGTATTCTGAAATAATAAAAACAGCAAGGTAGCAAGTGATAAAAGTGAGCGTAAACGGTATTGCAATGTGTGGAAACAAGGCCTAGGGTTCATACTTTTGCTAGTGTAAGTTCCCTCAACAATATTAAAATAATTGGATCATAAAACTATCCCTCAACATGCAACAAAGAGTCACTCTAAAGTCACTAATAGCGGAAAACAAACGAAGAGATTATGGTAGGGTACAAAACCACCTCAAAGTTATTCTTTCCAATCAATCCGTTGGGCTATTCCTATAAGTGTCACAAACAGCCCTAGAGTTCGTACTAGAATAACACCTTAAGACACAAATCAACCAAAACCCTAATGTCACCTAGATACTCCAATGTCACCTCAAGTATCCGTGGGATGATTATACAATATGCATCACACAATCTCAATTCATCTATTCAACCAACACAAAGGACCTCAAAGAGTGCCCCAAAGTTCTACCGAAGAATCATGACGAAAACGTGTGCCAACCCCTATGCATAGGTTCATGGGCGGAACCCGCAAGTTGGTCACCAAAACATACATCAAGTGAATCACGTGATATCCCATTGTCACCACAGATATCCACAACAAGACATACATCTAGTGTTCTCAAATCTTTAAAGACTCAATCCGATAAGATAACTTCAATGGGGAAACTCGATTCATTACAAGAGAGTAGAGGGGGGAGAAAACATCATAGGATCCAACTATAATAGCAAAGCTCGTGATACATCAAGATCGTATCATCTCAAGAACATGAGAGAGAGAGAGAGATCAAACACATAGCTACTGGTACATACCCTCAGCCCCGAGGGAGAACTACTCCCTCCTCATCATGGAGAGCACCGGGATGATGAAGATGGCCACCGGTGAGGGCTCCCCCTCCGGGAGGGTGTCAGAACAGGGTCCCGACTGACTTTTGGTGGCTACAGAGGCTTCTGGCGGCGGAACTCCCGATCTATGTTGCGTTCTGGAAGTTTTAGGGTACGTGGATATATATGGGTGCAGGGAGGATGTCGGAGGAGCCACAGGGCCCCACGAGGCAGGGGGGCGCACCCTAGGGGGGGGCGCCCCCCACCCTCATGAGCACCTCGTTTCTTCCTTGACGTGGGGTCCAAGTCCATCAGGTGTGTTTTCTTCCAAAAATAACTTCTCCAGTTGATTTCATTCCGTTTCGACTCCGTCTGATATTCCTTTTCTTCAAAACACTAAAATAGGCATAAAATAGCAAATCTGGGCCGGGCCTCCAGTTAATAGGTTAGTCCCAAAAATAATATAAAAGTGGAAAATAAAGCCCAATATTGCCCAAAACAGTAGATAATATAGCATGGAGCAATAAAAAATTATAGATACGTTGGAGACGTATCAAGCATCCCCAAGCTTAATTCCTGCTCGTCCTCGAGTAGGTAAATGATAAAAAAGATAATTTTTGATGTGGAATGCTAGTTGGCATAATTTCAATGTAATTCTTCTTACTTGTGATATGAATATTCAGATCCATAAGATTCAAGACAAAAGTTCATATTGACATAGAAATAATAATACTTCAAGCATACTAACTAAGCAATCATGTCTGCTCAAAATAACATGGCCAAATAAAGCTATCCCTACAAAATCATATAGTCTGGCTATGCTCCATATTCACCACACAAAATATTTAAATCATGCACAACCCTGATGACAAGCCAAGCAATTGTTTCATACTTTTGATGTTCTCAAACTTTTTCAATCTTCATGCAATACATGAGCGTGAGCCATGGATATAGCACTATAGCTGGAATAGAATGGTGGTTGTGGAGAAGACAAAAAAGAGGGGAAGATAGTCTCACATCGACTAGGCGTATCAATGGGCTATGGAGATGCCCATCAATAGATATCAATGTGAGTGAGTAGGGATTGCCATGCAACGGATGCACTAGAGCTATAAATGTATGAAAGCTCAACAAAAGAAACTAAGTGATTGTGCATCCAACTTGCTTGCTCACGAAGACCTAGGGCAATTTTGAGGAAGCCCATCATTGGAATATACAAGCCAAGTTCTATAATGTAAAATTCTCACTAGTATGTGAAAGTGGCAACATAGGAGACTCTCTATCATGAAGATCATGGTGCTACTTTGAAGCACAAGTGTGGTAAAAGGATAGTAGCATTGTCCCTTTTATTTTATTTTATTTTTTTATTTGGCCTTCCTTTTTTTATTTGGCCTTTCTTTTTTTTGCCTTTCTTTTTTTTATTCGGCCCCTTTTTTTTGGGACAATGCTCTATTGAATGATGATCGTCACACTTCTATTTATTTACAACTCAATGATACAACTCGATACTAGAACAAAGATGACTCTATATGAATGCCTCCGGCGGTGTACCGGGATATGCAATGAATCAAGAGTGACAAGTATGAAGAAATTATGAATGGTGGCTTTGCACAAATACTATGTCAACTACATGATCATGCTAAGCAATATGACAATGATGAATGTGTCATGATGAACTAGATGGTGGAAAGTTGCATGGCAATATATCTCGGAATGGCTATGGAAATGCCATGATAGGTAGGTATGGTGGCTGTTTTGAGGAAGGTATATGGTAGGTGCATGATACCGGCGAAAGGTGCGCAGTATTAGAGAGGCTAGCCAAGGTGGAAGGGTGAGAGTGCGTGTAATCCATGGACTCAACATTAGTCATAAAGAACTCATATACTTATTGCAAAAATCTAGAAGTTATCAAAGCAAAGTATTATGCACATGCTCCTAGGGGGATAGATTGGTAGGAAAAGACCATCGCTCGTCCCCGACCGCCACTCATAAGGAAGACAATCAATAAACACCTCATGCTCCGACTTCGTTACATAATGGTTCACCATACGTGCATGCTACAGGAATCACAAACTTCAACACAAGTATCTCTCAAATTCACAACTACTCAACTAGCATGACTCTAATATCACCATCTCCATATCTGAAAACAATCATCAAGCATCAAACTTCTCATAGTATTCAACACACTCATAAGAGAATTTTATTATTCTTGAATACCTAGCATATTAGGATTTTAAGCAAATTACCATGCTATTTAAGACTCTCAAAATAATCTAAGTGAAGCATGAGAGTTCATCTATTTCTTCAAAATAAAACTACCACCATGCTCTAAAAGATATAAGTGAAGCACTAGAGCAAATGACAAACTACTCCGAAAGATTTAAGTGAAGATCAATGAGTAGTTAAATAATTATTTAGCTACGTGAAGACTCTCTAACATTTAATAATTTCAGATCTTGGTATTCTATTCAAACAGCAAGCAAAGCAAAATGACATCTAAGAATAGCAAACATCATGTGAAGAAGCAAAAACTTAGGATCAATCGATACTAACCGATAGTTGTTGAAGAAGAAAGGTGGGATGCCAACTGGGGCATCCCCAAGCTTAGATGCTTGATACTTCTTGAAATATTATCTTGGGGTGCCTTGGGCATCCCCAAGCTTGAGCTTTTGTGTCTCCTTAATTCCTCTCATATCACGGTCTCCCTAAATCTCAAAAGCTTCATCCACACAAAAGTCAACAAGGACTCGTGAGATAAGTTAGTATAAACCATTGCAGAAACCTTATCATAATCTACTGTAGCAAATCACTAAAATTATTATTCAACATTGAATACTAAATGCCTCTGCATATTTAATAGTCCTATCCTCAAATAGAATCATTAAAGAAGCAAACATATGCAAACAATGCAAACATAACAGCAATCTGCCTAAACAGGATAGTCTTTAAAGAGCTGCAACATCCATACTTCCCTAGCTCCAAAAATTATGAAAGAAAATTCCCACTGTATTAAATTTATCAGAGCTTAATATGCAAAAGGTTTCAACATTTTATCACATTCTGACTTTTCTAGGGAATTATTGCAACAGCGGTAAACTTTCTGTTTTCAAACAGCAACATGTGGACTTCTAAAATAGGCATAGTAAAGGCTATCAATGCCACTTTTGTTGAAATAAAAGATGCAAAACATTATTATAAATAACAGCAAGCAAATCCTAACAAAATAAATTGACTCTCCAAGCAAAACACATATCATGTGGCGAATAAATATATAGCTCCAAGTAAAGTTACCGATGAATGAAGACGAAAGAGGGGATGCCTTCCGGGGCATCCCCAAGCTTAGGATCTTGGTTATCCTTGAATATTTCCTTGGGGTGCCTTGGGCATCCCCAAGATTAGGCTCTTACCACTCCTTGTTCCATAGTCCATCGAATCCTTACCCAAAACTTGAAAACTTCACAACACAAAACTTAAAGTAGAAAACTCATAAGCTCCGTTAGTATAAGAAATTAAATCACCATCATAAGGTACTGTAATGAACTCATTATAAATTCATATTGGTGTAATATCTACTGTATTCCAACTTCTCTATGGTTCATACCCTCCGATACTACTCATAGATTCATCAAAATAAGCAAACAACACATCGAAAACAGAATCTGTCAAAAAAAGAACAGTCTGTAGTAATCTGGATCAAATGTATACTTCTGGAACCCCAAAAATTCTAAAATAAATTGCTGGACCTGAGTAATTTATCTATTAATCATATTAAAAAATAATTAAATAAATAGCACTCCTCAAATAAAAATGGCAGCAATTCTCGTTAGTGCTAGAGTTTCTGTTTTTGACAGCATGATCAACAAGACTTTCCCCAAGTCTTCCCAAAGGTTCTACTTGGCACAAACACTAACTAAAAGCATAAAACTACATCTAAATAGAGGGTAGATGAATTATTTATTACTAAACAGGAACAAAAATCAAGGAACTAAAATAAAATTGGGTTGCCTCCGAACAAGCGCTATCGTTTAATGCCCCTAGCTAGGCATGATGATTTCAATGATGCTCACATAAAGGATAAGAATTGTAACATAAAGAGAGCATTATGAAGAATATGACTAGCACATTTAAGTCGAACATACTTCCTATGCATAGGGATTTTGTGAGAAAACAACTTATGGGAGCAATAATCAACTAGCATAGGAAGGCAAAACGGGCATAACTTCAAAACTTCAAGCACATAGACTGGAAACTTGATATTATTGCAATTCCTACAAGCATATATTCCTCCCTCATAATAATTTTCAGTAGCATAATGAATGAATTCAACAATATAACCAGAACCTAAAGCATTCTTTTCATGATCTACAAGCATATAAAATTTACTACTCTCCACATAAGCAAAATTCTTCTCATGAATAACAGTGGGAGCAAACTCAACAAAGTAACTATCATGGGATTGAAAATTGAAATCAAGATGAGAAGTTTCATGGTTATCATTATTCTTTAAAGCATACGTGTCATCACAATAATCATCATAGATAGGAGGCATGCTTTCATCATAATAAATTTGCTCATCAAAACTTAGGGAACAAAAAATATCATCTTCATCAAACATAGCTTCCCCAAGCTTGTGGCTTTGCATATCATTAGCATCATGGATATTCAAGGAATTCATACTAACAACATTGCAATCATGCTCATCATTCAAATATTTAGTGCCAAACATTTTATAGATTTCTTCTTCTAGCACTTGAGCACAATTATCCTTTCCATCATACTCACGAAAGATATTAAAAAGGTGAAGCGTATGAGATAAACTCAATTCCATTTTCTTTGTAATTTTCTTTTATAAACTAAACTAGTGATAAAACAAGAAACTAAAAGACTCGATTGCAAGATCTAAAGATATACCTTCAAGCGCTAACCTCCCCGGCAACGGCGCCAGAAAAGATCTTGATGTCTACTACACAACCTTCTTCTTGTAGACGTTGTTGGGCCTCCAAGTGCAGAGGTTTGTAGGACAGTAGCAAATTTCCCTCAAGTGGATGACCTAAGGTTTATCAATCCGTAGGAGGCGTAGGATGAAGATGGTCTCTCTCAAGCAACCCTGCAACCAAATAACAAAGAGTCTCTTGTGTCCCCAACACACCCAATACAATGGTAAATTGTATAGGTGCACTAGTTCGGCGAAGAGATGGTGATACAAGTGGTATATGGATAGTAGATAATAGTTTTTGTAATCTAAAATAATAAAAACAGCATGGTAGCAAGTGATAAAAGTGAGCGTAAACGGTATTGCAATGTGTGGAAACAAGGCCTAGGGTTCATACTTTCGCTAGTGTAAGTTCCCTCAACAATACTAACATAATTGGATCATAAAACTATCCCTCAACATGCAACAAAGAGTCACTCCAAAGTCACTAATAGCGGAGAACAAACGAAGATATTATGGTAGGGTACGAAACCACCTCAAAGTTATTCTTTCCAATCAATCCGTTGGGCTATTCCTATAAGTGTCACAAATAGCCCTAGAGTTTGTACTAGAATAACACCTTAAGACACAAATCAACCAAAACCCTAATGTCACCTAGATACTCCAATGTCACCTCAAGTATCCGTGGGTATGATTATACGATATGCATCACACAATCTCAATTCATTTATTCAACCAACACAAAGGACCTCAAAGAGTGCCCCAAAGTTCTACCAGAGAATCATGACGAAAACGTGTGCCAACCCCTATGCATAGGTTCATGGGCGGAACCCGCAAGTTGCTCACCAAAACATACATCAAGTGAATCACGTGATATCCCATTGTCACCACAGATATCCACGGCAAGACATACATCTAGTGTTCTCAAATCTTTAAAGACTCAATCCGATAAGATAACTTCAAAGGGGAAACTCAATTCATTACAAGAGAGTAGAGGGGGGAGAAAACATCATAGGATCCAACTATAATAGCAAAGCTCACGATACATCAAGATCATATCATCTCAAGAACACGAGAGAGAGAGAGAGATCAAACACATAGCTACATGTACATACCCTCAGCCCCGAGGGAGAAATACTCCCTCCTCATCTTGGAGAGCACCGGGATGATGAAGATGGCCACCGGTGAGGGCTCCCCCCTCCGGCAGGGTGTTAGAACAGGGTCCCGACTGACTTTTGGTGGCTACGGAGGCTTCTGGCGGCGGAACTCCCGATCTATGTTGTGTTCTGGAAGTTTTAGGGTACGTGGATATATATGGGTGCAGGGAGGACGTCGGAGGAGCCACGGGGGCCCCACGAGGCAGGGGGGCGCACCCTAGGGGGGGGGGCGCCCCCCACCCTCATGAGCACCTCGTTTCTTCCTTGACGTGGGGTCCAAGTCCATCAAGTGTGTTTTCTTCCAAAAATAACTTCTCCAGTTGATTTCGTTCCGTTTTGACTCTGTCTGATATTCCTTTTCTTCAAAACACTGAAATAGGCATAAAACAACAAATCTGGGCTGGGCCTCCGGTTAATAGGCTTGTCCCAAAAATAATATAAAAGTGGAAAATAAAGCCCAATATTGCCCAAAACAGTAGATAATATAGCATGGAGAAATCAAAAATTATAGATACGTTGGAGACGTATCAGTGCCTCCTTATTACGCACAAAAAAAATGAATACTCCCCCTACTAGCTGGGACCCAACATAGTGGGAGGCTGACATGTGGGCCTACTACGTTGACGGGGATAGAGGGCTTTGTCAACTTAGTCAATATGAACGATTCTAGCTCCAGTGCCCGTACGATGTCCATCCAACGATTGTAGTGCTTCTTCAACCTCTGGTCTTCTTGCTCCGGCCGCCCAAAGCAGCGTCGGTCGTGCCGCCTGCTCCTGGCTCCCATAGCCGGCTGTGTCGGCGTTCTGGGAACGGGGGTCCCCAGACTCGCCTGCCTGCGGCCCGCGGCGTGGCTGAGCCAGCTGGCCGTACGGCCCATCTTCACCAACAAAGCACCCAAGACCCTCGCGAGGGGCCAAGCCTCGCGAGGCAAACGACGCAAGACCTCCTCTAGAGTGGCCTAGCTAGGCAGGCTCACGAGGAGCGGAGATATCAAGGCGAGGCGAACCTCACGAGGCTCTCGTGACGTGGGCCGTGACGATCCACACCAGGCGGGCGCCAACGCGCACATTGTCCTTGTTTCCTCTTTGGTGCAAAGGGGGGCAAGCGCAGCCGTGGAGTACCAAGGCTTCAGGCAAAGGTTTCCATTTCGGTGCAACAAGACCAAGACCATGGACTGTAAGACGGAGGTCATCGTGGAGCCCAGAGCAGCGTCACCACCAGAACTTTGTGCAGGTGAAGACTACTTTTGTCAGGATAGCTTGTACTAGCTGCCCCCCTTCAAATTAGCCCGCCATTGTTGGCTCCCTTCGTGCTCGATATTTGGGAAGAGGACCAGGGCCTCTATAAATAGGACTAGCCACCATAGTAGGGGCACAGACTCATCAGGCCCAGAGACATACACAAGTTCATACGCACAAGAACACCTCAACCTCAGGAGGCCGTTCTCTCCTTGTATTGTTCATCATCAGCCCAAGAGGCAATCGACCACCACACTGGAGTAGGGTATTACACCACAACGGTGGCCTGAACCAGTATAAACCCTGTGTCCTTCTGCATTGTGAGTTCGTCGAGTTCGTCCGCAAGATTCTAGCGAGCTAGAGCATAGATTGGTTGGAGGGAAAGACTATGCGCGCACCCCAGTGTTTGAACCTTAAGGGTTTGTCGGGACCCCATACCCCGACATTTGGCGCGCTAGGTAGGGGTGCGCTGTAGCTTCCCTTCCATCAGTTCGTCGCTCCGTCGCTCTGTCATCTCCATGTCAAACGCTCACCGCGCTCGAGCTGAGCGTCGGGCCGCCCTCGCCGCACGCGTCGCTCAGACGGCTCCCGTCGGCGGTCCACCTCGTCGTTCTCCGTCCCCCACCGCCAACGCTGCCACCGACCCAGTGGAAATGAGCAGTAGGCGTCCTCGCAACATCCTTCGGTGTGGCAGGACGGCCGCACCACAACTCCATCACTCACCCCTGCTGGCTCTTCGTCTCACGTGCACCGCGCTCCCATGGAGGCACGGGCCGCGCTCATCACGGCGAACGAGCTCCTACATTGCCGCCCCGTCGACGACGTCTATGAGGAGTGGCTCGACCGCGTCGCCGAGCTCGACCGTGCTGCGGGGGGCTCTCTGGCGCCGTCCCACTCTCTGCCTCCCCCTCAGCAGGCCACGGGCGAAGGGGCTCGTGGCGTGCCTCCACCGCCTCGACCCCAAGACGGTGCCTTGGTGCCAAGGCATGCGCCTCCGCGGCGTGAACCGCCGCTCCCGGTGCCTGCGCGTGAAGAAACGAGCTGCCAAGAAATCCCGCGGCCGCGAGAAGCTGCACCAGCGCTCCCAACGCCACCTCGTCAAGACCGCGCGCCGCCCGCGGTGGCACAGCGCGGACCCTGCCAAGACCAAGCTCCGCCCTCGAAGCGGGCCCCAGCAACCACGGCAGGCTGTCGCGCCGTCACCCTTGAGCTGCGCAGTGTTGCCTGGCCGGGCAAGTTCAAGCCAGATCTGCCTCCTCGGTACGACGGCACCGCCGACCCTGCGGAGTTCTTGCAGCTCTAGGAGTTGAGCATCGAAGTGGCCAATGGCGACGAAAAAGTCATGGCGAACTGGTTTCCCATGGCTCTCAAGGATGGGGCCCGTTCCTGGCTCCTGAACCTGCAGCACGGCTCGATCTCCTCCTGGGACGAGATGCGCGACCGCTTCGTCACCAACTTCCAGGGCACTCGTGACCACCCACAGGTCGTGGGTGACCTGCGCCACATCAAGCAGCAGCCAGGAGAGACCCTCCAGAAGTACATCCAGCGCTTCAACAGCACTCGCCTCAAGATCCCCAAGGTCACGGACGAGGCCATCATCTCCGCGTTTTCCGACGGCGTCCACGACATCAAGATGAAGGAAGAGTTGGCAATCCATGAGGAGCTTTGCACGTCTCAGGAGTTGTTCAATGTGGCGACCAGGTGCGGAAGAGCTGAGGAGGGGCGCCTCTCTCTCCTTGAGCTGCCAGCTGTAGGAGTGGAGGAAAAGAAGACCAAGGCCAAGGACGTGAAGCGCAAGGAAGCAGTAGTGCCCGCAGCAGAGCCCGACACCAAGCGAGGCAAAGATCAGCCCGAGCCATCCAGGAACGGCCGCCCATTCCGCGCCTTCCACAACTTGAACACCCACAACACCAGCAATTGTCAAGAGCTCAGAGCCATTCGGGAATGACTCTTCAGCCGACGCCCCGAGCGCAATGACCAGGGCTATGGCCGTGGAGGACGTGGAGGCGGACGCTGGGACGACCGTGGCCCGCACCATGAGTGGCGTGACCGGCCTCGTGAGGACCATTGGCAGGACCAACCTCGCGAGGGCGCCTGGAGGGACTCGCCTCGTGAGGATCTCCCCCAGGGCAATGCTGGTCTTCCCCCGTTGCCGCTGCCAAGGAGGAACGACGACCACCACCAGGACGAGGGGGCTGGGGGCTTCCAGGAGTCGTGCGTAGTCGCTTGCATCTTGGGCGGCGCTCAGGCCCCAGCCTCTCAGCGCATCTTCAAACAGTTCGCTCGCGAGGTGAACGCGACGCTCCCCAAGCTCAAGGCCACGCGCCTGCTCCGGTGGTCCCAGTGCGCCATCACGTTCAGCTCGGCCGACCAACTCAAGTGCGCAGCCACCGCTGGCATGCTCCCTATGCTGTGCTCCCCTGTCATCAGTAATGTGCAAGTCACCAAGACTCTCATCGACGGCGGCGCAGGGCTCAACGTCCTATCCGCCGACACATTTGACAACCTCCAAGTGCCCTATGAGCAGCACCAGCCAACCAAGCCTTTCTCAGGAGTGACTGACTGTTCCACCACACCAATAGGGCAAGTCCGCCTGTGTAACACCCATGATGCGGCTATATCTCCCACGTGTCGGAGCACGACTTAGAGGCATAACCGCATTGTAGGCATGTCACAAGAGGGGTAATCTTTACACATCCCATGTACTGAATAAGAAGGGGATAAAGAGTTGTCTTACAATCGCCACTTCACACAATACATAAGTATAGCATTACAACATCTAGAATACAATCACGGTCCGACTACGGAACCAAAATAAAGACAACCCCAAATGCAAAAGATCCCCGATCGCCCTGAATGGGCTCCACTACTGATCAACGGGAAAATGAAACAACACAACGAACACGATCTTCATCGAGCTCGTCCTTGAGCTCGGTTGCGTCACCTGCACGGTTATCATCGACACCTGCAACTGTTTGAAGTAATCTGTGAGTCACGGGGACTCAGCAATCTCACACCCGCGAGATCAAGACTATTTAAGCTTATGGGTAGGAAAAGATAGTGAGGTGGAGCTGCAGCAAGCACTAGCATATATGGTGGCTAACTTACGCAAATGAGAGCGAGAAGAGGAGCAAAGCACGGTCTTGAACTAGAAGTGATCAAGAAGTGATCCTGAAACTACTTACGTTCAAGCATAACACAAGAACCGTGTTCACTTCCCGGACTCCGCCAGAAAGAGACCATCACGGCTACACACACGGTTGATGCATTTTAATTAAGTTAAGTGTCAAGTTCTCTACAACCGGATATTAACAAATTCCCATCTGCCCATAACCGCGGGCATGGCTTTCGAAAGTTCAAACCCTGCAGGAGTGTCCCAACTTAGCCCATCACATGCTCTCACGGTCAACGAAGGATATTCCTTCTCCCAGGACGACCCGATCAGACTCGGAATCCCAGTTACAAGACATCTCGACAATGGTAAAACAAGACCAGAAAGACCACCCGCTGTGCCGACAAATCCCGATAGGAGCTGCACATATCTTGTTCTCAGGGCACACCGGATAAGCTAAGCGTACATGAGCCGATGTAACCCAAGTTGCCAAGGGATGACCCTGCACGGTGCTCTAGTTCGGACCAACACTCAGAGGAGCACTGGCCTGGGGGTTTAAATAAAGATGACCCTTGAGTCTGCAGAACCCAAGGGAAAAAGGCTTAGGTGGCAAATGGTAAAACCAACATTGGGCCTTGCTGGAGGAGTTTTATTCAAGGCGAACTGTCAAGGGGTTCCCATTATAACCCAACTGCGTAAGGAACACAAAATCAAGGAACATAACACCGGTATGACGGAAACTAGGGCGGCAAGAGTGGAACAAAACACCAGGCATAAGGCCGAGCCTTCCACCCTTTACCAAGTATATAGATGCATTAATTAAATAAGAGATATTGTGATATCCCAACAATAATCATGTTCCAACAAGGAACAAACTTCATCTTCACCTGCAACTAACAACACTATAAGAGGGGCTGAGCAAAAGTGGTAACATAGCCAAACAACGGTTTGATAGGAAAGGAGGGTTAGAGGCTTGACATGGCAATAATGGGAGGCATGATATAGCAAGTGGTAGGTATCGCAGCATAGCAAAAGAACGAGCAACTAGCAGCAAAGATAGAAGTGATTTCGAGGGTATGGTCATCTTGCCTCAGATCCCGCAAGGAAGAAGAACGAGTCCATGAAGAAGACAAACGGGCGTAGTCGAACGGATCCTCACAAACGTGACGTTATCGGAACTAACCCGAAGAAGTAACACCGGAAAGAAGCAAACAACATAGTAAACAACCATCACATAAACATGGCATGATGCACAACCAAGTATGATGCATATCCGGTTTAATGAGGCATGGCATGGCAAAGTGCACAAGCAATCCTACAAATTAACTGGAGCTCAATGTGCAACGAGTTGCATATTGATGGAACACCACATCAATTATTTAGTTCTCTCTCGTTTATGTACCCAACAATATTAAATGCTGTTAAACATGCCAAGAGGAGAAGCATAAAGAAATTATCTATTTAGGCAAGTTTAAATGAGGCCGGAACACCAAACAACAATTCCGGTAAATCCCCATATGCATTTATCAATTTAATGCAAAACAACAATTTTAAACCTCTTAATGTTGTTAACATGATGCGGATGACATGCAAGTTTTATGCAATTTTATGAAAATGTTGACATGAGCATGTTATGAAGCTTTTGTCATCGTGGAGGAAACGAAAGGGGTGCCACGACAACAAATCCGAAAATGATGTAACGCAACATATCGGTTCCAGTAGCTCATGGAGATACCGGTGCAAAAGGAAGTAGGTGTGAGTGTGTCACGCAAGGATGGTGGGGTGCTCCTGGATACCGGGTTCCCACGGGTCGACGACATGGTAAACGAGGAGGGGCGTGCAAGCGACAAATTCTGACACGGTGCAAACTCGAGAATCTCATCCATCGCAAACATTCGTTCTCGGAAGGTCATCTCGGCGGTTACACCTTTGAAGCGTGCATTTTCAAAACATATCGAGTTCGTCAAGGAAGTAGTCGTTCATGGCCGTCGTAGGAGTAGCGGTTCACGGAAGTCGTGGTACACGTTCGAAAAGCGGTAGAGGTATGGGCCTTCGACAATAGTCGTCGTGCACGTTCCGAGGTTGTCAATAGAGGTACTCGCGATCTCGGCGACGGTAGTGGAAGTAGATGTTCACGGTGACGGTAGTAGAAGTAGTGGTACTATCGGTCCTCGACGTTAGTGGTACACGTTTCAAAGAGGAACTTGATGAATCCGAGTAACTTGGGGTCCACGGTAGTCGTTCACGTTCATAATTGCACGAGTTTCCGTAGATGTTCGGGGTCACGGCGAGGAACTTGACGCATCGTTGAACTTGGCGTCCGAGCAATCCCGCTAGTGGTACGTATTTCATAGACGTTCGGGGTCGTCGATAGAGGTACTTGGCGCTTGCGGTGTGTTGCTTGGGGCAACCAGTTGTACTTGTCAGGTTCCACATGGAGAGGCATCGATGGATCTCCGAGTCATTTGGCGGTGGACGAACTTGGCGATAACCGCGAAGGTGGCCTTGGGCTTCCCTGGTTGCTGCGTCTTGGCTGTGACAAGAGGAGCGACGAGGCCAGCGGGGCAGCAACCAAAGATGGCCGGGTCGGGCATCGGGGTTGAAGACCGGAGGTGGTTGCGGCCAGAGCAGCAGTGACCTTGGAGGCGGAGGAGGTCTGGTGAGGTAGCAAACCGATGGCGGGAAAGGCAGCAAGGCGGCGGCGCGCGGTGGAGGGCTCGAGTCCCTGGCGCAATAGAGAGGCAGGGAAATGACGGGGGGCCGCAGCGCCATGGGATAGAGGTGGAGGAGGGCCGCATAGTGACGGGGCGGCAGCCGGCAGCGGCACCGGTGGCCGGCGGACTTGGAGCTCCGGCGAGGCGGAGAACTGGTGGCGGCGCTCCTGGTCCCAGCGGGAGGAAGAGAACGAGAGGGAGGTGGCGGCGCTACGGGAGGGAGAGGGAGACGAGTGAGGAAGAGATCGGGCTAGGGTTAGAATTATAGGTAGGCTAGCACAGGAGGCCTTGGCCAAATGGGCCACGGGGAAGCAGCGGCCTGGATGCTGGGCAGGTTGCAACTGGGCCGGGAGGCCCAACCGGGCTCTTCTCTCTCCTATATTTACTATATACAAAACTGCAGAAAAAGAGAAAGAAAATGGAAGGAAAGAAAAGGTTAGAGAATGAGTTTGGGCACGGGGATAAATTTCCAGGACTCGCAAAAATGTGCACGGACCACGAAAAACAGGAGAGACATGATTGCAAGAATTTAATTCAAAGTCATTTGAATTTAATTCAAATGGTTTGAACAAGGACTAGGAATTAGAGGTGTCCAAAAATGTTCGGATTTTTTTGGTGGAGCTCCGGAATATGATGAAAGAATATATGGCAATGTTGGAGACCAAGAATTAAGATAACAAAGACATTGGGATATTTTGCAAGTGTGTTGTGATAAATTCCAAAATAAAGGAATATTTAATATACCCCCCTAATATTGGGAGGATATGTTATAAAGAGAATCACCACGTGAATTCCCTCGGTTTAAATGGACCGAAGATCCATACGATTTATTTAGTAGAGCTGAAACGATTATAGACATGATGGCATGATGCAATGCACATGATGCAATGATGAATGCAACGAACCAAACAAATCACACAACGAAAACCCGGAAATCATGGAAGGCATCTGAAGCTCCGGTCTTGGGGCGTTACAACACTCCACCACTAAGAGAGGATCTCGTCCCGAGATCTAGGATGGCACCGGGGAAAATGGAAGAGAAACAGAAGAGATAAACTAAGTTGCTTCTTTGACAAACGAGTGAAACCAAAGAACCTTGAAAGGTTGAACAAATTGAAAGAAAGAATGCAACGAAGATGAACAAATTTGTAAACACTCCGTCAGAAAAGAGGAACAAGGAACATTACTAGAACCTTGTAGGTTGAAAGACATAAGAAAAGGGTTGCAATAGACAGGAAGTACATCCAAGCACTCCGGTAGAAACGAGATGTACAAGGAACGATAAGGATCAATTTTGACAACACTCCGGTTAACACAAGATAGAGAAGGAATAAGAATGATATAATTTGGACAACACTCCAACTGTAGATGGAAGGAATTGAACATGATCTTGACAAAATGGGATGATGGGTCAAAGAGTGTAACATCACAAAGCCTCCGGAAGAAATGCAAGAATGGAATGAAAAGAATGGAGAAGAGAAAACATCCTCCCCCACAATTAAATTGGAAAAGCATCCTTACGAAGAAGGGTCGAATGGAGTTGTTGTAAATCCAACAACGAAAAGAGTAAGCTTGTTGTGGGCTTAAGGAAAACTTCTCAAAATTGAGGCGAAATTCCGCCACTACGGAAAACAAAAGATTGGATTGATATCAACAAGGAGATGAGAAGCTTATTTCACAGGAAGGATAAATGAAGAACTTGGGTCATTTATAAGCACCATAAATATCAAAATTCTTAGGGAAAGCTTTAGGTGAAATATAACCCAAGATAATTCCAATGAAGAGGTTGATTGGTTGAAAAGATGTCTTGAGCGAAGAGAAAATGATGGATTTAGATATGTCACTCTTGAAAACCTGTGAAACATGAAACACGAAGGGAAATTATCAACAATGACATAACACCACCTCAGATGATAAGGTATAAAGAATTGCATTTTGGAATGCAAGATGAAGAATACTTGAGCTCCCCTGAAAAGAATCTTGATGAACACTTCGAGAAGGAATTAAATCCTTGCTGAACCATCATGTAGAGCCTCCATGAAGAACTCCAGTAATAAAAGAATGATCAAAAAGAAGTGAAGGATGAAAAGAATAAGATTGAAGCTTTGCAATGATTGGATGGATCTTTGTGATGATATAATTTAGAGAGGTTGGAACTCCGGGAAAGAAAAAGATGAAACAATTGAAACCGAGAATTTGATGAGCCTCCTGAATAAGGAATTGAATTTACTCGATGAAACAAGAATAAGAATTACATTATGCTTATCCTTCACCAATTTAAATTGATGACAAGCAACAGATTTGGCATACTACTTATTCTCATAGAAAGGATTAAGGGAGATATAGTGCAATCTTGAGAAGGTCTTCAACAAACCACCGGTAGGATTGAAACAACGAATAGATTGATATGATAACGAAGGACAAGAAATCTTGAACGAACCACCGTACGAATTGGAAATGAACGAAGTAAAGATAAAGAAACACCGGGAAGAATTAGAAAATGAACGAAGATACTCGAGAGAATTTAGATACAAGATGACGAGGAGATCACGAACTGATTAGAGAGTACTTGAATATTGCACCTGATGAAATTGGAGATGAATGAAGAAATAACAATTTAGGAGAATTGGTGAACAAGAGTTGAACGTAGAGAATGATTAAATCTTTGGAATGATGGCCTTCGGAGAATCAAACTGAAAAGACTCTTGAATTGCTCCGGAAGAGTGAAAAGAATTCTCACAATCGCAAACAATTATGAGAGGATATCATGAAGCTAGAACCACGAATTTTGAAGAGAATGGAGAAAGATTAAGAGAAAAATCTTCCTTGGTTTTCAAATGAAGAGAATGATGATGAGAAACACCACCATGAATTGTTGAGGCACTCCGGAATAATGAAGAATATAAAGGTTGAATCGACAATGAAAAGAATTTGACAGATCTTGGAGAAATACATATGACTGATGACAATTCGTTCTTACGTCAACTTGAAGAAAATTTGAGAGTAACTCCGGGGAGATTAGAAGAGCCAGGTAAGATCCTGGGAAAAGACCTGTGGGTTAGGGCCCACTCAAAAGAAACACCGTTGAATGATTACTTGAAAAGGAGATTGCACTGGTTGATTTAAATGGCTTGAAAGAGATAACATCCTCAAAAGGACTTGAGCGAATTGAGAATGGAAACTTGAGTCTTCTGAGATATCTTCAGCAATCCGGAATAATTGAGAGCGAGAGGTGAAAGATTAAGAGGTGCACCGGCATGGGAAAGCATTTGCAACAAGGAAAAGATATGATTGGCAAAGCTTGAATTGAATTCACTGGATAAAAAAAGAACGAAGAATGATGAACTAGAAGCTCCATTAGTATCTTCCTGAGAATCACCGGATAAGAACATTGAAAGAGAGGAGTAAAGAGGCTTCACATCCATAAGATGGATACTTGATAAAGAAATCCGAGTCCTTGAGAAACAAGGGTGGGAGGGTGGTTAAAACAAAAGCAACTTCGGACGGATGAAACAAACACCATTGAGAGAACTTAGAATTGATCTCACAAATGTTGAGATGATCGGATCCACTTGACAAGAAGCGCGCCGGTTGAAAAGGATTGACAAAACAATCTCGATGATCAAGAAGGATTAGTATTCACATAGAAATATGAGAACACCGCTTAGGAAAGGTATGGAATCAACACATGACATTGAAGCAACTTGAATACCACAACTGAAACAAAACAAATGATTGGCTTGCAGAAAAAGCCGAAACAAACATATGATAGAGATTTTGTCCGAAGTTTTTGTGGTGGGGCCCACACGGGCTCGATCGTACAGCACCATCATGTACAAGGCAATGCACATGACATATGAAGCGTCCCCGAGTCAGCATAGCCAAGGACTCTTTAAGACACAACGAGACCACTATAAAACCAACCGTGGATAGGCGGACCACTAGACGTCGAGCCCCAATCTCATATCATACATCTGTTGGAAAGATATCCTAGGAGCTACTTGAATTCCCACTTATAAACTCCCGAAACCTTTTGGTTATGCAATCAGGTGTTGGGGATACAGGGGAAGCATAGTATCTCACCCAAAACTAGCAAATCCTACATCCAGTTGTATCCATCCTTCAACACATAACCTAGAAACCTTCAGAAATCATTTACCTCAACCTTCGAAAAGCATCCATTATACGAGTTATGGCAATACTCCCGAACTCCTGCCCCAGTATTGGGTGGCGTCGAGGTTATCTCACCAACAACTGCATAAAA